>NC_087461.1:16669545-16972575 GCF_036321535.1 Camelus dromedarius
TATTGTAAAAAAAAAAAAAAAAAAAACCCTGTTGTATGGGCTATATAACACTACCCAAAAGTTATGATGCCTGAGAGGAAGAATCCCATGGTGGTGAAGAGGGCAGACTCTGGATTCAGACTAGCAAGAGTCAGGTTCCAACTGCACCACTTCCTATTTGTGTGAACAGCAAGCTCTGCAAGCCCTGAGCCTCTCTGTGCCCCAAGGTCTTTATCTGAAAACAGAACCTGTCAAAAGCACTCACTTCATTGTGGGAATTGACTAAGGCAGAACATGTGAAGTTCTCAGAACAGCCTCAAAGACATACCAAGTGTTCAATAAATGTTCCTGTTCCAAGTAACAACATGGAAAGATCTTAGACACATATTTTTTTAAATGTATACATATGCAGTCATGCACACACACAATATGATTATAATTATATATATGCATAAATACAAATGAATAAAAGCAATTGCTTATAAGTGATTTTTATAGCCATCTTTAATCCTTTTTGGAACAAGGTGGAATTAAAACTATTTTCAAATTCTACATGGAAAAAAACTGGAAGGAAATACATCAAAATGTTTACAGTGATAACTTTAGGATGGAGAAATGATGGGTTCATTTCACTGATTTTTTTTTCTTTTTCTTTCCCAAATTTTCCTTCAGGCTTATGTATTACCTTAATCAAAATATTTACACAACCAAAGTTCTAAACAAACACACTGATAACCTATATTAGTGGAAAAGATGACATTTGAAAATAAAGACCTTTTCTCAGCACTGATGGTTTTCATGTTATAAGATGAACTTCAAGAGGGCATCCTTCTCCATCTTTTTAAAGAAGAGGCAGAAGGGTCTGAAAACAAGTAGCAAAAACAACTCCTGCTAAAGAGGTCATGTGAATAAAGATGAAAGGATTTGGAATCATTTGATTTGGATGGAAGAAGAGATTATTTAGCAGAGGTTCCAAACTCATAGCTTTCTTGTTAAAAATGGCCTGGAAATACGTGTTTTGTCTGGCCATCACAGTGAACACAGCTGTGAATGTGGAAGCCTTTAACCTGGACACACAGGCTCCATCTTCTCACGGGTCCTATCATTTCTAATGGATGTAAATCTTTCTGCAGCTTTTATTTATGGTACCTGCCCAATGCCTGAAAGTAAGCTCGCAATGCCAAGTTAAACCCTTAGTACATAACTAAAAAGGAACTGAAAGCACTTCAAGAGACTTTGGCTAAATATGAAGAAATGGTATACAGTTTTAAATCAAAGAGAGCTTTTACAGACACATTTCTGGTGACCTTTAACAGGAAGATTTTTAACTCTCTGTCTCAGGTGATTTTTGTATAAACTTTCACCAAGTTCAGGCATTAAAACACTATTGAGAGTCCTAGAATATAGCAGATCTCAAATTTCAGAGTTTAGCAACATCACTTGGAGTGCTTGTCAAAAATGTAGGTTTCTGGAGCCATCCTGTTACTGAGTCCAAACTTGTTCTGCTCTCCACGTGACAGGCCAATAAATCAGGAGACGAGGTGTTGGGGCAAGAAAGAGTGACTTTATTTGTAAAGCCGGCAGACCAACATGATGGCAGCCTAATGTCTTGGAGAACCATCCTGAATTCTAATGCTAGAGCAGGTAGATAGCTAGATATGCTCATCATGTCCTCATTAGAGTAAAACTTTCAGATTAGAAGTACCCATCATGCACTGACACCATGACACTTCTAATCAAGACTAAATAAGGACAAAAATCCCTCCTCCCTTTGGGAAGGTGGAGCTGGGGTGAAAATTAGGGCATATGACCCCAAACTCCTCCCTCCCAATGAATATTCCTCTGATTCATTTTTACACCCCATATAACCAGGTTGCCAAGGAAACTTAGCACAGTTGCTCACCTGAGTTTGCCTGCTCTCCCCCTGAAGGCATCCTATCACTTAATAAATCCTCACTTTAATTTCCTAACCTCCATGTCTCATCTCTGATTTCTTTCTGCAACAAGACGAGAACCTACTCTCTGGTAACCCTAATAATCTCCACTAATTACAAGGCCAGAAGCAATGGAGGGACATGCAGATTTCAGTGTGGTTATCTTCTGCCTTATGTATGCAGAAGCAAAGAAAGCTAATCTTTTAAGGAAATGAAGCAGTTGTGCTGAGAAAAACAAAATTCATAGATTACGCAGTCTTGCACTAGGGTATAGAACAGTTATAACAAGTATTCCCAAATTTTAGTGACTTGATAAAATTTTATTTCTTGTTCATACAAGGTCTACCATGGGATTTCTTGGTCAATACCAGGTCCTTTCCATTCTGTGACTCTGCCCTCCCCCTAGGTCCCTGGAGTCTTTTGCATTTAGTCAGTAGATAGAATAAATACCACAGGAAGTTTTTATGAGCCAGACCTGGGAGAATCCAATATCCTTTATTGCCCAGACATCAGCCACATGTCCTTGCTTATGACAAGGGATGCTTAGAAATGTAGCTTAACCATGTACCCAGAGAAAAAGGGAAAGGGGAAATGAAGTTTGGTGAATACACAGCCATCTCTGATACAAGCTCAAAAGAGAGAAAAGATAAAACAACAGTGTTTGAACTATTATCAAATCAAAAACACAGAAAATATGTATTGGTGAGAATGTGAAGAAACTGGAAAATCTGCATGGTTGATGGGAATGTAAAGCAGTACAACTGTAATAGAAAAGAACAAATCTGACTCCCTGTTAGATCTGGCCTTTTGACTTTAACTATGTGCAGTTTCCTAGGCTTAGACTTCCTGGCTACTCAGCTTTTGTAAAAGAATGTTGCCTTTAGCCTGAAATATACAGGAGAGCCTATTCTCAAGGCTCTGACCTTTAAGGATATTAACACTTTTCCATTCATATAAAGATAACATGTTGCAAAATAGAAAATAACATTTGTTTTGTTAGAGGCTTACAGGGACACCATGATCTGACTCACGTGAACAGCTGCAAGAACAAAGTGTTGCTGAAAGATTGGCCCCCATCCCTGACAAGCCAAATAACTCAGAGACAGGGTCTTGGAGCTTAAAAGAAAAGAGGCAGCTTTATTACTTGGCCAGGCAAAGGTGACTCACAGCAGGCTAGTGCCTTCAAAACTGCAAACGCATGTTGGGGATGGGTGGTTACATAGCCATGTCTTAAACAATAAAGCATTGATAAGAATCAACAGAATTATTTTTTTTCTCAAAAGACTCAGAATGGCATTATGGTGTCTACAGGTAACCAAGTCTATAGAGGCTAGTGGTTGTCACTCTTTCAATCTCTTTATCTTATAAGCACCCAAGTCATGGTCTTCTTGGTAATTCAAGCTGTTTTGTAAGGTTACAGTACTGTGACCTTCTCCCTGGAGAACAACTCAGAAACCAAATATGATTATTATTTTTGATTACTGGAATAAAACAAAAAGTAAAATTAATAGCTTTATTTTAAGTATGGGCCTGGAACTGTGAGTAGCAACTGGTCAGTCAGATCAGTTGACTGTTTTAAGGGCAAGCATCGAATAAGCAATCTGTTAGCCTAAGTGTGGCCATTTTATTTATCCTCCTGCAAAAGGATCCCAAGAACAAAGAATTCCTACACCAAGAAGTTTGCAACAACCAAGCATACCCCCTTTTCCTTTTTAGCATAAAAGGAGCCTGAATTCTAACTTGGGGTAGATGGTTCTCCAGGACGTTTGTCTGACTTCTTCTCATTTTGCTGGCTTTCCAAATAAAGTCACTATTCCTTGCCCTAAAACCTCGTCTCTCAATTTATTGACCTGTTGTATGGTAAGCAGAATGAGTTTGGACTCAGTAACACAACCACTGTGGAAAACAGTATGGCAGTTCTGCAAAAAGTTACCTGGAAGAACTGAAAGCAGGGAATAAAGCAGATACTTGCACAAGAATATTCATAGCAGCAGTATTCATGAGAGCCAAAAGGTAAAAACCCAAATGTCCATCAAGAAGAGAATGGAGTAACACAGTGGTATATCCATACAATGGAATACTGTCCGGCCTTAAAAAGGAAGGAAATTGATACATGCCACATCAAAAAGGACAAATACTGTATGGTTCCACTAACATGAAATATCTACAGTAGTCAAATCTATAGAGCTTGGAAGTGAAATAGTGATTACTAGTGGTTACTGGAAGGAGGGAGGATGTCTCTAGGTCAGGGTTCATTCCTGAGCTACAGACATGAACACAAGAAAGCCATTTACACTTAGACTCCATGCATCCAACTTGAACACATCACCCTCCCTTCTGTAGACCCACTGTCCCCTACTCCTCCTTCTATATCTCAGCTAACAGTTTTGCTTTCAGCTGCTCAAACACTCTATGGTTCATTCTCAACTCTTCTGTCTCTCCATCCCCACCATCAAAGGCATCTGTCAAATTAGAAGCATCCTGTCCATCCATATATGATTGTTTAGTCCAGGCTGGCTTTATTTTTCACATGTATTACTACAAAACTTGCTAGTTGCCTTCACTACCTTCAATCTCTTTTCGTGCTTTTTCCAACTTTTTGCAAAATTACTCATTTCAAAGCATCAGATTGACCATGTATCTCCTGCTCATCATCCTGACTTCACTGTCCACTTCTCAGAGGCTCTGCTTCACCCTTGAGATGATGGTACATGAGGTTTTTCACAACACCAGCACTGCCCATTTCCTGCAAGAGCCCAACTTTCTCCCCATCCTGGTTACTTATCATGCTTCCATGGCTTTGTGATGCCATTCCCTCTGCCCGGAGGCCCTTTCTCAGACTCACCCTCTCTTGGCCTACTTCCACTTCTCTGTCGAGTCAGTTGTGACATCACCGTCTCCTGAAAGCCTTTTGTGACACCCCATCCCCATCCTTAATCCTATATTTTCTCACAGCATCCCAGATGGTCAGTCTGTATTCATCTCTCCATCTACCTGCTTGTCAGCCCTTAGGTCAGGGATGCTGCCTTTGCCTGTGGGCCACCAGAGCCCATCTCTGTGTCTGGCAGTTCCAGTCCCTCAACAATACATTGTAGTCACCATGAAGGGGATACCCTCACTCTCAGAAACATTTAATAAAAACAAGCTGCCAGTGAAAAACCAAAATCAGCGGGAAGATATAACTAAGTGGTAGAGCATGTGGTTAGCATGCAAGATGTCCTGGGTTCAATCCCCAGAATCTCCATAAATAAATTAAATAAATAAATAAACAAACCTAATCCCCGCCAATAAAAATAAAAATAAAAAAGTATGACTCTTTCTACACAGTCGATGATTTAAAAAAAGAAAAAGAAAAACAAAACAAAAATGAAAAAACAAAAAACAAGCCAAACAAGCAAACCTCAGATATACATTGATTCCTTCATTGCATATTCAACTGTATTCACATTTTGGAAGATTGTTTTTTGTTGTTTTTTTGTTTGTTTGTTTTGGAGTATTGATTGCCAAGCAAAATATTTTCCTATATTGGAAGCATTAAACTGAAAGTGTCTTTTTTTGGGGGGGTGGGAGGGAGGCATCTCTGAGAGCTGATTGGAGTCAAGAATTCAGAAACAAGAAAACAATGAAACACAAGTGGGAGTTAATGAAGTACTCATTTTAATGTACCTTGGCCATGCTTCTATATAGGAATAATTCTGTTTACAAAAATCTGGGTTTCATTTTGCAAACTCAGAGCAGAAGTAAGGTGCATGAGGACATCCTGACTTTCTAGCAGCATTTTGGAGAAATCCCACATATTGTATGTTTCTTGAAGACACTACATCTCAGAAATGTGTTATTTCCTAATGAAAGAGAACTATAGTCTGTCCATAATCTTACAATTCACCTTTGAAAGCTGAGTTTAGGGCCAATTTGCTCCTTATTCCCAGAAGAATGTATTCATGCAACTTCTATTTATAGGTTAAATCTAGTCACCACAAAAATGCAGGGTAACAAAAGATCCTTACACCCCAAGGGGATAACCTACTTAAAGGAAAATCATTGATCACCAGGAAAGAGCAGACCACAGAAGATTGAACCCAAGTCTCGCTCCAGTGGAATTTGACCTATGTAACCCTTTCACTTCCTCATGTAACAGTTCCACAGCAGAGCGTCTCTGCAGGCTTAATCCAAACCTTGCTTACTGATTTCCCTGGCCTGTCTCTGGCAGATGGCATTTTGCCGGAATGGATTGAGTTAAGGTAGCAAGACAACTTCAGTGGTTAGAAATACGAATGCATGAATGGAAGCATAGTGAATTCAAGTGCTCTCTTTCAGGAAAGGATAGAATAGGATCCATATAAGGCAGTGGGGTAAAATCTCTCTCTTCTTGGCCCTAAAAGTATTAAAAGAACTTCATGGTATGAATAAACAACACCTCATTCCCTCCACAAATGAACATTTCATAGTGTTCTAGTCCCCAGTGTTCATGTTTGTAATCTGGCATTTCCCACATTCTTACTTTAAGTGTAATAGATCTGCTTCAGTATCCCAATTTTATGAATGTGGAAATTAACCTCTGGCAGAGATCACTTTGGTCCTAAGTATAAATCAAAAGGACAACAGAGTTCAAATCGTGTCACTCTTTTTCTGGTCCTCCTTCACCTCTATCCTTACCCTCTAATATCATCAGTCTGCAGAAGGTATACATCTAATTTCTAGAACCTCCAATGTTACAGAAATAGCCTGAAGTTGCACCGGCCCTCCTAGAGGTCTGGGCCACCACCAAGACCTGGAGTCTCTACAAGCATCCTTGGATCTGAGGCCATCCCCCAATCTTGAGGATTTCTGAAAGAATTCACCAAGCCAGGGCATTTAATATATTCAGGTGGCCAGCATCCCAAACATCTTCTGGAACTAAAGACGGTTATGATTCATTTCCTCATCCTAGGGTGACAAGGCCACAGGAAAATTACAGAAAATAAGATGGTTGAGAGTTGACTTGCCAGACAGGAAAATATACTATCAGACCACATTAATTGAAAGAGTATAGAATGCATATAGGAAAAGAAAGACAGACCAATGGAATAGAATGAAAAGTCCAGGAACTAGACACAAATACATACAAAGAAGCACACACATACACTATTTGTTGTATGATGTAAATATCTTAAATTGGTAATTCATAGAGAAAAGACCCAATACTGTTGAAACAGTAAACTATGAGTTTTGTGGAAAAATAAAGATTGATCCCTATGTTACATCCCAAATCTAAATAAATTCCAAATACACTGAGGATTGATCATTAAAAAAAAATCTATGAAAACATCCTAAGAAAACTGTGTAGATATATTTTATAGTCCTACCATGAGGAATGTCCTTCTAAGTATTAAAACAACAACAACAACAACAACAACAACAACAACAACAACAACAACAACAAAAACTTGGAAAGTGCAAAGGAAAAGCTCGGTAGGTTCAAAACTTTCCCGTGGTAAAAAAAAAAAAAAAGATGTATGATGGAAGTTTCTAGGTGAATGACAAATTAGGGATAAGGGAAAGAGAAAATCGAAGAAGGAGAAGAAGAAGGAGGAGGAGGAGGAGGGGGGAGGGGGAGGAGGAGAAGCAGCAATTCACAAAGATAGAACCACAAATACCAGGAAATGTTGTCAGAGATCAAAGAAAGTCATCTTAAACAATGATGATATATTAGGTTTCACCCATGAGATTGGCAAAGACCAAAAACAGTGATCCTACAAAGGGTTAACTAAGATGAGAGAAATAAGGCCTTTTATCCAATGCTTGTGGGAGTGGAAATTGACACCCCTTTCGTGAGCACAATCAGGCACTTGGTATCTAAATTCAAAACACAAATATCATTTGATCTGTGATCCCACTTTTGGAAACCTATCCCAAGAAACAGTCAGCCAGGTGTGGGAAGAGGAAGGTATGCACACCATGAGGGATGTACTGGGAGGGATGGGAAGACAGGAGAAAGGAGGATTCTGGCAGATTTCCAAGAGGAGGGAATGCTAGAGGTAAGTCTTAAAGGACAGGTAGAAGGACGAACCAAAGAGGTAAGACCAGGAGAGGACATTGTGCCATTGGCGGCACAAGCAGTGCCTGGAAGCGCGGTCAAGATGCAAGTGACAACTAGGCAGGGAGAGAGTAGGAGCAGCAAGGGTCACAGGACTATTAATGACGGCTGATAACCATGCCCATTTTCTGGATGAAGACACTGAGGTCTGGTCAGGCAATTCAGGTGAACACAGCTGACCACATAACCTGTAAGGACAGAGCGGGAGTTTGAGCCCACTATCAGACCACGGAGCCCAAAGCATGGTCAGGAACTTGGACTCCATCCTGAGGGCCTTGGGCGGCTGTGCAGAAGGTGTGCAAAAGAGCTGTGTTTGCCTTTGGGGAAGTTAACTCTGGCGACAATGTGGAGAGGAGATGGGAGGCAATCCTGGGAGAAAAGGGAAACCAAATAGGGCTCGGTTGCTGGGAAAGATGAAGTGGAAATGGAGCAGTGGGGTTGTTAAAACACATTCAAGAAATAAAATCACTAAGGACTAATTGAGTGAAAGGTAGGGGGAGGCAGAGGAGGAGTCAAGAAGGATTCCTGCAGCCATTATGGAAAACAATACGGAGATTGCTTTAAAAACTAAAAATAGACTTAACATATGATTCAGCAATCCCACTCCTGGGCATTTATCAGGAGAAAATTCTAATTCAAAAAGATCCATGCACCCCAATGTTCACAGCAGCACTATTTACAATAGCCATGACATGGAAGCAACCTAAATGTCTATCAACAGATGACTGGGTAAAGAAAGATGTGGTATATACATACAGTAGCCTACTGGTCAGCCTTAGAAAGTAATAAAATAATACCATTTGCAGCAACATGGGTGGATTTAGAGATTATCCTACTAAGTGAAGTAAGCCACGCAGAGAAAGACAAATATCATATGACATCATTTACATATGAAATCTAAAAAAAAAAAAAAAAGACACAAATGAAATTACAAACTTTACCAAACAGAAACAGACACAAACATAGAAAACAAACTTATGGTTACCAAAGGGGAAAGAAGAGGGATAAATTAGGAGTTGGGGATTAGCAGATATAAACTACTATATATATATATATTTAATAGATAAACAATAGGGTCCTACTGTATAGCACAGGGAACTATATTCAATAGCTCATAATAAACTATAATGAAAAAGAATATACATATATATATATAAACCATATATATATACACACACATATATATATATATATAACTGAATCACTGTGTTGTACACCAGAAGCTAACACATTACAACATTGTAAATCAACCACATTTTAATAATAATAATAAAAAAAGAACGCCTCCTGATTTCTGCCTGATAGCACGGGAAGTGAGTTCTAACATCCCAACAATGGCCTATTGCATCTTTGAACACACCTGAGGCTCTCGCTTGTGCTCTCATTGTTCCCTTCCCATGAAACATCACCCCCAGTTGTCTTCAAGGTGAAATCCCATCCTTCCTTCAAAGCCTATCTCCAGTTCTTCCTCCTTTCTCCTGAAATCATCACAGAAAACTCTCCCTTCAGCCACTTGGAGTGTGAGTCTTGGGGAATGTGTTTGCTATCTTCTATTTGCCTTTATCTGCTTGATAGTTAATCAATTATGTAGGTTTCTCTTTTTCCTCTCTTATCAGTGTCCTGATGGCAAGGGCCCCATGGCCACACCATACCCTACTCCACATTCTTTTTGCAGAGTGCAGCAGACTTTCTTGTGCATGGTCGGTGTTTAAATAGTTGAAATAAAGAAAGCAAATAGCTCTCCCCCGCTTTCCTCTCCTAGATGTTGCCTTCTCAGCTTTTAGCAAAGAAATAGCTTAAACATGTCTTGCTCCAGGAGAAACTGAAAGAGTTGGAAGGAAGTTTTGGAATGCCTGCGGGAGATTTTCTTAATCCTTAACTAGCTGATAACATGGCAGGAAACTATCTTAAGGAAAACACAGTGATGAAACAGTAGGGTCCTATTACCACTTCCTTGCTTTACTGAACAGAACGTTTTGGGAGTAATTTCCAGTGGAATGTCTTCCAAATGTATATAAATAGTCATGGTCAGCTTGGCGAAAGTGTGTGTTTTCAAGATGAACTGATAAACGACACAAGATAAAAGAGGTCAAGTGGACAAGATGGATTGCATGGGACATTTATAGGCAAAGTTTGTGCATTTTCCTGGAAAGCAAGTGAATAAGCAAAGATACTCTATGGGTCTGCCTCATTTTAGGGGGCACAGTACAGAACTTTACTCTCAAAAATATATGCAAATGAATGAATGAATGATTGTTTATAGAACTAAAGTATTCTAAACATCCCTTAGGTAAGGCATAAACATATTTATGCAAGATATAAGGCTGATCTTTGGTAAAAATGAATCAACTCAACACCTTCCATCATATAATGCTTTGACCATTGCATTGATGACACCATGGGGTCCCTCCTGGAGTTACCTTCCCTTTCAACATGACTCTGTTCTCCAAACCAGAATGTCCCAAAATGTTTTGCCAGGAACACTAACCCCAGAAAACTTTCCACCAAGGGGGTTCCATGGTGAAAGACGTTTGTGAAATGTTTAATGTTATAACATCTCTCAGAGAATCACAGTGAATCTTGCCATCAAAGAGACTGTGAAAATTTGATTGTAAATTAACTTTCACTTTCTTTATGTGTATGTTTTCCCAACTTACACATGGGATCTTCTGAGAGGAGTAAAAGTAACACCCGGAAACCCTAGGTTGAAGTAATGTCCCCAAGCCAACTGGGAACTTCAAGACCTTACCATCTCTGCTTTTCCCTCCTTCTGAACCTCATCTCCTTCCTCACTACCAAATTCAACAGCGTTTTTGCTCATTCCCTTGGAGTCCAGCGAGCTGACTGGAAAACATGAAGACATAATTTACATCACCTAAAGTTGCTAATGGGTAATGATTTTTTAATTACCTCCCCCTGAGAGCATTTATATGTTTACTGAGTCATCTGAAATATAATGGCTAAATTCAAAAAAAAACAGTGCAAAGGCCAAGAATCTCTTGCCCATACGTCACAGATGAAAAAGTTACCTCTTCTTTTTCTGGGTAGGGTCCCCATTGGAAAGTGCAGGGAAATTACTCCCTGTCTCCCTGCCATCAAAGCAACTACCAACAAAATATCATGTCTGTTCCTTTGTGAATCCTGCGCTAAGATTCACCCCTCATCTTTACCTGGCGCACTCCTTCCTATGGTTTAGGAATCAAAATAAGCATTGTTTCCCCTCCCTGACCCCTAGGCTAGAATACAAAATGGGCTGTGTCTTTTCACAAAACCCAGCACGTTGCCCTCCTCTGGCCCCACAGACTTTATCATATTGTGCAAAACCGCTTGCTTCTCTGTCTCAACCACCAGATTTCAAAGTGTGTGGAGGCAGAAAAAAATGCTGTCTGTCCTGTCCCCTTCCGTATGCTCATAATCTGGTCCAGGATGGGGTCCACAAGAAAGCAAAAACTGAAAGTATAGAAAAATGTGATTTTCTTTTTTAAACCCGATGGGCAAAAAGCCCCATTTTCAGGAAGGAATTGAAAAGGAGAATATGAGTATGTGAAAATGGGTAGGTTGGTGAAAGTCCAATGGTTCCTTTCTGCTGTACACATTATTAATTGAGCATTGGTCTATAAAGCATTAGAAGAGAAACTGTAGGAAAATAAAAGACATATAAAATTCAGTTCCTACCTTCCAGGAACTTAAAATAATGGCATGATATTCATACTCTTTCATTGGCCTTCCAACATGGTTGGTATGGGAGAGCATTTCTGAAATCTGAGAATATCCTATATATATGGGCCTTCCAATTCCCTTTCAATCTGCTAATTAAGAAATCAGATGTTTATTAGATCAAAAATTTCACCCTGGTCCCAGTGCCAACTGCTGACAATAGGGTAGTTTCTTAGTGCAAGGACAGTTGCCCACAGGACACCTAATCAACTTGGTATGTTTCTGTTACTAAATACTGTGTAGGCAATAGATCAGCAGGCCAAAGTGCAAGGGACATGGCTCAAGGGGGCTGAGGAAGTAAGGGGGTGGGGGATGCTGGGCAGCTCTGCTGGTGTGTGTGATAGCAGCTGAATGGGGAACATCTGTGTCCTGTCAGAGTTTCCCAGAGATCTTCTCTGTCCAACTGCAGCATGAGCAAATTAAGATTGATAAATTGTACAGCTCTTTCTGGCTTTAAAGATCCCAGATGCTCTGTTAAATTAATGGATGCTCTATCTGCACTCAATCTGACACCAAAACAGAACCTTGAAAACGAACCAGACCCCTACTCCCCCAACCATCTGAGAAGACCCGGGGCAGCTCTGCCTCTTTCTGCCTGGATTCCAGAGCACAAACTCATGTATTTAGTTGGTGTATATGCCTGTGTGCATATGAAAGCACATGCATTTTCAAACTAGAATGTATCTTTGTTATAGGGCATGTGTGCAGTTTTGACCAATGAATATACGTCTGAAAATACAAATTGTTCCACTCTCCCAAAGTTCCTCCAACACCAAACGGTCCTACTCTTAGTGTCTGAAGGCATTCATGAGTTTTCTATGTATAGTCAGGCACATGCTAAAATGCTTTTGTTCAGATCTGTGTATCTGAAAATAGCAGTGTGTTCTCTGACGGTTACCTTGTGCAGTGACACCTTGTATGAAAAACACTGACATTAAAAAAAATTCCAAGAGAGATGAGATAATTTGTATCATTTGGAAACTATCATTTTGTGCAAATGTAACACACTGTTAATAATAATAATACCTAATATTGTCCTGTCTTTATTCTTCAGAACTCAGTTTGCTAGCCCAGTTCTCTATGTGGCTGATGGCATGTTTCATTTTTAACAGTAGAAAACAAACAGTCAAATTTGGCTTGGGGAAAAGTTTTTGGGGCACTTAGCTAAACTGTTCTGTTTCCCTGAGATTCTAGACATCAAATCCAATTGAAGAGTGGGCAGTTGGTGGGTACTCAGTTAGCCCTAAGTGTGCAACTCCAAATGAAGTAGCTCTTGTAATGAGACCTCCCCTAGAGGGGAAGTGACCAGAAGGAAATGTCCCTAACAAAGGAAAAGAAGTCTAGGGAAAAAACAAAGCTAAAGAAGAAAGGTCCTGCTTCGGTGCAGCCACTATGGAAAACAGTATGGAGATTCCTTAAAACACTAAAAAACAGAGTTACCATGTGATCCAGCAATCCCATTCTTGGGCATTTATCTGGAGGAAACTCTAATTCAAAAAGATACATGCACCCCAATTTTCATAGCAGCATTATTTACAATAGCTAAGACATGGAAACAAGCTAAATGTCCACTAACAGATGATTGGATTAAGATGGGATATATATATACACTGGAATACTACTATATATATAAAGGAATACTACTCAGCCATAAAAAATAATGAAATAATACCATTTGCAGCAACATAGATGGACACAGATATCATCATGTTAAGTGAAGAAAACAAGACAGAGAAAGACAAATATCATATGATGTCACTTGTATGTGGAATCTAAAAAATGACACAGATGAACTTACAGATGTACAAAACAGGAACAGATTCATAGACATAGAAAACAAACTTACAGTTACCAAAGGGGAAAGTGGGGGGAGAGATAAATTAGGAATTAGGGATTTGCAGATACAAACTACTATATATAAAACAAAGAAACAACAAGTCCTACTGTATAGCACAGGGAGCTATATTCAATATCTTATAATAAGCTACAATGAAATATATGAGAAAGAATAGAGATCTATGTATAACTAAATCACTATACCATACACCAGAAATGAGAGAACATTGTAAATCAATGATACTTCAATTAGAAAAAGAAGAAGAACAACAAGGAGGAGGAGGAGAAAGTTTCTGCAAATCAAACCACTGGATTGTTCCAGTAAAGATCCCTGGATTGTCTACCTCCATAATCTCTTTCTGATAAGGGCACTAAATGGAGTTAGGTACACTTTATTCTCTATGACATCATCCTGAAAAGCTTCAGATGTTCCTTAACATCCCTAAATTTCCTGTCAAGGGTTGTTAAGAATGACCTGAAAGAATGATTTCTTGTTAGCAAAACATGACTGGACACAGACCCCAAAACGGAGGACTTCAGTGTGGCCAACCACATTGGTTTCCTCAGTTGCTTGTTATTTGGTTTTCAAAGTTTTCCCATTTCCAGAGTCCAGTGATCGTATCAGCCAGCCAGCTTGCACTCATTCATTCATTCATTCATCCATTTGTTCATTTGACAGGTGCTCACAGTGCATTTCCTATTCCACATGCTGGGATACACTGGTGAAAAGCAGACACATGGTTCTCAAGGTGTGATGCCAGGACCATGAGCATCAGAATCACCTGGGAAGTTGTTAGAAATGCAAATTTACTGAGGCTCCATCTCAAACCTACTGAACCACAAGCCCTGGGGGTGGCCTTTTATTAATAAGCCCTCTGGGAGACTGATACACATCAAGTTAGAGAACCGCTGGCATAGACTAAACCCTACTCGTTCAGAGTGCACCTTCTGGAGGAGAGCAATAGATAAACAACAACATGTGATATAATGTCAGACAATGATCAATGCTATTTTTTTTTTTAAAGACAGGAAATCAAGGAAATCGGGATAGAGTAATGCGGTGCTGTTTCCCTTGGGCAGTCAGGGAAGGAAGAACTCCCTTTCAAGCAGTGAATCAAGTTAGAGGATGGCTCTGCATCCTCCCACTGCCTCCTATTTCCCATCAGAATCTCCAGGTAGATAACAGACCACAGTGGAAAGAAGCTTGTCTCACCAGCCATTCTGGAACACCTATGGGAATTTGAATCCTGAAGAAAAGTAGAAATTTAGTACCTGCTCCAGACCTCCAACTGAGTTTTGAAATCAGAAGATAGCAAAATAGTCAAGAGCCTTAATGATTTCACTGAGACCATTGAAAAGAGACACAAGGAAGAAATTTTTGACAGCAAAGATTAAGAAAATACACATTAGGCTGCCAAAGAAGACACAGGACTGCTTTCTTGAAGGAAAGATTATTTTCCAATGTTCATGGTTCAAGTGTAGTTTGGGTGGGAGGCAAGTCTGACACAGATAACAGTTTGGGGTCATATTTATCCCTAAGACCACAAATATCTGCTATATTACTTTTTCCATGCTTTTTATGAAAATATTCCAACATACTGAAGAATATGGCTGATAATTTTATATAGACCTACAAAGTAGAATGCAGAATTATTAACATTTTGCCAGCTATATGTGTTTTATCCAGACAGATTGGTAGATAAATAGATAATAAATAGATACTGCAAGTCACTTGAAAGTAGATTAAAGATATCATCACACTTTAACACTTAACATAGAATCATGCTTTCCTAAACATAAAGGCATTTTACATAATCATAATATTATCACTCTTAAGAAAATTATCAACAATTTTCTAGTATCTAGTCCATATTCAACTTTCTCTAGTTGTTCCGAAGGTGTCTTTTAATTACTTATTTAGGTGATGATTGCAGTATGCTTGTATTTTGTTTGGGTGGAGATTTGAGCTCCAGTTCATTTTAAATATATATATAGACCCTGGCACTGAAATTATGTCAAAATTTAACAAGAAATTAGGTCAAAGTTTAATATGATGATGATTATAAACCCAATAGTTATAACTAATGAACAATTCATGAAGAAATGTGAGAAAGGGAAGTAGGGACCCCAGAAAGAGAGGCTGAGCCTGTTATGTGGTATGCTGAACTATACTCACATGTTGAAATACTAACCCCCAGTGTGATGGTTTTAGGGAGTGGAGCCTTTCGGAGATGATCAGGTCATAAGGGTGGAGTCTGCATGGTATGATTAGTACCTTAAAAAAAATAAATAAAAGCTTGTATTCTCTCTCTCTCCCTTACCCCCAACCATGTGAGAATTTAGCAAGAAATCAGCAGGGTATAAACCAGAAATCAGGCCAGACACCCAATCTTGTCACACCTTGATTTTGGACTTTAACCTCTAGAACTGTGAGAAATCAAAGTTTTCCATTTAATCCACTCAGTGTGTGATAATTTGTTATTACAGCCCAAGCTGACTAAGACAGAGCCTGAATAAACTCGTTTCCTCATTCAGCCAATGGGCTTGCCTTTGGATGTAGAGCGATGTGTAAGACAAACCGCCCTGTGTTCTGACGTTCAGCTCGGCCAGTAGTGGAGGAGTCAGAAGTGAGGAGGAATGGCTACGACATCATGAGGGTCCCTTCATTAACTTGGGACCTACTGATCGCCTACCTCTTTCATCTTACTGCCATCCTTGAAAAATTCTTGTTTACTTATATAATGGAATTTTGTATTTGCAGTGGACTCACTCATTGTCTGCAGGAGCCCTTTGTCTCAGGGACATAACCAGGGCTTCTGTGATCAATGCCAAGTGGACGGGCGCTACATGACCTTAGTCAATGGACAAATAAGTGGAGGTCAAGGTCACCTCAGAGAGAGGCACAAACAGAAAACACAGGGGACTAGAATGCCAAGTCAAGAGTGTCTGGGCTGTGGGGGATGAGTCTTTGGCTACTTGAGTGTGTGTGTGGAGATGGGGAATGAGAGACATTCCTCTGCATTACCTTTTGAAAGGATTTGTCTAAAAACTGGCATATGAAAGAGATAAAGCTTGACTCTCAGGGATGAAACTGATCTGTAGTGCCATAATCATTGAATAGAATGCTAGAAATGTTAAGAGAAGAGGAGGTCTGTTCATTTAACAATCATTTATGGATTATCTGTTGAAAGACATAAGAATCTGTTAGACAGTGTAGGAGACTCAGACAATCTTTGCTGGCTCTGCCCTTCAGAAGGTTACAGAACAGCAAGAAGGAATGTGTCAGTGACTTTCTGAGGACACACAGTGATTGTGGTGGCACAGTAACCTTTACAGCATAGGTTTCTTAACGTCTCACCCAGCCCTTACTGGCTTTGGTGAGCTTTCATTTTACATGAGTTCTTTGTTAGTGTCATTACATGTAAGTTTCAGGAGGCTAGAAACTTAGATTTGTTTCCTTGTTTCCTATTGCATCCTCCACCCAGTGGTGAACACATGCGCTGTATGTCTGGCACAGGGTAGGTGCACGATACATTTTTAAACTAAATGAACATGAGTACATGAGGTCATGCAATATATTACCATGTCTCTTCACATGTTGAACACTTAATTTGTATTTAACTTGCTTTCCCTACCATCCTTTACACAGAAGTAGAAAGCGGTGATGAGGATGATGATTTAAATAGCTAAGGATATTTTGTTGTTCTCAGATCTAGACGTACTTTTCAGAAGTGACTTGAGTCTCATTTTAGTCTTAAATAATGAAAACCATACAAGCAGAAGCTATTCGATCTGACTCTTGGGGGAAAAAATCAACACTACTGCAACACTAATGCAAGTTATTGGTGTAGCTCTGATACTAATTCATTGATCCTCTTCCTATTTTATTAAAGCAAGAGGAACCACATTGTAGATTTTAGGTGACTTGACAAGAAATCAGAACTATGTCTAGATAACTTACATAGTTCATGTATCACTTGGGCAGTAGCCTAATTGGCATTTCAACCAAAGTACTATTCTCAATAGTAAATACAGCTTACAGACATAATTTCCATTGTTGCTAAAAGCCTCTTCTGGGATTAATTTTTAACTCTGAATTTCCTGAGACAGCAAATGACTTTTCAGTCTCCTCTCTGTTAGAAAGATGCCATTATTTTGGTTAAAGTGTTGATAATTATCAAGACATTGGAATTCTTCAGTCTGTGAGGTTACTTTTGTAACAAGTTTGGTAACCATGCAGATAGCTCTCATCCACGTTCCAAGTGCTTCCCAGTAATTGGCGGCATTCTCCAAACCCTACCATTTACTCTTTTTACTCTATTTGCCATTATTCAAACACTCTCTGGAGGGATTATGCCATCTTTCTGTGGAGGTGGGATATCTACCAGCATGACCAAAATTTTGTACCTGGTGTTTCTCAGACTCAGAACTCTAGCTGAGCTTCTGGCCCTGGCTGAGGATCAGTGGAGCTGCCTCCCACAGTGCCACTTTATTAACTCACTCCAGGAGACGACGAGGTCAACAAGGGGACTTTGTTCCTCTGTGTCTGCTGATCCTCTGTGGTGGGCAGGAAATGATCCCTTGGCTCCGATTTCTCCAGGCCTCACCTTTTCCTCAAGTCTTTCAACACGGGTCATCACGTGTAATATGCTCTGCTTCATTCTCTAAACAGTGGGAAAGGACTGGGGCTCGGACCCTTCATTGCTAGACAGAGCCCTAGGGGCCCTGCTTCCCTTCATGCTGAGCTCCTGACCTGGCAATGCAAGCCACCGGCTTTGCTGCCCCATCTCAAAGTCCCACAGATCAGTGATCTCCCTGAGTCACAGAGTTTTAAGAGGGAGCAAAGTTGGGGACGGGACTTGGGAAAAGGCACTATCAGGAAGATATAGAAGTCTCACTGTCCATCCAACAGTCCAAGGCTCCCCTCAAGCTTCCTCTGATATCAACAGCCCCCCGGACCCAATTCTAAACACCAGCCCTTCTCACTTCTGAAGTGGCTGCAAAGATTGGGTCCTCTCATGCCTCAAGGGTCAGAAGCCCTAGTCAGGGAAGAATGACAAGCACACCTTCTCACTCTCTAAAGCCCCCTGCACTGAGAGAGGACAACAACCTTGGGTTCATCCTGGAGGAAGCTGCAGTTCTGCATTCCCAGGAGCCGCATGTGATGGGACCAGGTACCTGGCCTGGCCAGAGTTTCTGGAGCCAGTAAGGAAGGGAGCTACAGAGAAGAGTATTTACTACCCTCAAGATGCCTTTCTGCGTGTCCCACAGCAATGCCCCAAGAGAATTAGAGTCAAGTGATTCTGAATTATCCAGTTTGTACTTAATGCTGGAAGGTTCTACAAAAGTGATGAGAAACACAAAAGAAACTAGTCTCCCACTCTGGTGCCATACCTGGGGAGACCACTTTGAATCATTGATGAATTCAGTGGCTCCTTACCTTGACAAGCAAGGCCTGGGTCATATGTCTCCTGCCTCACTCTCCAGCCCAGGCTTATAGGCTCCTGGTCATGGAAACTGTGAACACTTGGTTGTTCCTCTTATACTAGGCCAGGGGTCAAAAAACTTTATCTGTAAAGGTCTAAACAGCAAATATTTTAGGCTTTGCAGGCCTTAAATACTCTTTCTCTATCTTTCTATATATATATATATACATATATGTATATATATAGATATATCGTATAATGTAACTAATACTGTATTTCTGTTTGTTTTTATAATCATCTGTTTTTATATACAGTTTCCCATCAGACTCTGCTCTTGCCGGCAAAGACTATTCATCTTTATATCTCTAGAATCCAGCAAGTATCTGGCATATCTAGTGTTGAATAAGTAATGTTTTGGGTTTTTTTAAATTTTTTTTTGGCAGGAGAGGTAATTAGGTTTGCTATTTGTTTGTCTGTTTATTGTTGGAGGAGGGATTGAATCCAGGACCTTGTGCTTGCTAAGCATGCACTCTACTGCTTGAGCTATATCCTCCCCCTGAATAAGTAATTGTTAAATGAATGAGCCAAACAACAATACCAATGAGAGTCAAGCTATAACCCCTCCCAAACTGCCTCTAAAAGAAAGAAAACTGAAAGAGAAAAAGAAAGAAAACAAAGAAGAAAGAGAGAAAGAAAGGAAGGAAGGAAGGGGTTGGGGGAGGGGAAACTAAGACAGGCAACAGCCAAATGCCAGAACCTGGGAGTAATTTACACTAAGTCATACAGAACTGAATGAAAGAAAAAAAAGATCAGCTGCTCACGTGTGGTTTCCAATGGAAACAGATTCATCTAGACCTGCCAGGAGACAGGAGCTTGAACTCATTCTGTCCACCTCTGGACTCAGAGACTCAGGGTCTGGAACATCTGAAACAATCTGCTCTGGGTGGTGAGCTGTAATAAATTCTCCCTTCCCCCTTCATTCCCACTCATCCTCTCCCTAACTCATAGCCTCCCTAACTCATAGCCTCTCCTATTCAGACAACAGGCAGAATTCCCAGAAAGCAGTGGGGCAGAAAGTGGAGAGAAGGCAGGAGGACATGGTCCTCCCACAACTGGAGTGAATACACGGGAGGTGTTGCAGGGTAGGGTCTTCTCTGAGTCAGTTTTTCAGAGGACAGGGCAGTGAGTAGAGTGGGAAATCACACTTCAGCACACCAGAGTCACACCAAATATATGCAGTACTTCAAAACTGGAACAATCTGAATAAAATTAGCATAGCCCCTGTGCAGGAGTGACATATTGAATTCCTGAAGCATACTTTAAAAATTTACACTATGTGAATTTTACTTCAACAACAAAGAAATATATATATATTTAGACCAATAAATAAGCAAGTGTGTCCTCAACATTGGACTCTGAGCTGGGAATTCTAAAGCTGAAGCAGTCCTTCATCTATAAACCACCAGAGCCAGCATTCAAGTGGACAGTAAGTGCAGCCAAGAGCAATCTTCACTTTTCATAGCAATTTTTCTAGAAAAGAAAACACAGAAAAGGCAAAAGGTGCCCCCACATCAGCAGGACAAGAAAGGGGGAATTATTTCAGAAAGAACACCTCAGAGAATAATTTAGTATAGTATAGAAGAAAATTAAAATAACCTCCCAGGATGCTGAGTAAAGTTGAGAAGGAGAGACAAGTGGCAGGTAAGATCATGTTCCAACCTAAGAATTATAGTAATTTTTGAGAAAGAAACCAGAATATTTGGTATAGAAGTAATAATGAAGCAAATTTCCCTGAGCTAGGATGAAGAACCAAACCTGTAGATCAGAAGAATATTCCTAACAAAATCAGTTAAAACAAATCCACAATTAAATATCCTTTTGGGGAAAAAAAGTGGATTCTGAGGAAGTCTCAGTCCATGTGTTGACAGGACCAACAATCTCTACAAGTAGGGGATGACACAGGAGAATCTCAAAGAAGTCAACTGATGGCAGTACAGCTGGGCTTAATGAGACAAAGAACTATCATCGGGTGTGTTCCCCCTCTCCCTCACGTCTTCCCCTCCACCCCATCTCATTTTCACTCCATGACTGCTTTATCCAAATTTCTCTACAAACTGTCTTCTCTGCTTATTTGTTTGCTTATACATGGCTCATAACGACTGCCCCCAAATGAAACAGCACTGGAGTCTACATTTTCTTTGAACTTAACTTCCTACAGGTAACAAACTCAGTCTCTGTTCCCTACTTACAAGTTTCGTTACAAGATTACTGATGATGGATGAGCCAAAGAGCAATACCAATGAGAGTCAAGCTATAACCACTCCAGCTTTGGACAGTTTTCACCCATGGGCCACTTAGCTGTGCCCAAAGGGGCAGGGTCATCTAATAATTAGAGCTGTTCCACCTGGACTAAGGATGGAGCAAGTTCTCTATGAAGGGGCTATAGGATCAGAGGAAATTATTGAAATCTCTAGCCCAATGGATTAAGAAAAAACCCATAAGCTCCCAGGCAGGGAAAGTATTTATCAGAAATGAAATAAAAACTAGTGCGGTCTTCAATGGCTCTGCAACATGAAATGGCCCCTCTGCACCGTATCGGTCTGAATCCCACAGTGTCCCACTGATTCATATTTCCTTAGTATTTTTGAGTGGGCCTGTTTTGTTGCACACCTGCCAGCATTGGGGATTATCATTTTATCTGGTTTTTTTTTTTTTGTAGCTTTAAGACATTAAAAGGTGTTCCAGATGCACAGAATTTTTTTTTTTTTTACAGTTGACAAATTTCTTTTCCTTTTTTTGTAACCACATGAGTGTAAAACAGTGAACAATGCTAATGGCCACTTTGGCAGAAACACACAGTGTTCAAACCTAAGGAGGTTTACATTCTCTGGACAGGCTTTATTCCCAGGATATCAAACCCCTTGGCCATGAGAGCAGCTACTGCTTTGCACAGCAGCATACGCCACATGTTCAACTTCAGTACTTCTCCAGTATACACCAGATGATGAAGAAACACAGTCCATTGGGTTTTGAGTGAGGAAAGATGTTCTTAGATCTGCATGAGATTTTTTTTTTTTTTAATATCATCCATAAGACATAGTCCAGCTAACCAAAGGGAGAGGCAGGCCCTACCACCTGTACTTGAGCTGTAACACTGACCTCATGCCACGTGGAAATCATGGATGAAGCAACAGAAAAGTATAGCCTTGGAGCTCTGCCAGTTTGAATGGAAGTACTTTTTGCTGAATATATCAGTTAGGAATGTCACTCACCTCACTACAGCCAGAACAAGATGCCTCACTCACAGCCACTCTTGCTACTGGACCAATGCACTTTTCCCCAGCTGTCATGCTCTAACCACACAGGCTACGGCCAGCTTCTGCCCAGCAGCCAAGCCCTCTAAACACCAAGGTAGAATTGGATGGGACAGGACTGCTCACTCTATCACCAGAGTCTGGTGAACACATCAGATTCCTATACATGTGAAAAGTGAGTTAACCTGGAGTTTCTGCTATTACCTGTACTGAGAATTTGGTAATCCAACTTTGAGATGGAAGCACATTATTTTATACACAAAGCTAAAAGCCAGTGCTCCCTGGTCACAAGAGACATTGGTCACTGTTAGTAATTCAAGTATTGATAAGTCATAGACTGAATGCTAAGGGTTTTACTCTAAGATTTCTGTGTATCTATAGTAATAAACTAAATCCAGTTGATTGATGATGATCCTGCCAAGTGGAATGGGTCCTGGCAAAACTACTCTACCACTGTCATTGACAAGGAAAGGAAATGTCTGGGTTTACTGCATGAACATGTTATGTCATTCAGGTTAAATCATTAATAGATTAAAATTAATAATAAGTAAAATATTAGCAAACTAAAGCTTAAGAAAATGATAATGGTGATTTTATTTAGTACTCAACTGTATATAAGATCTGTGTGAAGGATTTTCCTTGCATTACATCCCTGTGATCTTTACATAAGCCAAGTGAGATATATTTTATTATTGCTATTTCATAGATCATTAAGTGGCGGCTCACTGAGATTAAAGAATTTATTCAAGTTGTATGATCAGGACCAAGCTGAGGTCCACACCCAAATCTCTCCAATTCCACAGCTTGTGCGTTTAACCACTTTTAACTCATCCTCTCCTGAAATTCACAGTGTTACTAGGAAAGGCTGCACCAGGTCAATGAGTCTGAAAATTGTAAACCAATTTTTGACTTTCAAAAAGCTGACACGACTAAAGCAAAAATTCCAAAACATGGATAGGTGGATACACACACACACACACACACACGCACACAAAATATGGAAATAGTAAAGCATAGGAAAAATGTCCTTCTCAACAAAATAGAGTATTCTGAAATTTACAAAGTTGGTCTGAATTTTTCTTTAAATGTCAGAGAAAGATTATTCCAAGGAATAAACTAGAAGGATTATTGTAAATTTTGCCCATCAGATAAATATACCACATTGAAACAATAAGTTGCAGAAACTTTTCTTTGAAAGGTTATGCTCAATCTAAATGTACTTAAATTTTCCATTGTTTTCTCACATTGCTCAATATAACTGAATCAAAGATGAATGAGTTATGTAGTCATTTAGATTAAGTTTATGAAATTTTTAAAGCATGGGAAACACCTATATCATGATGTCATAGGAAAAAAACAAGATACAAATTTTCTACAGTACAACTTCAATATATTTTTTAAATGTATAAAAAAAACTGTAAAGGAATATACCAAAGGGTTAAGAATTTGGGGCTTGGTTGGGCAAGTTATAAGTAACGTGTTCCCTTCTTGCTACCTCTGTTTATTTTCCAAGCTTTTTACAATGTGCACAATATTATCATCAGAAACACACTTTATTCTTTAAGAATTCAGATCTAGCCCACAAGTTTGTCAGTATCATTGGCTCATTGGAAAGAACACTAGAGTCAGGAAACTGGAATGTTCTAAGAAGAAAATCAGCTCTACCTTCCAAGGTGCCCCATACTGAAAGTCATCCAGCCCCACATACCCAAGTCTCTTCATGGGCAAAATAAGAGGGTGGAACAATGGTCTTCAAGGTTCCCTCCAGTTCCATGGAATATTATACTGCTATTACTTGGCAATGAAACACTCCATTGAGTAACTGTGGTGGCCAAGAGAATTCATGGTGCAAACTTCTAACTACAGGAAGTGTAACTGACACACAGGTCCAGCTGCATGCTCTGAAATCCATCATCACACTTGCATCAAGGTCATGTTTCCCATAGGTTGCTCCTAGCCAATGACTAAGCATAGCTGGGCAAACCTGGGAGACATGAGACTCCTCTCAGACATGGAACCTGGCTTTGGCTCAAGGACCCCCCCCCCCGCCCCCACCAAGGGTCTTGCTGAACCTTCCTTGAACAGCATGACAATTTTGTACATTTCTGCCCAATCTTCCTTCCCGGTCTCCTTCACTCAGGGTCAGGCTTGCAATGTGGTCTGATAGCTCTCTATCCTTTCCTAGCTCCTTCTCATTTTTCCTCACACAGTGTTTCCCACAGAAATCCTTGTGCATTAATCTCATCTTGGCACCTACTTCTCAGAGGACCCAGACTACCCAGCATATTGGTAGATGCACAAATTACACCTGTGGATAGAAAAACTGAACAGGAGGCTGCCCAGGTGACACAGTTCCTCATAGGACTGCACACCTGGTTTGTACATTGTTTTGTTATTATCATTGTCATTTTCTTCCTTTTTAAAACATATGTCAAATACAGTCCAAAAAGAGTAGTATTCTGTTGCTTGTAGATCAAAAAAATTTTTTCTATTTCAATAAGCTTTTCCTGGGTTTATTTTAAACTCGCTCTTGTTTCTTTCACCCTATCAGCCATATGTATCTCTTCAGCAATTTCTGACTCCTTACTTCAGATCAGATAATAAAGTTCACCCTTCATTTTTGTCATCTACAACATTAGAGGAATCTTCCTCTGAGATTTAAATTATAATTAATCACTTTCATCCCAGTGTGACCCCCTTGGATGGCTAAGGGAGCATTTCTTGCTGAAGTTCTTTATTTTCAGTACAGTGGTTTCCACCATCCATGGTTATTCACCAACCTTTGTCCATCTTAACAACTCCTTTGAAAATGTCAGCAATTCAGCATTGCGCGACTCATCTGCCAAACTCTCCCAGGTTGAGGATATTGCAATCCAAAAGTCTTCCTCCTGTGCTGTTTAGAATCTGTTTTGCAAATGAGGCACCAATTTAAATTCAGACTCTCCAAATCAACATTTCAGGAAAAAACACCATTAAGCTTTGGTAATTAAGAGTTAAAATATGTAACTCTGCAGGGAATTAGAGTTGTTTCCTTGATGAGCTCTGAGTAATTCAAAAACTCCCTGAGAGATATTTCCTCCTCTGGGTGAGGGGCAGCAGGTCCTGGGGGAGAGTCACCGCCTAGGATGAAGCCAGTACCCTTTTCTGCTTCCTGAGCAAGGGGTTCTGTGTCTGTGTGCCTTGCATAAGGAGCGTTTCATCTTCTTGATGATGTAAGATTTGGCTCTGGTTCATGGATTCTTGTGGCTGTTCTTGTGCCTGTGCCAAAACCCTTAGAGAGTGATACTCAAAGAGATTAGGAAGGAGAGAGACTCATGCATGTGCACAGACAAGATTGTGCCTTTGTGACAAAAGGTATTTTGATTTTGACCCTTTCTCTTCCTCAGCCAGGACAACAAAGCTGTCTCCAAACTCATGCTACACCAAAACCCTCACATTGCAGCAGACAAAATGGGCTGGAGACATAGTTGATGCAGAATAGCCCCATCAGTAACACAGAGAAAGAGCCAGTACAGTCTTGAAGTTGTGGGAGTGGGTCTCACCACACAGGATAAAACCATATAACTCCCAAGTCCCAGGGCACTGAATCAGCTTAGTATCAAATGTCCCTATTCCTTTGTTTAACTGAAATGACCAAATTAGAAGGCTTACTCAGCAAACAAATAAAAGTGGTTTTTTTTCCTGCTTTGTGTTCCTGTTCCATTTTATTGTCCTCAGGGAATGTAGAAAAAGCAAATATCATCTAAAGTGATTTCCTCTTCTCAGAGACCACATGCATAAGGCTTTATGTCCCCAAAGAATTTGTAGCCTTTCCCGAGGAGATCTTCTCTAACATCCTTTCTTCAGTTATTTATTGTGACATTTCCAAAACAAACAACTGGACAGCTGAAATCTATTCTTGGACATAGAGCCTGAGGGACCCGAGATTATTGGTTTTAGGCAGCAGGCAGGACGCCTGCCTATGGAACGGAGGAGCCCATCTCTTCAAACTCCTGAACTCTTGTTCAGTTTCTCCAGTCACCCGTGAATGCCCTGACAACACACACTACCTCCCTCTCTCTTCCTTGCTAAAAGGAGATCACTTTGCAACAGAAAAATTCTGATTTCTGAACATAAATCTCTTGCTAATACCTACATGTCTTATGGTTCAGACAAGATTTGGGATTTTTCTTAGCAAACTTAGACTGAAACTTTAACACTTGCTGCTAATCAAATTTCATCCCGAGTTACAAAAAGCCTCACTAAGAAGGAAGGAATTCTATCCCCATTGGTATGGGTGCAATTCCTTCTCCTCCAAAAGTGTTCTTTCTAAATCTAAACTCTACAACAAATCTCCTAAAATGGAAGAAATCAAGTACTGAATGTCATAGGAGGAGAAATTCTAGAGTTAGCAGCTAAAAGGCTAATGAAACAGACCAGGTTTTGGGGAGTAAGATAATGTTCTGAATTTAGCCGATGAATAATAAAAGAGAAAGAGGACACTCCTAACCAAGTTTGGGGATTTGGGATATGTTCTGTATTATGGGTGGACCCTCTGAAGGAATTCTCTTTAAATACATTTATCTCATTCATGTACATCTCCAGAGACTAGTTCAGAAATGATTTGGTGTTTTATAGGTGAACCAAAAGCAATACCCATCCCTGAGAAATTAACATTAACCTCAGTTCTTTAATCTAGACAATACAAAGAAATCAGATGGTCCAGTGCTATAAGCTAATGAGAAATTATTGTGTCAATAGCTCAAGCTTTTTAAAAAAAACTTAACTGAGTAAATGTAAAGAGGGTAAGAAAATATATCATGCAATTTTCTTGAGAAATTGGGTGGGTGGCACAGTAGAAGTAAACTCATTTGAGGACTTTTTTGACCACTGGACAGTTTTGTTAATAACCTGGAAGAGGAAGACTAGAGAAAGTAAACAGAAATCAAAGGGAACCTGGAGAGAAACATAATGGAATTAGAGATGTAAAGTTTAAACCTAAGAAAAAAATCTATTTCCAGAAGAAAAGTACCCAAAACACTGATCTCTAAAAGTATGAGTGAGACTGGAACAGAGTAAAGGAATCCGAGGAGGATGTTGGAAATACATGACTGAATTCATGCTGTGTAATAGGGAAACCAAAAACTAGTATTCTTTTGGGATTAATGCCCCTGTTCCTTCTAAGAAAAAAAAAATGATTTTCCTACTTACTGCAAGTCAATTAATTTTCACCTCCAATTCTATAAAACAGAATAACTGAATTCCAGTGACTTAAGGAAACCTGAAGTTTGGACTGTACTTAGTATGATGGGTATTGGGATCAAGATTCTCATTTGCATTAGGGATGACAACCTGTATGCTATCAGAATATTGTAGTTATGCTTCAGAGTTCACAATGTTTGCACATTTACATAGTTAGCTTGAATCCATGCATAATAATGAAGACCAAAGGAAACATTTTAAAAATTTAATGTGCATATTTTGACTGAAGTGGCAGCGGGGAAGAATAGAGTAACACTGTAACTCAGGTAGAAGTCCTTACATCTGAGCGGTTGTAGCATTCCTAGAAGGCAGGGGATATGGCAAGGGAGACATTTCAGTGGCACTGAAGGGTGCAAAAAAACCCTGTTCACATGAGTGACTGTGTTACAAAAGGATATCTAGAGGAGTAGCTTAAGCCACTTTTGCCTGCCCCTTTAATGCCAAAGCAGACAGTCCCCTAAGGATGTTTAAACCGCCTTAGAGTAACTGTGAAGAAAGGAACAAGTGCTATATTTGTGGAACTGACCACAGTCTCTATAATGCTGGAAAATGCAGAATTAATCAATTTATTGAGAATTAGCATGGACCCAGGACTGTTGGGGACATCTTAAATACACTGAAGAAATATGTCATAGAATTATCATCATTAAAAAAAACTTTTTTTTTTTTTTTAACTTGGCAAAACAAGATTTGAAAACAATTAGTGGGTAACAGGAGTCAATGTGAAACTCGTTGAGTTATTGGGATAGTCATGAAGCCCAAGAGAAATTCACAAGAGAGAGAGCACAGGAATGTCCAAGGAGACTTCCTTGAGGATAGGGTCCTGAAGGCTAAATGAGATGTGAATAGGCAGAAGAGAAGAAAAAATACACTATGTAAAATAAAATATTAAATTAAAGTAAAATATGACAGCAAACAAGGCTTCAGAGAAATTGTTCTAAGGACAGTGAGAATCAGAGGGGCTGTGATGAAGAGCACAGACAGACATGAGGACTAGTGTGAGGTCAGATGAGGAAGAAGATTAGTCCAAAACAGCAATATGTACAATTCATAATAAAAAAAAAAATAGGGAGCCTTCATTTGCAAGCAGAGAGTGAGGCTGACTCACTAGTAAGACTCGTGCAAAAATCCAAGCATGGGTATTAGAGTCTAGATGAAATGTGTGGTTATGGCAACATCGAGAGGGGAAGGAAAGAGAAACATTCCAAAGGAAAAATGAGAGAGACATTTCAAAGGCAAAGTCCTGAGGACTTGGTTGCTAGCTATCTAACCCAAATCTCCACCCAGAATGTTGGCCACCAAGGGTCAGCCACGATCATCAGAGCAGGACACCAAGTGTAACTGATCTCCCCAAAAAGCTCCTTGCAAGTGGTAGATGTGGAGCAGAATCTGTATTCTATCAACTCAAAAGGCAATGTCTGAGTATTTGGTATATAAAGAACACAGTATATGTTGAAAACAAACAAACAAACAAACAAACAAATAAAAAACAACTGGGGGTTAAACTTTAAGACCACATATTGAAAAGAAGATGAAATGAGGTGCAAAATAGCTTTCTATAATGAGCCAGAAGCCCTGAAATGTCCACACTGAGGTGCCCCTGTCAGCAACATCACTAGTTTCTAAGGAGAAAGTGATGGGACAAATGGGTGATGAGAGCCCTTTCTTAAGGAAGAAAAAAAGTTGCATCGGTAAGAAGGATGGCTGGTATTATCATGCTCTTACCCTTCCCCAGCCCACCCCCATGCCCAAATTCCCTGGAATCACAGGCTCTGGGATTTACAATGGCTCCCCTCCCCCCAAGTGGTCTCTATCTATACCACTCCTATGCCCCTCTACACAGGAGACCCTTTTAGAGTTCCTTCTCTCTTATGCTTCAGCTCCACTCACATATTCTAGGTAAGGATGATGCACCTTAATGCTCTGTCTCCTCTGCCTGAAACCAATTACAGCAAGTCAAGAGGGAAGGCTGGTTAGGATACTCCACTGACTTTAAGATTACCCTTTGTCTCTGTTTATATGGCTTCCTGATTGTCTGTTTTAGCACATTAACCAGAAAGCAATGAGTGTTTTTCTAACTGCAGTCAGATGACTAATAGAGACAAAGAAGAAGCAATTACTGGAAGACAGTGGCAATACAGATTTCCCCTAACTCTCAGTTCTCACTTAAGGCCATTTTGCAATGATTCCAATGTCTCTTGGAGTATAAGTTTTCATTTAATCGAAGTTCACCAGACTGCTCTGACAACACTTCCCTAAACTTCTTATTTTTATTATTTATTTTGATAGTCAATTGTGTCAATAAAATCTCATCTAGATGAATAGCCTAAACATATAACAACTTGTTAGGTCAAACAAAAAATAGATAAGATATACAGTATTTGTGTAGGAATGTTAGCAAAATCATCTCTGCAAATGTGTGCTTCATAAAGATTTCATAATGAAATGTTAGTGCAAACATTATTCAAATGGGAATTGCTCTTTTAGAATATTGTCTGTGAACATTTTAACCTAAGGCTGACTTACCTCAACATATAGCGTATCTGGGGGCCTCTTTCCCTCACACTCAGTTGCTATGTGCTCAGAGCAAATAGTTCTTCACTGAGGCTGCTCCCATTGCTCCTCACTCCCCAACCCTCAAACTCTTTACATACAGCCAGGGTGGACTAGGTCATGGAAACCAGCAGCTTTATTCTTGTGGTCGTTGTGCACTTACTTGACCTGGAATATTGCCAGTGAAAGTGGTTGCCTCAACAGCAAGAGAAAAGAAAAACCAGCCACCCCGGTAGAGTAAGATTGATGTCCAGTTTAGGGGAAGCAACAGACTGGCAGACTAGCTAGGAATTTAAGAGGGAGTTCCAAGAAGAAACGCAGCTCTTGGGGTTTGGTAAATTTTCCAAATATCCCAGGTTGACTGGAAGTTGTTTGTAAGTACAGCAGAGACCAGGAAAAAAACCCAAGCTACCCGCACACCCCTGGCCAACAGATCATGTGCATAAGGACAAAGACATAAAAGAGCCTGAAGGAAAGAAAAGCCCAGGGAGACTTGAAAATGGCCTGAATTTTGAACGTTCTCCACATCACCTCTCCTCTAGATCTATCAGCAGAGAGTAGAAGCCTTACAGCCTTGTATTATTAGAGCACAACCTCTGTTATGTTCAGCTGAACAATGAGCTATGCAAACACAGGAGCAACTCCTCAGAAACCAAACTTAAGGGTAAAAGCAAGAAAAAAAGAATTAGTGTCTGCACAGTGCAGGAGAGATGGAATTTAAAAGATTCACAGATTCAGACCACGTAAGTTACTAAAGGAAAATCAAAAACAACTCTTAGTAGGAAACAAAGGCAGAATTGGTAGTTGCTACAACATACTATTTAAAATTCAAGTAGTCAAAAAAAAAAAAAATGAGACACACAAAGGAACAAGAAAGTATGATCCACATTTAGAGAAAAAAGAGAGTCAAAAGAAACTGTCTTAGAGTGGCTCCTAATGCTGTATTTAGCAGGAAAAGATTTCAAAACACTTGTTATAAATATGCTCAAAGAACTAAAGAAAAATTGTGTTTAAAAAATTAAGGGAAAGTATGATGATAGTGATTCAGTGCATAGGAAATCTCAATAAAGATATGGAAATTATAAGAAAGAATCAAATGGAAACTGAAGCTAAAAAATAGAATTACTGAAATGAAAAAAATATTCACTAGAGGGTCTCAGCAGCATAAGCAAGAGGGCAGAATAAATAATCAATAAACTTGAAGATTGAATATTATAAATTACCCCATCTAAAGGACAGAGGGGAAAAAGATTGAAGAAAACTATTCAGAAGCCCAGAAATTTGGGGGGCAATATCAAGTGCATCAGCATACATGTAATGAAGAAAGAGGGAAAAGGGTATAAAAAATATTTGAAGAAATAATGACAGAAAACTTCACAAATTTGGTGAAAAGCGTTGATCTATAGGTCCAAGAAGCTCAATAAACCCAAGTAGCATAAACACAGAGAGATCCACGATTATACCTATCACAATCAAACTGTTGAAAGAAAAAAACAGAGAGAAAATCTTGAAAACAACAAGAGAAAAACAACTTATGTACAGAGGTAAACAAATAAAAGTGACTGATTTCTCAATATACAAATATATGTAAAGAGAAACAGGAGACCTCTGGGTCCAGGTAAAGGCCTTTTATTTATAGAACAGCTTACATCAATTTCTCATTTCCCATGGAACAATGCAGTGAGCACCAGAGATTAGTTGCACTGGCAGTAAGATTTACATCTCAGGAGAGGATTCCTCAAAATTATGAAACTCAGGGCTAATAGGAGCACATCTGTACCTCTGAGAGAAAATGAGAGAAAGGAGCCTTTGCCATTGAATGTAAACAAATCTTCTTTGAGGGGATAAGGAAAAGTTTGTATTACCCTTTGATTTGGCAGGCTGGGGGCTGTTTTAAGATTAGAAATGTTTTCCCTTCTAGTTTCATTGAGATGTAATTAACATATAGCACTGTGTAAGTGTAAGATGAACAGGGTAATGATTGGATGTACAAACATCATGAAATGACGACCACGATCAGCTTAGTGGGCATCCATCATTTCATAGAGATAGAAAAGAAAAGAAAATTTCCTTTTCATGAGAACTCTTAGAATTTACTCTCCTAACAACTTTCATATATAACATATAGCAGTGTTAATTACATTTAGCACGGTGTACATTACATCCCTTATACTTATTTACTTTACAGTTGGAAGTTTGTGCCTTTTGATTATCTTCAACCAATTCTCCTTTTGGAATATAAACAAAAACAATCTCCAGGAAAGATGTTTCAAAATCTCTCTGGAAGCTTCTATGTTGAACCTCCAAAATGTGTGTCCATTAATTATCTTTTAACTTAAGTTACAGGGCCCTTTCTTTGGAAAGCACTGACCATGGAGAAACATTAAGATATTTATGGAGCATTGTCTCTGGAGAGCCAGAAGACAGTGAAATAATATATTTAAATTATTGAAATTAAAAAACTATTGCAGGGGTTGGGGTCAATGTACAGCTCAGTGGTAGAGCCTGCTTGATATGCACAAGGTCCTGGGTTAAATTCCCAGTGCCTCCATTAAGGAAAAGACAAAGACAAAGAAAAAAGAAGGACATCAAAAAGCTGTCCACTAAAAATTCTGTGACTAGCAAAACTATTATTCAAAAATATAGGTGAAATTCAGAAAATCCTAAATAAAAACTGCAAGAATTTGTTGATAGCAGTATGGCTTGCAAGAAATATTAAAGAAAATATTTTAAGCAAAAAACAAAACAACAACAACAACAACAAAAGTGATACCAAATGATAAGTTGAATCCACAAAAAGAAGGGAAGTATACTGGAAGTGGTAAATATGTGAGTAAATCTAAAAGACTTCATAAATGTATTCTTTCTTCCTTATATCTGAACTTCTTTAGAAAGCATAAGATTGCAGAAAGCAGTAATTATGACACTTTGTTGTCATGCTTATAACAAATATAAATATCTGATAATAATGTTACAAAGAAAGGGAGAATGGAGTTATACTGAAGCAAGGTTTCTAAACTTTACTGGCATTAAGTTAGTATTGTTCTGAAATAGATTGTGATATATTAAGATGCAAATTGTGAACCGCTTCCTTTCTGAGATGGGCTGCTTTCTGTCTATGGAATGTGTATGTGTCTAAGTAAACTTGCTTTCACTTAAAAAAAAGATACATACTGTAATTTCTGAAACAACTACTAAGAAAATAGCTAAAAACTGATTTAAAAATAAACATATGATTTGAAATGGTCTACTAAAAAAAGGCACTGAGAAATACAGCCACATCAATAATAACATTAAATGTAAATGGACTAGATGTCCCATTTCAAAGAGAAAGATTGCCAAGTTGGATAAAAGAGCAGGACTGAACTGTGTACTACCTACAAGAGACACACATGTTCATTAACACAATGACATTTAAAATAAAAGAATAGGGGAAAAAAAAAAGACATACAATACAAAAAATGACCATAAGAGAATTGGAATTGTTATATTTACACCAGACAAAATAGCTTTTAAGAACATACATGTTTATAGAGGTAAGAAGAAACTTGTCATGATAATAAAAGGCTCAATTCATCTGGAAGATATAATAATCCCTGATGTATATACTCCTAACAAAAAAGCCCCCAAATACATGAAGCATAAACTGACACAAATGATAAGAGACTCAATACAACAATAATATCTGGAGATTTCGTTGCCTCATTTTTGATCACTGATGAAGCATTAGACAAAAAAAATCAGTAAGGATATAGAAGAAATGAACAACACTATCCACTAAATTGATACTTATAGAACAGTCTGTCAAATGATTGTAGAAATCTTATCAAGTGTACATGAAACATTTTCCAGGATAGGTCATTGCTGGGCTCAACAAATTTTAAAATATTGAAATCATACAAAATATGTTTTCTGACCACAAAGAATGAAAGATTCATGCTAGAAATAAACTTTGAAATTCCCCAAATATTTGGAAAGTAAATGCTTCTAAATAACCACAGGTCAAAAAAAAAAAAAAAAAAAAAAAGAAAGGAAGAAAGAAACATTAAATATATTGAACTGGATGAAAATAAAAACACAGTATCTCAAAGTGCATGGGATGCAGCTAAAGTAATGCTTAAGTTTTAGTTTAAGCAGTACTTATAACTTTAATGCAAATAGTAGACAAGTAGAAAGATCTTAAGTCAATAAACTAAGCTTTCACTTTAAAAGAAGAACAACCCAAAGCAAGCAGAAGGAAGGAAATAATAATGATCAGAGTAGAAATCAATAAAATCAGAAAAATAGGGACTATAAATAGAACCAAAAAGTTTGTTCTTTGAAAAGATTAACCAAATTTACAAAACCTTGGCCACATTAACTGAGAAAATAAGAGAGAAGACACAAATGACAAAAATCAGAATGGTAAGAAGGGGCATCACTGCCAACCCTACAAAAATGAGAGCATTATAAGAAAATGTTACAACTTTGTGCAAACCATTAGACAACTTAGATGAAATGAACAAATCCCTAGAAAGACACAAAATGACTCAAGCAGAAATAAAAAAATAAAAAAGCTAAAGCAGCCTATGACAAGTAAAGAATTTAAATTAGCAATTTTAAATCCTCCTACAAAGAAAATCCCAGGACCAGATGGATTAGCTGGTAATTGCTCACAAATATTTAAAGAAAAGAATGTCAATTCTTCATAAATTCAGGAAATAGAGGAAAGAAAACTGCCAGCTCATTTTATGAGGTCAGAATTACATTAATATCAAAGTCAAAAAAAGATATCACAAGAAAAAATCCTTAATGAATAAAGACACTAAAATCTTTAACAAAATATTAGCAAAGTGAACTCAGCTATCTATAGGAAGAATTATACACCATGACCAAATGAGACATCTCAGGAATGCAAGGTTGACTTAATATCCAAAAAAATGCAATATATCATATTAATAGAGGAGAAAATTCATATGATTCTTTCAGCAGGTGCAGAAAAAGCACTAAATTGACTATAATTATAGATAAAATACTAAGTACCGGCAAGGATGTGGAGCTAAGGATGTAGAGTAACTGGAACCCTCATACATTACTGCGGGGAATATAAAATGGTACAGTCACTTTAGAAATCAGTTTGGTAGTTTCTTAAAAAGTTAACAGCTCCCCATAGAATCACTCTTAGAAATGTATCTAAGAAAAATGAAAGCATGCATCCACAGAAAAGCTTGTTTATAACAGCATTATTAATAATAACCAGAAACTTGAAGCAATCCCTATGGCCACCAAGAGGTAAATGGATAAACAAAATGTGGTACATCCATACAATAGAAACATTACTCAGCAGTAAAATGAATGAAGTGGTGATGTATGTTACAACATGGATAAATGTTAAAAACGTGATGCTGAAGGAAAGAAGCCATATGCAAAAGACTGTATACTGTATGGCTTCACTTATAAGAAATGTCTGTAGGAGGTAAAATTTATATAGTGCTTGACTGGTGCCTGTAGAAAGGAGTAGAGATTGACAGTAAATGGTCTCATGATAAATTTTTGATGTGGTAAAAATGTTCTGAAAATGGGTTGTGGCAATGGTTCCAAAGATAATAAATTTATTAAAACTCAAAGCATTAATTTTTTTAAAAAAGAGAAGCCAGAGAGGGTATCAGGGGTCTGCTCAGGTAAGACCTTATAAACTATGGTAAGGAGTTTGGATTTAAGTGTGGTAGAGAGCCATAAGGAAGTTTCAAGAAAGGGAATTACATAATCTACTTTCCTAGGATTTTTTAAAAATTTCTCACACTACTATGTGGAGAACGGACTATTGAGGAATCAGAGTGAAACTAATGAGACCAGTTATAAGGACTCTTAACTCATTCAAGCAAGAAACAATGATTGCTTAGATAAGGATGACAGCAGTGGGGAACATCCTTAGTAAATGTTACACTCAAGAGAATGGAATCATTGCCATTTAGTTCAAATACATGAACCAGGAGACCAGAGAATGAAAAACAACAACAACAAAAACAAAAACAGACTTCCCCTATCTCTGGACATACACACATAGTGAAAAAGCCAAAGTCACCTCGATGGCTTTCAAAGAGAAGGCCGGATGAATAGATGACTTACTCTGTGGTTTCTAAGTGATGAACTTAGAATAAACAAGAAAACAGAATGATTTCTAATCATGCAGCAGCCAGCCTGGTATTCAAAATGTTATTTACATTTTAGGAATTTTTCTTTCCCTCCAAGCATCTTATGTTTGCTTGTCCTAAGGAAATCATCATCATCAGAAATCCAGGGATCTGTCTCTAGAGAATTGCACATTAGAGGAATACATGCATGCCTGTTAGTTGCATGGATGTATGTAGCCCTTGATTGAGTCAGTAAGCCTGGAAAAACAGAACAGAGGCATCACTAATGAGAATCACCAACTTTATATTCCTGTGCTGGCATTCAGAAATCTTGAGATTTCTACGTGTATTTGAATCCCCTGCTTGTTTTAATTATGTTCATCCAGTTCTAAGTGATGCATGGTATCAAGCATGACCAGGAATGGAAATATTTCTCTGTGGAATTTTTAAAATCTTGATTGCTGCAAGGAAAAGACCTTTAAGAAAAAAAGAATCTTTCCAAACACAGATGATATCCTGTAACTAAGACCATTCCCAAAATGGAATAGTAGGAACCTTGTGGCCTCCTTGCCCCAGTCCTATTAGTCACGATGATACACCCCTCAAGAAGGACAGAAATCAGAGAGAATGCAAGAAAAGGATGCAGAAAATAGAATCCGGCAAGCAGCAAGTGGGACCCCAGAAGTATTTTTCATGTCTTGGTTTGTTAGAGGAAAGAGCTATTTATTGAGAATGCTGCTTCAAGGGACAGGAAAACACAGAGGAGAACACCAACCTAGTGACCTCCACGAATTGCTGGCTGTAGCTCAGCCTCCCAGCCTCGCCTGCAGGAAGCCAGCCATCCAGACTCCCAACTTCCAGTCCTAATCAGGGTGGGTGATGAGGCAGGGCTTTAGTGAGAAAGTCATGAGAACACTATTAGCCACGTTCAAAGTTCAGGGCAACTGTTTCCTCCCCAGGCATCTGGAGAGCAACAGGCAGAAGCTCTGAGGCCAAGGGTCCTGGCTGCTGCTTCAATGGTTCTGAGGCAGAGAACGTTGTTTTTTCCCCAGGGGAGTCTGATGACAGTGGGTGGTCAGCTTTGGCTCAGAGTCCTGACTTAACAGGAAATCCTCATTCCTTCTGGGTCACTGAGTCACTGTGTCTTGGAGTCACTGTGTCTTGGAGTCACTGTTTTACAGCCTCTGAGTCCATCCTTTAAGCCTCAGGTAAGACCACCTTGGCCAGCCTATGATGTTAGCATAATGTGATAGCCTGTATGAATTGTGCTGCCTCATCCCTGGCTGCCCATCCAGGTGACTCACCCAGGAGTCACCCATCTTCCCAGGAAGATGACTTTGACACACACAAATTTTCCTGGCCTCAGTGTGATGAAATGTTGAGTCACCCTTAACAGGACATGTGTTTTGTTAGGCTCTTACTATGGTTGAGACTGTTTTTCTCATATCCATTGTCACTCTTTTTTTTTTTTTTTTCAATATAGGTGATGGCCTGCCCATGATTACCTGGCTGGGTTATGCGGCATCAGCTGTATTTGGGAACTGGAGACATATCTCAGCCAACCATGCCTTTAGCTATAGCAGGAATCCCAGACCCAAAGGATTAAAAAAAAACTTAAAGAATGTTGAATTTCAAGACACATCCAATGCTCAAGTCACCTCTACACCTTCCCTAGCAATTGTCCATCCAACCATCAGATATCTTTCTCCAGGGTCACAAGCAGTCCTTTCTTTGGGGGAAGTTATGTACTTCTGCTTAGAGAATCTTCACTTTAGGCTGAAAATGATATTCATATGCCTTCCACTCGACTTTAAGTTCCATATTATAGAAACCATCTCTCTCTCATTAGGGTTGTATTTCAGCAGCTTCCTCCATTCCATCTATGAGAATATCATAAGCAATGCCATTAAACACCTTGAGAAGTTCTGAAAATGCTGTCCCATTCCCTGAGCTGGAAGCCCACAGACCCTGCTACTGAAAGAAGTTAGTTCAACGTGTGCCATCTTAAGCACTTTGAGGATTTCAAAGAACAGGATTACCTTGTTCTTAGGGAACTGATGCTGGTGAAGACTAATTCCTTATTGGAGAGCCCATGAGTCATTCTTTTAATAGTTCACTCTAAAATTTTATTCAGAGTTGACTTAGAGCTCATGGCTATAATCTCAGGATATCTGAGCCTGTTAAATCATTCCTCACACATACCTTATAATCATTATTTTATGAGGAGACACATTTTTCCATTGGAGTCATTCCTTTGGTGTAATTTGGTGTAAATTTTGGGGAAAGCAGTCTGGAAAGGTACAGTAAGCAACTTTTGCATACTATCATTGTACTGAGGTCAGGACACAAAGACATTCACCTGAATCTACCTTTTCAGGGCTCCAGCTTATCCCAAAGAAAATCAGAAGTAACTTTTCTATAGTTTTCAAATTCTTTGTTTTAATACAGATTTTGTTATCTTTTAAAGTCATTTCTTAAGGTCACACACAGTACTACAGGATTATATACATATGGCTATATCAAAGGGGACTGGAGTCCAATAGTACTTCTTGTTAAAAACCATATGAAACAGCTAAAAGTTGAAAGTATTTGCTTCTGTGAAGTGGTCTGGGGAGAGAAAAAAAATGGAGGTAGAGACAAAGGACCACTCACTATTTTGTTATAAGCTTACTTAGCCTTTGAACTATGCATATATTATATTGAGGAACAATAAATTTCATGTTAAATTATTTTTTTTAATGAAACAACATATTTCATGAACATCACCTTTAAAAGTAAAGAAAGGCAGAAATTAAGGTTCTCCAAAGACACTGGCAGTTTCATAAAGTACCAAAAGAGAAAGGGAGAGTTTCATTTAAGGAATAATTTTTGAGTACTGGGTGCTATGCATTCTACCAGAGCCTTCCTAAGATGGAAATAGAAGTAAAGCCCTCTTTGTGCCCTCAAAAACCTCACACACGGTCAGAGGAAGGTGAGGATAAGTATACAAAATACACAAAGTACAAGTCAGGATATGATCTTATTTTAAAGACACATTTTTTGACAGTGTTTTAGGCTTCACATTAAAAGGAAAGAGTTTATTGGGGGGAGTCAGAAATTTGTTGTAGGAAAAAGACATTGGCAGTCAAAAGACACCTAAGACTTTGGCAGGAAGAGAAGTGGTGTGGAATACCCCAACTCTGAAGGCACAGTATGAACTAAGGCAGGGGGCAAGAATGAACAGGATCCATGTGGGGAATGACTTTGGTCATTGGGGTGGAAGCAGAGGTTGCCAACAGCTGTAATGGCAACATACCACCCTAACTGGGTCCAGAAAATAATGGGGGATAGTGAATGTTTGAGCCAGAGAATAGTGTAATCAGAGTTGCATGTTAGAGAGACTACATTCCGGTAACCTCTACAGGAGAAATAAAGAGCAGATGTCAGAAACTAAGTGAAGGTGATTAGCAAGAAGTAGAAAAGTCTGAACCTACAGAGAGGTGGTGTTTCAGCCCCTCAATGGGAGGAGCGTCAAAGAGCATGCAGATGTGTTTCCAAACCACCTCAACTTCTTTCTGTTCCATTTCTCATCTTGACAACTTCTTCCTCTCTTTGATTTCTCTGTTCGTTTCCTTCCCTCTTCCTTTCCTCCAGGGCAGAGGATTCACTTAACTTCCAACAGCCAAACAAACTATTCAATCATTCTGTGCATGTTCCTTTTGCAATTATGAGAAACCAAGTATGAGGCATGGCTCTTCCTTTGAACAGCTCAGATAAGTTCCTGGAGCCCTTAAAGAGGTCTTCCCTCAACCAAGGGCAGTCAGGATGGCAGAGTTTTGTCCAGAGCATTGTGTGTAACATTCAGACATTATTAGGTCATTATTTCATAGGCCCCATTTGGAATAATATATCTTTCAGAATAGGAGGAATGAGTTCATATGACTCCAGTGAGTCTCTTAAGAACTTCAAGTTTAAAGGTTATATTAAGTGACTTTTAGGGAAAAAAAAACTATAAAATCACAGAAAAGGCATTGGCTCTCCATATAACCATTGTTTGATTAAGGAAATTACAGTTTGGGAGGCTTCCTTCATAAAATACAGAATTATGAACTCCCTTAATTTCAACAGCTATTAACTGAATGGCCTCATGGACTCCAGACACAATCTATCATCTGATTTCACTTCTGTTAATGTTAGGATCCCTCACAAAATGAAGAATTGTTAAATGTTAATGTGGAAAGTGACATACAAATTATGCTAAGAAATGGTCAAGGAAATTCTTTTTAGCTATATGAAGTTAGGGAAATGTTTTCCGTCACGAGGTCAGTCACAAACTTTATAATGCAATTTAGCTGCAGTGAAAAGAAGCTAACGCTCACAGTTAATTTCAAAATGACCTTCTATCTCTAACAGCTTATGGTTCTCTACTGGTTCAACATTGAGCTGGTGATTATAACTTGAGGAATATTCCAAACCATTGCATTGAGATGAGGTACCAACTGAACTTCCATTAGATGGAATTCTTCTTCCCTACTCTACTTGTTTCTGTGTGGAGAGAACTCCATCAGAGGAACACCCTGGTCTGCTGCCCCATCTTTTTTTCATTCTTTTCCATGAGAAAAGAGTGCATACATACTTGTGACAAACATTGGTTCACATTTCTCATCTGGGCAGAGATCACCTACTAAAAGACTATAAGCATAGAGATGCCATCTCTTTTCTTTTCTCTGTCCCCCACTTTCTTCTCACTTGAATGAAGACTCTTACCAGTGCTTCTGGAAGAAGGAACTAAAGATTCCACCCTATGCTCTTCTTTTCTCTCTAGAGACTTGTGTTCTGACCTGCCCTCTGATAAGGTGAAGCAGTCTACCTTGTGTGGGAGGTCTGTGGTTGTGGAGCTGTGTCAGTAGCTCTATAAAAAAGTACACCTAATTTCAAGTGAAGCCCTAGCAAACCCATGTGGCTACAGACCCAAGACAACAACTTCCCCCCACAACAAACGGGAATGATTTCCAATACACCCACCTGACTCCTGAGTCTGTCTTCTAATTAAGATTCATCATCAATAAATTGTTCATCCTTATATCTGTATTATATTAGCTGTTTTTCTTCTCAAAGATGCTTTGCAAATGAATGAGTCTTTACAGATCCAGGCTTATATCAATATATCTCAGACTACCTGCATGAACAACTACTATTCAGGCAATTAAACAACATACCTTTTCATAATATAAATGTAATTTACAGAATACAAATTGTAACTTACACAATAGACATCTAGTTTGTCCACATGTAGGGTGTGCGTTCTTATGGTCACTTTCACCCTCACACTTTATGTGACAATAACTTTTACTCCAGAATTGTTTAGTGTTTTATGCTTTACAAAGTACCTTTATACTCATCTTCTCATTGAATTGTCAACAGAACTCTGTGAGGTAGGCATGATGGTATCGTCCCATTTTACAGATGAGAAAATTAAATCTCAGGAAAGTTATTGTTTTGCCCAATGCTGCACCATGAAATGACAGAACCATTATTTTAAGTCTTCTGACTCCTAGACTGGTGGTTTCAGCAGGACTTCAGCCAGATGGCATTTCCTGGAATGAGCTCTCTCCATAACCCCTTTGGTCTGGCTGTTCCCAGACTGGCTGGTCAGGAAAGCAACTGTGACTGGATTCATACGCCACAAGTGGCAGGATCACCCCTTCAATCTGTTTAGCATCAGATTCCCTTACAATGCCCCTTACACAATCCAATCTGAAACTAAAAGACACTGAAGTAGTCCAGCCAGCAGACAGGATTTCCATGATGAGAGAAGAAAGTATAGGCTACTTTGGACACTGGGAAATGACATTCTTAGGGCATCTCTGCTTCATAACCACAAAAACAGCATGAGGATAAAAATATCTTCAGGAAAAAAATTCAAGATAAAAAGGAAAACAATTACATCAATATGGTGACAGTGCATTGGAAGAAAGTATGCAAAATTCAACTGTTTTATTTCTTCAAATTATTCAGATGAATTCCACAAATATCTTGAAATCTCTGGAAAATTTCTTTTTTAAATCTCCAAATCTGTACAGTAGAGTGAATTTTTATTTTTCAATCCAGATAATTTAACTTTGAAATAAGGCAATCTGGAAAGGAAAATTTCTCAAATTCTATAAAATATATATATATAATAAAAGTGTTTATGATATAGAACAGCTTGGTCAGATGTTTCATTTTCTGCTGTCTTTTTATAGACAAAAAGACAAAGATGATCTTTCCCAGCTGGGGGACACTTTAGAGAGGTGACCACTCTAATAACAGAATTAGCTCCAAAATATTCAACTGCACTTAAACATCCCAGAAGCTAGATACCATGTTGTTCATGTGAGTGAAAGAAAGGAAATAATAAGTGAACTTTTGAAACACTTACTAGATTTCCTGGAGGTTACTAAGGATTAGAGAGCAGTTGGTATAAGCCCATGGGTCTTCAAGGTTCAAGAAACAGGAAGTAAAGATGAGTAAAGTAATAGCAGTAGGTGAAGAAATCTTGATGCATATGTGGGAATAATTGATGGGAAAACACAGTTAAACATTAATCCAGAATAAAGCAGTAGAAACAATGTGGACCAACCTACTAGGAGATAGGTATGTTATCACCTGACCTCATGCAATCATATTGCCCAAAAGGTTCTTGAAAATTAAATAATTTAAAAGCACTACAAGGTTATGACAACAATAGGACACAAAATTGTATAAAAGGTAAGGGCTAAATTTTTTAATTATATGTAAATACATATAATATATATGACACTATCATATATATGATACATGTAATGAATATAATGCATTAATATTATATATGCATATACCATATTACGTATTAATGTGCAATTAACATAATGCATATAATATATGTGATGCAGATATATTATATCTATATTTTTATAGAGATATATAAAGACTAAAAGGGAGTATACCAAAATTTTAGTAGTGCTTATCTTTGGAAATTAGGATTGTTAGGGATATTTATATTTTTCTTGTTATTTTCTGAATTTTTCAATGTTCCACAGAGAGTATGTGCTATTATGATAAATACATACAAGGGACAGTATAAAAAAGTAAACAGCTTGTGGGTTCTTGCTACTTAATTAAACTCACAATCAATACATTTATAAAGGTAATGATCTTTTCTTGTGGAACATATCAGACTTTCTAGTGTGTATGTATAGTGATTTCTTCATAGCCAAATACTTTTACTGAAAGCAGGGAAATTGTCTACAGTGAAGATGCAATGAGGACTGGGTTTGTAAGACTTTTTCTTTCTGGTTATCAAGGCTTGAGGAAAAGGGACCCCTCAACACCACCTAAATATTATTTATTTTATTAAATTAAATAGTAGATGTATTTACAGAGGTATATTTCTCTGTAGTACTCAAAGAAAAAGGCAATGATCAAATAAGTTAAATAATAGAGAATATTAAAAACTACTCAACAAAATGACAAAATTTCATCAGTAATCCTCCAGTAGCTCTTGAAGGAGTTTCTTTTATAGGAAACATTTATTTCAGTGAGTCATTGAAGGTGAATCACTCATGTTCAGTTCCGACTCAAGCCAACTTTCTCCTAGTCCAACAATTTGCATTTTCCTCATTCAAGATGGAGAAACATGGGGGAAAAATTCCTTCAGGTCTATTTGTGGTGTCATCTGTTCAGTCACAGGAAAAGGCTCGCCCAATCAAATTAGATCAAAGAAAAGATCAAAATCCAAGGTTTTTTGAAGAGTCTCCAAATATTTATTTTTAATTGTTTAAATTTTAATTTTTATACAATTTTTAAAGTTTACACTCCACACTATTGGCTATATTCCCTGTGTTGTATAATGCATCCTCGTAGGCTTGGTAGTTTGTGCCTCCCATTCACTAGCAACCCCTAGTTTGTTCTCTATATCTGTGAGTTTGCTTTTTGTTATATCCACTAGTTTCTTTTTTTTTTTAGAGTTCACATAGAAGTGATATCATGCAGTATTTGTCTTTCTGTCTGACTTGTTTCACTCAGCGTAATGGAAAGGTCTCCAAATTTACATCAGTGGTCAGTGATGGGAGGCATAAAGCCTGCACATTACCTTCCCATGATAGAAAGTGTTTTCCAAAGATTTACTTAGCTAGAATCAGGTACTTGCCATTTGAGTACTGTCACAGAGAAAACAAACTTAACAGCCCTGACCTGATCTGAAAGCAAAATGTGCCCCCATCGGTGTCCCTCAAAGAGAAGGTAGTCTCCCTCTCCAGTGAAGGGATGGCTGGCTGAGGGCCAGGAGCCAGGCCCTTTGGTGCACAAGCAGATGACTTCAGTTCCACTGCACAAGAAGGAGGTTACAGGGCTACCCTTTGCTCCAGGAGACAGAGAGATTTTTCCTGTTAATTTATATAAGGTGATGCTCTCTAAACAAGACAGGAGGCAGCTGTTTGGGAGAAGGCACTATCTAAAGCGCATCCCTCAGCACAGTGTTGGTGTTGGCTCTGTAAGGACTAAAACACGAACCCTGTCCAGTTATCACAACAAGCAGGCAATCAGGGACTAGAAACCTTGCCAAGGAAAGAGGCAAATCCTTTGATTCCCATCCACCCTTTTCCTAGCTGTCACACAATCTCATAAAAATAATTCATCTTGGGTTGTACATTCTTCGTGATGGTGTTTCTGGTCCCTATGAGAGATGACACTTTGGGATTTTCACACTGCTCAACAGTGTCTCTTTTCCTTTCCTACATTTTCCAGGCTTCTGCTCCAGGCTGCTCTGTGGCATACCCTTTTGTGTCTGAACATTCTCCCTGCCTGTTTGGGGTCCTCTAGAATAAATACAACTCATCCCAGCTCTGTCCTGCTTCGTCCTTCTGGGATGTGGCTGGCTGCTATAAAGTCAAGGGTCGAGATCAAAGGGAGGTTTGTCCTACGCAAGAGAAAACAGGGATTGTCAGCTGTATGCTCTCCTGCTGTCTGAAACCATGTGATTCAGAAGACGGGGGCAGGGAAGATTTGGGGATGCTTTCCACCTCTTAATGGTCTGAGTAAATGTGGCCGGCTGACAGCAGAGGGAAGGAAACCACTTTCTATTGAGATTTATGACCAGAGTCCAGTGTAGCCTGCTGGAAAATTACTAAAAGGCTGGGTGTGAATCTCCCCTTCAGAGATTTCTCTGTTCCCTTTTGATAAGCCAAAAAAAAATCAAATTCAGTCTCACAGGATCTCCTCAGGACACCTCTGTTGCAAACCAAGAAGGAATAAAGCCACTCCATAATAGTCTTTCCCAAAGCCACTGAACTTTCCAATCTTGTGTTTAACTAAGGAAAGTTTCCTTAGCTGCAGGAGTTCCACAGTCTATAAAAGGACCTCATCCCAAGATCGCTCCTAAATCACAGGTGTCCTCATTTTAGGAGCTGAAAAACCTCATCAATTATAGGCAAAATAGTTTTTTCTGTCCTCCAGCTCAGGCAAAACATTTATTTCCTTGTAGGTTTCTGCAGTTTATACAAATCTTGAGAGAGAGAGAGACAGAGACAGAGATGATACTGAATCAATACACACAAAAAATGAACAAAGATGGCCCAGGACCACTCAGAACTGATCCACATTTAAGAAGCCATAACATATACCTTTTGAGAGAGAGATCGTTAAAGCCAAGTACACGTATGAGGGTATGAAATGAAACCTACTTATGCTTTCAACCCAATCTTTCCATTTCTTAGGATCTTACTTTGTCGATTGTCAATTGTGCTCCTACAGAAAAGTCTTGGGAAACTAAAACTATGAATCCTCATTGAAATGTAAGAAACAGTAACTGATTCAAGTCTGTAATGCATCTCAGTTAAATAACTTAATGATAGTTCAGCCTACTCAGTGTTTCATTGACCACTGCAATAATACTCAGCTTATTAGGGATACTAGTAATGGCATTGTTGCTGTTACATGAAGTGGAAGGACAGCTTATCTTCAGATAACTATCTCAGACTGTCTCTATACTGAACAACCATAGTGAACTGGAATTAAAACTATAGCTTCACCATAACAGACTGCATAAAATATTGGCAACATTGATCCCCACTTTCTCTAGAATCTCATTGTATCACTCAAAATTTCATATGCACTTCCAACCAGAGCTAAATATTTTACTCTGTTTCATCAAGAGCTGGTAACTTTATTTGTATAAGCATGGCTTTTGTCCATGAAACAGGCTTAAGCTACAGAATCAAAATTTTTGTTTTCAGACAAGGTTTTTCTTAAGCAACTCATGTTTTCAGTGCCTAGGTCAGTCCTAGGGACCTAATACATGTTTCATAACTGATTGGGAGCCCTTTGGACATGATAGGCAATTGCCAAAACCAGGTGGTACATCCATTGTCTTCTTTTAAAAATAAACCCTATTTTAGTAAACATGTTTTTTAAATTAAAAATACTCAATTAACTGACAACATATTTTGTCAATGGCCACCATTTAATTCACCTTAGAATGTGGTGGGGGGAAACCCAATAATTTTTAAATTAAAAAAAAAAGCCAAAGGCAACATGGTTCCTGGACAACTCACCGCTTCAATGCATGTATTTCTTTTAACTTTCTGCTCTGCTGTCCTCAGCTTGCTGGAACCACAACTCCTGCTTCTTTTCCCACCAAAGGTGGCAAGACGGCTATAACCACTTCCAAAGTCACCTCATCACAGACGCTCATCTAGAGGCAGAAAAAGATGGTTATTCCTCCCCCATTGACTTTTCATAAAGCAGAAAACTTTCTCAAAGTCTTCCCAGCCATTTCCCCCTCCCCTCTCTTTGACTAGTGCTACAAACCCAAATCTGTATAAACTTGGAGTGGGCAAGGGAAGTGGACTTGCCATGTGAACATTCACTCCTAACACTGGAAGTACCCACCAAGCACATCACCACCAAACACCTCAACATATTATGGTTATGTGAGTGTAGGAGGCTAGGGAAATAAGTTGATAGGCTACCTACAGTGTCTGCTGTGGCATTTGTGCTGGTTTTAAATCAATTACTTTCCCAATCTAGTAACCTAAATGGTTCCCTAAGGTTGGCGAGACTATCACATCAGATCTGAATACCCTGGGTGACTACACACTCATAAAAAGGGGTTGTTATGACTGACCTCCCCAAACCCACCTTTTTCTAACCCCCATAGCAGGTTAACAGAGAACAAAAATAGACAGGTAGCTACACTAGAACATCGACTTGGCAGAAACGAGACTAGAATCACTATGTCATAGCAATATGTGGCTAAGAAGACATCACATCAAGAAGATATTTTGAAAAGGTTCCAGATTTTCTGTCCATAATGCTGTCACCAAATATTCCGTGGGTTATTCATTCACAGTTCAGGGGCTACTCTGACAGGTTCTATTCAAATGATCAGCAATCAGATCCTTTTTTTTTTTTTCCACCACCCAATTTACTCCTTTTATCAGGAACCAGGCCGAACTCACCAGTTAATGTCAATGTAGACAGAACCTTAATTGCACCAATAAATCTAGAAGCCCATCAATTACAGTGATGGCTAGAGAGGGCAAAAAGCAGAGATCACTCACAATTCAAAGGAAAAAATAAAGCACAACACAGAGTGGGAGTCGTCCTCTTCCTCCTCATCCTGTGGGAAGAGGAAAACCTTATGAAATCTGAGGCACTCTTTAGCCAAGAGAATAATGAGGCATAAATCCTGCCGATGGTGAGAAGCCCTGCTCAGGAAGTCACGCCACTAACCAAAGGATCCTCCGACACTAAGAACAGTGATTGATGGTCTCCACGTGACACTGCTATGGAAAGGGTGTGCACAGTTGGTTTTCACCCTAAGGGAGAGTGATTTGCAGAAACCAGGAGTGATTAGGGTGACCACGGTCAGTGTTCAGTCAGTTCCCTGAGCAGAGCAGCTCACTCAAGGAGACAGAAGGAACTTGTTTATAACCTTTTTCCTCTGAACTTGAGAACCTGAGACTGTTATCTGTGCAGTTGGAGTAGCAGGCTCCCCTCTAAACCTGGAGGATGGGTTGTTCATGTTACAATTTATGGAGTGCTTATCAACACACTTCAGCTGGCAGATGGCTCTGAGCAAACAACTTGGTTCTTATCAGACTCAATCCTCTCAGGCTGTCATCTGTTGGTCTTGGATATTAACATGGGCAGAAAGTGCCCTTGTCACACACTTGGAATGAGAGTAACAAAAATCTTGCAGACTCTCTTTGAGAACTGAGCTCCTGTCACCTCTTCAGTGCTTGTCACATCCCTTTATCACTAAGTTTTAAATATCACATGTTTCTCAGAACACAGGAGAATTAAACAGGAAAACCAGTAATGTTTCAGGACTCACAGAGCCTTCCTGTGAAGATCGCTGATTTTTTTTTTTCTTTTTAAGTCTAAGATAGAGAACTAGACAAAGGGCAGGTATCTACTGGTTATTCAGTCACCAATTGGGACACAAACAGATAAGCAATTTGGTTGCTGGAAGAATTTTAACCAGAGAGGAAGCTGTCAGTTTCTCCAGTTATACTGTCAATGAAATCTTCTGCAATTTACTTTTGAAAAATCATCTTCCCAAAGGTCCATTGTGTCCCAATGATTCTTTTGAAGTAGTTATCAAAAAAACTATACAATTATTCTATTGTTAATGTCATACTAAAAACCGTTATGGAACCATGCCCTCAGAGCCATTCACACATAAGAAAATTAGGCTCATTACTTTAGACTTATATTTCATTCACGGAATAAAATAGAATTCTCTAGCTTATACACTTACTTTATTCACTAGTCTTGTTCCTGAGTACTAATGTTCCAAAAGGATACTTTAGAAAGACCAATATTTGACCCATAGAGAATATTTGATTAGCATAGTCATTGAAGGCTTTTTCTACTTAGAAATGAGGGTTCTAAAAATGTTCTCATCAGTAGAAGGAGCACAGGAATGACAACACAATGTTAATTTTTAATATATTGGTTTAGGAAAAAAATAGCATTTGCTATATAATGATGTCATTTAGTTTTAATAAGAGGTTAATTGCTATTAAACCTCTCTCATTGCTACCGATTATCCCCCACTGTCAGAAACAAAGACAAATATTTCTGTACGTTGGCAACATTGATGTAACCATTCTGCTCTTAGAATTTTTTCTCAGCTTCTTGCCTGTGAACTTCTTTACATTAACAATAAGACATTTATAAGTGCTATGTAAAAATAGCATCAGGATAGATGAACCAGAGGATAAAAGCTACTAGGAACACACACACACACAAATCCATTGGTTATAAGCATTTGTATAAATACGCAGAATAAAGTTGGGTTAAGAGTTTGGAGTCTAGAAGTCAGACCAAGATTCCAGTGCCAACTGTGCCACCACTAGTTGAGTAAACTTTCCCAAGTTACTCAGCCTCTCTGAATGTCAATTTTCTCATCTGCAAAATGTAGACAATAGCAAGCAGTGCTACGCACCTCATATTGTGAGGACTTCATGAGCTAATCCACGTAAAGCCCTCGTGTCCTTCTGGGTACATGAACACAAAGGAAATTTTAGTTATTTTTCTAATGGTTCACATAAAGCTGAAATTCTGAATGAAGCACCTTTCTGGTGGGTGACTATGTTCCTTGCATGTCTATACTACAGTAAGCTAAGCTTACAAATGGAAATTTGAGAAATTTGGAAAGGGATTTTAAAATCTTGCTTGAGACCATCTATCTTTTCCTCCTAGAAATTCCCTCTCAATCAACTAAAGTACTTGTCAATACAAAAATAGCATTTTCTTTGCTTGTGGTGCACTGTGTCTGATAAATCCAAGAGTCAGTCTAGTTTAAAATAGACACTCAACAAACATCTGAAGATGAATCCATAGGGTCATCTGGTTCATCACAGAAGAAGAGAAACATAGCTTTCTATTGGTGACTGGCTGCCCAGATACTATAGAAATCAAATAACACTGAAATAGCATGACATTAAAACCTAGCACTTGTGTTGAAATTTCCATAAGAACACACAGGTACTATGTGCTGAAAAGGCAAGGCAAGAGAGGGCAGTCTCTTCCTTAGAGTCAAAGGAGTAGCTGTAGTTTGCATCCATCGTAAACCTAAGAGATGAATATATGGGTTAGGGTATGGGTTTGGCTGCTGTAAAAGAGAGATCAAAACAACTATGGCTTTAAAAAGCTGGTAGGTTATTTCTCTTTCACATAAATGTCCAGGAAGGCAATCCAGGGCCAGAATGGAGACCACACAATCATCAAGGATCCAAATTCTCTTTCCTGTGCACTGCCATCCTCCACACAGTTTCCATCTCATGGTTCATGTTGGTTGCTCTATCATGCCTGCCTTTCAGGTTGCAGAGCAGAGGGCAAGAGAAGGTCAAAGGGGGAAGTTGTGCACCTCACTCCCACTTGCAAATCGCTGACCTGTTTTGGTCACGTGGCCACCCCCCGCTGCAAGGTCTCAGGCTCAGCGAGTAAGAAAGAAGAGGAGAACAGAGAGCAGGAGAAAGCTAGCAGGCTAATTCAGGTGGGTGGAAAATTAACCATTCTTTAAGGATACCACAAATGGTTGGTTCAAGTGTTGCTGCATTAAAAAGTAGCAGACACCATTGTTTCCAGGCACTCCATAGTTTATTAAGCTGACATTAATCCAGAAGTCATCTCTTATTCTAGAGTAGTCTGGTTGCTGTGTATCCAAGTTGCCTCCGCACTTTTAGATGCTCTCCATGCAAATACTTGAAGCAGAGTTTAATTGCCTCTGTCTTCTAAACATGAGGTGTTTCCAGGGGCTGTTGCAGGAAAATCATCTTCAGCTGGGACAGCCCTTGGGCTCATCGTCACAGCAGTCACTGGGTCCTCAGTAAAGATTGTCATCACGGAATCATCCAAACGTATAAACCCTTCAGCCTTTAAAACCAATATTGAAAATGAAATCAATTTGAGTAATAGAAACAGAATGTTACACCAAATTCAAGTGGAGTTCAGCACTCATTCTAATATATATGTATATAATATATGCATACATATTATATATATATTCTTGTTTTTGTCAAAACTTGTTTATTTTTTAACTTTCACACCAGGACCCCCAACTATTTCTGAACCCACCATGCCCCCCCCCCCCCAGCAAAGCCCTCCTGTGAGCCCCACACTCCCTTTCCTCCCCTCAATATACTAGGTTTCAGGCTACAGCTTAATGAACTATGGAGTGCCTGGAAACAATGGTGTCTGCTACTTTTTACTTTCCATTTAATTTCCACCACATGCACAGCTCATCTCAACAGTTTGGGACCTGTTGGCTGGGAATTTGGAAAGAAGGGAGCATTGACCCTGACAGCTGAGTGCAGAGCCAGTTGCTACCCAGGTCTCTGTGAGTGGCTCCTGCTTGCTCTCCATATACACAGCCGACTGGGAATGGTGTCAAAGCCAGGATTCTGCACAGTCACGTCGCTCTGAAATGGACATGAGGCGAAAGCATATTGTTCTCTTGTTCCTGGTGGAGAAAAAAGCTGAACTAGTTTCAATAATCTTCATCTGTGCCAATCTCTTTTAAAAGGGATTCAAATCTATATAGCAGAGGTAAGAGATTAATGGCCTCATGGTAGGGGGAGTGCTGGGGGAGGGAGACTTGAGGAAAGATAGAGTCTGGGGGAGGGTGACAATATCTAAGAATGACTGCCTTTTCTAATCATTATTTCAAGAAGGTTGATTTCAAATATAGAAACACATTTCCAGGGAGGATTAACCCCAAGTTGACCTCCATTTTTCACACCTTGGGTCTACCCTTTGATCCACCAAGGAAATCCAGATCTCCCAGGGACTTCAATGGGGGGATTCTTGCATCCACATCAAAATAATTACTGCCATGTTAATAATAACATACCTGAGCTCGACACCCCTGGGGTGCAGGAGAGTGGAGGGGAAAGGTGTGGCACTAGCCCAGAGGCTCACACTGATGGGAGGACAGGAAAATGTGGGAAATGATTTTCAAGTTCAATTTAAAATGTGTTTTATTCTAGTACCTTGTCCACTAGAGGAGGTAGGGGGTCTGAGGATACGTTATTTTTTATCAATTCCTACAAGCTTCCCCTCCCCATGCTTTTTCACTTGGCTGTGTGTGTGTGTGTGTGTGGACACGCAGACACATGCAAACACATATGCATGCTGTGTGATGTGGGGGGAGCTCGGCTAACCCCTGCCAGTCAGAAGAAAAGCCTCTTTTTCTCTGGACTTCTGATCTCCTCTTATACACTCCCAGATCCCTCATCCTTTTCTTCCTCTTCTCTATCCCCTCCTGTTCCCACTTCTTTTTGCCCTAGTAAAGGGATCCTTCAGCTCCATGAACTTCCTGCTAAATGGGCATCAAGTCTGGGGACGTAAAGGAGGGACAAAGGGAAGGAGACCCCCTCAGGGGTCTGCCGTCAGGAAAAGGCATCTGCACAATGAGAGGCCTTTTCACAACTTCCAGGGTAGTCATCTTGTGGGCAGCCCCTTTGTGTTGTCATGTTAAAAGAGCTTCTGTAGCCCTCCTATTATTACGACTCCTGTTACTGTTACAGACCACTGTCATCATAGTTCACTTCCATATTCTGTTCCAGTCCCTGTGCTTTATCACCCTCTTTAATTCTCACAAAGCCGGAGAAGCAGTTTCCATTACTGCTCCTGTTATCCCTGTGACAATATTGATGTTTGGAGGACTGAGCCAACTTGTATAAGGTCGCACAGCTGGCGAGGGGCAGAGCTGGACTGTGACAATTCTGAGTGAGTCTGAACACTGAGACTTCCCAATACAATACCATGGAGGAAAAGAAGCTCCTCAGGGTCAGACTCTGCCGATAAGCTGTGTGTCATTGTTTGGTCGTGGTTGGCTTTAAGGAAAGCCAATCTCCATTGCTTAAAACCCTTGTCACCTGCTGTGCTCCAATGACTCCAAACTCTTTCATCTCACCTACAAAGGCCTTCGTGCCTGGACCCCTGCTAGTTTCCTCAGCCCCTGCTCTCAACACTCCCTGTCTTCTGCACTTGAGCTAAATTTGGGCCAAATCTTCCTAGAAACCCACTCACTGGAGAGACTCATTGAACTGTTGGCTCTGTGGTTCTATGTGTGTTCAATGTCATCTTCAGCCTTCCCTTCAAATGGATTGTAAACCAGAAAGCAAAGAACATGCCTCTGTCAATAAACTCTGATTGCAGTTGTGGGTGCAGTGGGACGAGGTACTCAGAACTCTCAGAGTCACAGTCTCATGCTGTCAGTGATGGGGGAAGTGACAGTTGCTAAGACAGCACCTAAGAGAATGATTTTACAGTAGGTGCTCCTTAATCAACCTCTTGAGTACAAGTGTGGGAAAGTGGGGAGAGGACTGGGTCTGGAAGGAGGATGATACTTTAATAGCAGCCAACATGTCTACAGAATTTATTATGTGCTGGGCCCTTTCTTAAGGACCCTATATATATATTAGCTCAGTTAATCCTAACAGTGACCTTGTAACAGAGGGATCTGCTTTAACCCCATTCTCCAGATAAAGAAATCAATGCAGAGAGATGTTAGATAATGTGCCCAGGCCACCCAGCTGGTGAGTGACGGTGCTGGAACTCATGCCCTGGCTGTCCAGGGTCAGCTATGCTCCTGATACCCCCAGCCCAGCTTGCAGACTGGGCTGCAGCTCCATGGGAAACTGAGACATTGCTACCCCTTCACACCATCTCAGACCCAGCCCTCCCAGCCCAGCCACAGCTGTGACATTGGTCCCCCCCCCCAACCTGTGTGGCTGCAGAGGATATCTAATTCCTTGGTCTCTCTGTAATTCCACAGGTGGGGCTGTGGTCCCAGTTCTTGGGACAACCTCCATCCTGATCTGGTGGAAAAGAAAATGACTCCCCAGTTTTATTGATGAATCACTCACATGGCTTGTTTATCCCTCATTCCAAGTGCTTTGTTGAAATGTCACCTCCTCCTGAGAGCCTTCCCTGACTGCTAATCAAATCAGCACATACACATTACTCTTTATTCCCCAGTGCTGCTTTATTTTATTTCACAGCATCTAACATGAGTTGAACTTATGTGGTCTGTTTATTTGTTTAATGGAATACTTGGTTATTGTCCATCTCTATTACTGGAATATCACATATATATAAATATATAATTTATATGTTATACAAAGTAATATATGCATTATTATATATAAGTAATAATATGTGTAAATAAATGCATATACATGTAAATTCCATGACAGCAGGGATTCAGTCTTTTATTACTGGAGTCCTAGGTCCTAGACAGTGGTCTGGCAACAAAAGGGGGCCCCTCATGAAATATTTTTTTAATTCAGTAATTGAAAGGTGAATAAAATCATTGTTGACTAACTTCCCAACCTCACATCTGCTAGGATTGTTTTTCTCCATGGAAGCACTTCCGCTTCTGCAAGGTCTACTGTGCAAAAAAGAAAAGGAAGGAGGGAAGGAAAGAAGGGGAAAAAAAGGAAGGAAGGAAAGAAAATAAAAAAGAAAAGAAAATGAAAGGAAAGAAAAGCTGCAAGTTTTTTTCATAGTTCCTGCTATGTGATGCTCCTCCTCATCCTGTTTCCATGAGTCTGTGCTGGGTCCGGGGACTACCATCTTTCTATGTAAAGAGAGGCGTATGTGTCTATCTGGGCAGGGGCTGTCCCAGAGAAAGCCCACACACCACAATGTGGGGAAACTGATGCCTAGCACTTGGCCGATTTCCCTCCCTCCCTTGCAGAGGGCAGTTCTGTCTGTCATTCCAGCACCACCAGGTAGGGTGGTGAACTCTGAACTTTGGAGTTCTGTGCAGCTCATCATTGCAAGTTTGTCTAAAGCTAAGTGGAGAGATTTGGAGAAGACGCAATGGAGTGGAAGCCACAAGGGGAAGGGAATCTTCCCACATCAGTAAGAATTAAAACAGCCCTGTGTAGGATCTGCCTGCAGGGAGGCTCCACGTCTCGTGGTGAAAGAAAGGCAGCTTCCCTGAGCAGGGGAGGTCCCCCTGCTTCACTTAGCTGCCAACTTCCAGTCCAGCTCTTTGTCAACCACCTTCTCAGTTCCTTCATCCCATACAAAATTAGAGGAGACAAAACAGGGTTGAAAGTTTGGCCGGCTGGACGTCGTCAGAAAAGGAAATCCAGTGCAAAGTCCAAAGGAGTATGCCTTTCAAACTATCTTTGTTTTTCTCATTCTGGACTCCTCTACGACAAACTTTGCTCACTTCAAATGTAGAAATAGCCAGGCATTATGTAAACATTGTGTAAACACTGGAACAAAAGAGATGCTCCCTCAAAGAAAGGAATCCCAGTGGAAGAATCTAACTTGGAACCATTTCTTCAAGAATAGTCAACATGTGAGCATTCAGAAATCATAGTAAATAATGCCGCACTGAGTCTGAATAATTATCTAGAACACATCCTTTTACCAGGTTTAGGTGAATCACTGAACATTGTGTGTAAATGAAAGGTTATTGAAATTCAATTTTTATTTCTATCTGAAATGGTTTAGGCCAGAATGAACTAAATTATTTGCTCAGATCATCACTTCAAATTCATATTGTGTACTTGAAGAAAATATTTTAATCAGCTATCTTTATTTTTTAATTTTTAAATTGAAGAATAGTTGATTCACAACTTTTCAGGTGTACAGCAAAGTGATTCAGTTATATATATGTATATATATACATATATATACATATATATATTCAGAAATATATATAGTCAGATCATTTTCCATTACAGGTTATTATGAGAATTGGTTATCTGTATTTCAAAAAATATTCTAAAGTTATTTAAGACATTTGGACATGTTGCCTAACAAATTTATTTTTCTTCATTCACAAAATTCCCTTTTTCTCCATAAAGTTTTGTCCCCAGCAACAATATTAACTGGGGGCCTCTCTGCACATGGCATCAGGCCAAACATTCTTGTCTTGAATGACAACCATATAGGTCAATGTGACACGGAACCCTCAAGTTGTCTTAAAAATCCCATTATGCATTGGGTTCTTTTGGTTTGTGGCTCAAAATATGTTGTCTTGAATCTTTGTATCACATGCCTTTGAAACACTGGATTTTCCCCAAAGCTTTTGTATGCCTGTCATCTGGAATCTTTTTTCCATTTCCACAGCTTTTTAAAAATAATACAATAGGGATCACGTTAAGAAATATTTACATTGTCAACACCCTTTAAAAATTTACATCTTCAAAATAGAGTCGGTATTAAGTAATCATCAAATCCAAAATAGAGGTCTCTTCATAGGACATCTTTGAAATGTCAGCATTCCATGAAAATATTTTTGTCTCAAGATCTTCTCCAGTTGGGACTTATTTAGATACAGCAATAACTTTCACCTATTCTTCTAAACTCAGAGAAGTCTAGGCATAGTTTCCATGTTTAGACAAAACAGAATAATCATCTTGTTCAATCCCAGATTTTTTCTTTTTCGCCCTGGACATCATTGGCCAGAAAGATGTGAAAAGTTTGCAAACTCAAGACACTCTTGAGGGTTTCGATCTAGCTTTCATTTTGCAGCTAATTGGTGCAAATACTGGGCATCTGATTTGCCTATCACGCTAATTTACAACCTACACCCTATACTAGCTGCTCCCTACAGATGTCAATGAGTGTACTGATGAGTTTTGTAAACCCAGATTTGAGAAGGATGTGTATAAATATAAGTAACCACATATATAAGTTATATATATGTATATATATATATGTATATAAGTTACAAATATAAGTAACACTGACCACATTTTAGATATGACCTCTTTAAAATTCTGTTCAGGAAGCTTATAAAACTACGATGATTATAGACCAATCCCTTTGAAAATAGTTTCAATCACTGGGGGGAGGGAGTATTTTCAATGAGGAAAAACAAAAACTAAGGAAGAAGAAAGAGAACATAAGAGATCTTTGGCTGTCCTTTGTAAAATAAAATTCTATTTTATCCTTTTGGACCACTTTAGTTTCTTTTTTTATCATGTGTGTGTTCCCACATAAAAAGAACCAGAACTGTTTTTTTCTCTGATGATTTTTTTTTCCAATTCTTATTTTTTTAAATTAAGTGTAGTTGATTTACAATGTTAATTTCAGGTATACAGCAAAGTGACTCAGTTATACATATACATACATTTTTTTCTGTTTATTTTCCACTACAACTCATTACAAGAAATTGAATACAGTTCCCTATGCTATACAGTAGGTCCTTATTGTTTATCTATTTTATATATAGTAATATGTGTCTGTTAATCCCAAACTTCTAATCTAACCCTCTCTCCCAACCCTTTACCCCCTGGTAAGCACAGTTTATTTTCTATGTCTGTGAGTCTATTTCTAGAACTGGAACATTTTATATATTTATTTATTTATTTTTTCTCAGTAATGTCAGGGCATTTATTTTCTTGTCTTTGTTTTTTATATCCCATGTACTAATTTATTTTACAGAATTAGTCATTAGCACAATTTTTATAAATTTAGACTTATTTCTTTTTATTCTTGAATTATATTTGGGGGGGTAATATTTATTTATTTTATTTATTTTTTTCTTTTGAGGGAGGTACGCATGTGCTCTACCACTGAGCTATTCCCCTGTCCCTAGAACTGGAACATTTTAAATCAACCATTTATCTTAGTTGTTTTGTTCAAGGGTTAGCAAAACAGACTGCTGGTGTCAGAGTGGTCGATGAGTGGATACCACTGGTGCAATCAAGACCAGCACTATCTTGACTGTGATGTCTCAGTGTTTTGTTGGAAACCTCCCCTGGGACACTGTGTTTGTACCACCACCCCCTAAATCTCCCAGCATCTTGCGTCTTCACACTCTTGGTCCAGGTCTCCTTCTTGCTCTAATCCCCCTTAAGGTGTTCACATTTTAAAATATGTTAACATATGTTTCAAGTAATGATGAATGCCAGAGCCCTTCTGAAGTGGATATAACGAGGGGTGTCCCCACTGAGGCAGCAAATCAGACCCTCCTTGGTCTCGTGTGAATCGGAGGCAGGGCACAGAAAGCAAGTGAACTTCTATGCGTGTGTCAGAATAGTATAGGAATGATAGAGTTCCTCAGTTATGATTGGCTATTCATTTAATCAGGTTTGAAGTCAAGGCTACCAAAAACAAATAAATGATTGAGTTAAGATCGCATCCTCGGGAATGCTCATGTGGAAGGTGGTCATGTAAATAAATCATCGCAGTTTCACATGACAAATGGCTAAAATAGAGACGTGTACAAAATGTCACGAGATCCCAGAAGGGACCATGCCCTTGAAGAATTTTAAACAGGAAAGCTATGGAGTCATAAATACCTCTCTGGCAGCACCGTGGAAGACTAGAAACCAGGAGACCAGAGGGAATGCTCTGACACAGCCCAGACCAGAGCAGAGGAGGGCAGGAGGGAACACAAGGGCAGGGGGAACAAGCAGACAGAGCCCGATCCTCCCCAGCAGGAAGTTATCTCACTAACAGATTGGAACATGCTCATCTTAAGAGGAGAGAGAGAGAAAGAGAATATGTGTTGCCCTCTGGTGGCTGACTCCCAAAATAGAAGAATTCGTATTGTAATATAAGTGTGTATTTGTTTATTTGCCACCATTTTAAAAGATGATTCTGAAGGTGCTGTTCATCATCACGTGTGTAATTGGAAAGCATGGAAAAAAAAACACATTATTTTAAAACAGCCTTCTATCTGAAGTCTGTATTCTGTTCTGTAGCTATAAACGTACTACAGCATTCATGCAGAACCACCGTTGTCTGGTCCTAACAAGAGACTTCCCCTGTTGTCCCTCCTGCTTACTAAGTCATCAGAATGTACAGACAGGGCCTCAGAATCAGGATTTCTTGGTTCTACTCCTGCTCTGCCTCTATCAAGGTATGAGATGTTGCCCCCTGATGTGTGTTTTTCCCATCAGAAATGATTCTAGGGTTCCTCTCAGTTCTAACATGCTGTGTGCCATCTGGTACATTTCTCCTCCTTTGCCGGGTGGAAATGGACCCATTCAATACATGTGTCCTTTGTCTCCTCAGTTTATTTTAATCCTTCGACCATCTAATTATTTATTGATCAATATTTGGACTTTGGTTTTCAGGGATATTTCACTGAATTGAATTTTAACAAGGACAATAAAGTCAATCAAAAATGATTATTTTTTAAGGGAGGTAGGATAACAGGCTGGGAGAAATAGGTGAAGGGGATTGAGAGATACAAACTCCCAGTTATAAACTATGTAAGTCACGGAGATGTAATTAATATACAGCATAAAGAATATAGTCAATAGTACTGTAATAATTTGTACAGACATAGATGGTTACTGGACTTGTCATGATCATTTGGTAATTTATTTGATTGTCAGATCACTATGCTGTACCCCTGAAACACACTATTGTACATCAACCTTACAATTTTTAAAAAGAAAAAAAAAAGACCCAGAGATTATTTTTTGAAAAACTATGACAATCAGTGGCTCAAATAATGCTCCTCACTTCAGAAAAAAAGTGTATTTACATCTAGAAAAACTTGCCGTAATGTGGTAAATGCGAGAAGGATACTGGTAGTAACACCCCTCCCCTGCCCCACCAAACCTGGCTTTACAAAGGGAACTGGCAGTACATGTGCACTTTCAGTCCAAAACTCCAACCCAAGGCTTAGAAGCATAATGGAAAGTGTTCCCCATTTTCTTTTTAGGTTCGCAGTGATGATTTGAAATCCCTAAGATACTTAGACGGAGCATGGAAATGCCTGATCCCACTGTAGGTTTCCGATCTCTATATCCAATTAAACCAAAGACTCCTCTTTCTTCCTTTGTTTCATTCAGTTTCTCAGGTTTAATGGATAAATAAGAAATTAAATTGCAACGATATTATAGACCTCAAGTTTTTTTTCCCCCTCCTTAACATATTATTCACCAAGACTGCGAATTTTAGGGAAAATGCCATATCACTTACTTTTCTCTGGGATTCTTTTGGATCAATTAGCTTTCACTCTATTTATTCTGGCTTCTCCTAATTCAGCCAAATATTGCCTGGAAACATGGAAGTGTACCTGGTTCACTTTGTAGTGATTAAATAGAACAATAAAAGAGAATCTTTTAGTTTTCTGGACTCCAATTCTCAATGCACTAGATGCATGAAAAATGATATTAGATCTACCAGGTGAGGATAAGCAGGGGGTTGCAGGATCCAAAGTCTATGAGGAATTGTTTTGGGTTTATTTTATTATTATTTTGATGCAGTAAATGTTTCAATCTAAGGACTCCCCTCCCAGATGGCCATCAAATTTATGTACAGAAAAAAGTGAACAAATTACGTACAAAATATATGTGACTAACTGGGAATTGCTGCCTCTCATTGTTTGAAATGTGATCTTAGTCCTTACAGGGAAGCCCAACTCCTTGACTGGAAAGAGATCCTGAAATGATGTATTGGAGACTTTTGCAAACTATGGAACCAAGAAAAATGTAACGTAAGTCTCATCAAAATATGGCACCAGTTTTCACAGAAGATGGAGACAAAGGAGCCAATTAAACAATTTGGGACAAAATCAGCAAAATCCAGAATGTGGGAAACTTTATAGGACAAGCAGTCCAGTTTTTAATAAATAATAAATAAATCAAGGAGGGGGAAAAAAGACATGGAAGAAGGAGTCCACAGATATAAAGACTTCTAAGAGACACGGCAACAGTTGCATTGTGTGCGTCCTACTTTGAATCCTGAGTCAAACAAACCACAAAAATGTTATTGGACAATTGTGAAAATGTGAACCTCGACTGGTTATTTTCTGTGATTAAGGAATGATGGTTGATGATATTTAAGTGTGATCATGGTCTGGTGGTTATGTTTAAAAGAAAGAATCCTTATCTTGTAGAGTAATAGGCTGGAATGAGAAGATTTGCTTCCAATAACCTGGGGGAGAAGAACGGGTCTATATGAGTCAAGATCGGCCATGAATTAATCATTGTTAAAATTGAATGACAGGAACCGAAAATTTCATTCTTCTAGTCTCTCTATTTGTGTATATGTTTGAAATTTTCAATAAGAAAAAAATTGTTTTAAAAGAAGGAGACTGACAGACAGTATTAGAGAAGATGAAGAACAACTGGATTTTCCAAACACAGTCAAACTAGGAACGGTCGCCATGACTTTGAAGAGCTATTTGGCATTTGGTTGTAAAGTGGAATGACTATGTGCACATATACACCCTTCCATTCCACTCCTAGGTATCTAGAAAACAAACTCAAGGGAGGCTGAATTACCCTCTAAATGGCTATTTAACCCATAGTCTGCTGCCTTCCAATATTTTAAAATCGTCAACTCCTATAAGAAATCACACAAACTACACTGAGTGAGGGAACATGAAGCTAATCTGGCTGCAATGACTGGAGATGCTGCTTTTTATGTTTTGGGGTTATTATGAAATATTTAAGGCACATAAACTATAAAGGGATATAAGAATATCTCATACATAAACAATAATGTGTTTTGTCTGCCATCATTAAGAAATTGGAAGGAATATAAATAGGCATCAAGGGAAAAATGGTTTACACCAAGTGTGAAGAACTCACTCACTGTGGAAAGGTAAACGTGAATCAACTGGATGTCAGCGTGAACAGTTTTACAAAGCCTAATGTTGAAAGAGAAAAATCAGCTTGCAAAAAGACAGGAGGAGGGTGACCAAGACACGAATGGAAAAATCGAATCCTAAATGTCACCAGGGAGAAGGGCAGTGAATGCAAGGGGAAGCAATACACAGAATGTCCAAGTGTACCCGTGATCTTGTCTTTCTTAAACTGAGTGGTTGGTGTGTGTCTGTTTGTTATGTTATTATCTACCCTATTTTGTGAGTCTGAAAATTTAATCAGAAGATGAAAGAGAAAACTGAATAGGATGACCCAGTTATTCCAGCTCCAGTGATAGGCCTGGTTCTGGCAAGGAAGAGGCTGCAGCCTATTAGCTTGTTACACATTCATTCACATGTCCCATAGTCTGCCTTACTTCTTAGAGTGTCAGTGATATTTTAAAAATCAAAACTCAGTTTTCCAGAAGTAAATATTCAATTTGCCAAGTAACACGACTTCTCTGGACCTTGTTGTTTTATGTGTAAAAAGAACAGTAAAAGATTTGTGAGGGGATTCATCTGTCCATCTAAATTGTAAGGCCTGGAGAGAAGCTGTGAGCAGAGTACCTTCAGATTCTCAGCTGAAAAGTATTAGACAAATACCCAAGGAATGAATGTTTTCACAACATCTGTTTATTCAAGGCACAGAACTGTAAAGGGTTTGGGGGAAAAAAAAGAGACTTAGAATCTCGGTGTCTGCCTAGAACTAGGTTGAGAAATCTGGATTTCCCTCCCAACTCCTGTTCCAGTTACACACTTTTGATTAGCATCCCGGAAGGCAACCACGCTGAAATCTGACCAAAAAGACAGTGTAGCAGTGCCATCTACTGGGCCCCAGATAACCTGACACAGAACTTGGGAAATGTCTTAAGATACAGAAAAAGCAGGCTACAGTCAAGCATGAAGTATAAATGCAGTGCATCAGGAGAACTTGTATAGTTATTTCATTATATTTTTTTACTGTTTAAAACTAATTAAAATATTAAGGTGGGATACGTAACATAGCAGTACTGTGTAAAGGTTGTGTAGCCAATGGTGAGGCTTTGTCTTGTTTTGTTTTTACAAACTACCATACGACTAAGACACTACTCGTAAGAAGACAGCCTTAAATATACTTTACTTCAGAATTGTGCAGCATAAAGTGGGATTGAGGGTGTTAGGCAGGCAGTCGGCTTCCTGGGGAGGTGGGGAGCCCTGGTTAGTAGCCTTGGCTACTTTGTGGTGTAAACTTTCCCACAGAGCCCGTTCCAACATGGCACTGGGCCGTGGAGCCAACAGGCTTCCAGAAGCCACTGCGAGAGGTCAGGACCCAGCGCCCACCTGGGCCGGACGTTACCACGTGAGTACAACTTTCCCATCCCTGAAAAGGATGGTAAGTCATCACTCCAATGTTTTTCAGCTTAAATGATATAATTCTAAGAGAAGAAAGCATTTACTCAGGAAAGGAAGACTGGCAGAGCAGCAGCATCACTTCTGAAAGCATCGCTTTTCCTCGGTGAGGAGGGGCTGTGGGAGGTTCCCAGCAGCTCCACTTACTGTCCTGTGCCAAGAGTGGGGACAGCCTCATCTCTGCCCAAGGGGCTAACAGAGGATGTGGTGACGCGATTTTGTCGGTACTAAATGTGAGGGAGGGGGTTGTGTTCCAAGGTGGGAAAGAGACTAGCTGTCGTTTTTGGTGAGGAAAATTTAAGTTCTTCCTTGCAAGATGGTCTTAATCCTTTCATTTATGGAGCTCATCAGTAGGGATGTCAAAATGCTAAAAGCACAGCCCCAGCCCCCCATGGACTAATGTGGAATCCGACCTGGCCACGTGTCTCATTGCAAAACTGCATCTTCAATAGTGGGATCAGAAAAGGACTATAGGAAAGGGAAACCACAGCAATCATTGCTCAGAGAATTGAGTTCACACTCAGCTTTATGCCTGGGCCTTCACCTTAACAAAGAGGAAGAGTTAGGAAGAAGACATGAACCCCTGGGTTCTCATAACTTCCAGAGGAAGGTGTTAGTAGTGTGTCTTAGAGACAGAGGGAAGGATCCTTGGAAATGAGGTCTGAAAGCCTAACTGGTGATCCTAATGTGGAGCCATAGGGGAGAACTAGTCTAATTATTTCTGTTTTTGATCATTTGGCTGTTTCCAGTGTGGGGTTTTTACAAATAATCCCACCATAAATATTCTGACATGTCTGATGTTGCTCCTGTGTTCCCACCATCCCCAGGGGTGGAATTGCTGAGCCAAAGACAGAGTGACCATATATTTTAATCATCCAAACTGAGACATTTTTGAGAGGAATGGGTGATATTAAAAATAATTAAAATTTATTTATTGGCCAACAAGTTCGGTCAACAAATTGGGAGACCTATAGGAAGATTTTGATCCAAAAATGATTTTTGAAGAGAAAATCCCTTCTAAAATATTAAAATAACATATATCCATGTACATTAAAGTAAAATTCTAAAAAATATTCATGTGAATAATCTAAATGTATTTTTATAGAAAACAGGGTAACTCTTCTTGGTACATATGTGTGTAAATTAGAGTTTTAGCCACATCTAGTATTTTTTTCTGAAGAACATATATTTTAATATAGTCTTATTGGTCTTAATATGTTTTGTAAAACTGCTAGCAAAATTTAATCAACGTTTCATTTTATGCCAAATAAATTCTGTGGTTGACACCTTCAGTGGACTCTTCTCCATATGTATTTTAATACAAATGCTCTTTTCGTGGGTTCTGAGGTACCTTGTAAGCTCACAGCAAAGTGCTAAACAAAGAATAATCTAAATTCTAGTTTTTATCACCTTGAAATGTGCAAATATTTATGCCTGATATTTCCATAGATACTGTCTATGGAAATTTAAAATATTTTTAAGATTTAAAATAATTTTTTCTTTAGCAAATCTTTTATAAGCAAAACTTAAGAAATACGTTTAAATTTCTTTAAATGTTTTGCCACATACATTTACAGAAAAATTATAGGCCTTCTGAGTTCACTTCTGATTAGAATATAAATATATCCAATTAAAAGTAAGAACTCTACCAAACATGTCAATATAGTTCAAAATTTCAGAATTAAGCCTAGAACAATATTTAAGTTTTCCTCTTTTAATTTGTTTAATCCCCCACCAACAGTTGCTTTTATAGGGATAAATTTCAATGGCTTTCTGATTACAAACTTGGCTTTCAATAATTCAAATGGGTAAAAGTTTCAGAAGCTGAAAGGCTTTGGCGTTCAATTGTTTTAACATTTTGATAAATATTTTCAATAGATTATGAAAAAAAATTCAACCAAAATATAAAAGAACCTTTTTTCTAAAACCATTGCAGGACATTAGATAAATTAACAAAGTAACATTCAAATGCTCAAATATTTCTAAAAGAATTAATAATGGGGAGCAAATAAAAAGAGGATATATATATATATATACACACACACATACATATATATAATTTAGACAATTATATATGTATTTAGATTGGTAGATAGCACATTTTTTATTGTGATAAAATACACATAACATAAAATTTATCACTTTAACTACACAATTCAGTGGCATTAAGTACATTCATAATGTGCAAATGTCACCATTATTTCCAGTTTTTTTTATCATCCCAAACAGAAACTGTGTACGCATTACACAATAACTCTCCAATGTCCTCTTCCACTGTGCCTGGTAACCTCTATTCTACTTTATATCTCTATGAACTTGCCTCCTATAGGCACCTCATATAAGTAGAATCATACAATATTTGTCCTTATGTTCTTGGTTTATTTATTAACTTAATACTAAACTAATGTATTCAAAGTTTATCCATGTTGTAGCATGTAACAGAATTGCATTCCTTTTTAAGACTGAGTAATATTCCATTATATGTGTGTGGGTGTAATATATATATATACATAAATATAAAACAAATGTTTATTCATTCATCCATTTGAGTTGTTTCCACCTTTTGGCTATTATAAATAATGGTGCTATGAATATTAGTATACAAGCATCTGTTTGAGTCCATGCTGTCCATTCTTTTGGGTGTATACCTAGAAGTGGAATTGCTGAGTCATATGATAATTTTGATTTATTTTTGTGAGGAACTGCCATACTGTTTTCCACAACAGTGGTACCATTTTTTCTCACCAGCAATGCACAGGATTCCAATTTCTCCACATCTTCACCAACACTTGTTATTCTCCATTGTATTTTCTTTAATAGCCATTCTTGTGGGTGTGAAATGGTATCTCATTGTGGTTTTTATTTGTGTTTCTCTAATGACTAGTGATGTTGATCATCTTTTAATGTATTTATTAGCTATTTATATATCTTTTTTGAATAAATATAAGAATTTTGCCCATTTTTTGTTTGTTGTTGTTAAGTTCTAGGAGTTCTTTATATGTTTTGCATATTAACTGCTTATCAGATGCATGATTTGCAAATATTTTCTCCCTCTCTGTGGGTTCTCTTTTCACTCTTTTGATATTGTTCTTTGATGCACAAAAGAAAAGGACATTTTTTGACACATTAACAAAGTATGTGTGCACTACAACCAATTCCAACTACATTTCTATTCCATAGGTTTCTTAATTTAATAATATTGTTTTTATCTCAATGCCATATTCTGCCAAAAGGCATATTTGCATTATCACCACAGAAATGTTATCTCTCATTTTGAATGTTTTAAGTGAATCTATAGAAGGATTCATCATCATGCCATACATTTTACCTTTGCTAGAATGAATTTTAAAAACTTTACTTTGACTTAATCAATTAGAGAGAAAAATTCAGCCATTATTGAAATTATTTTCTTTTTGAGGCATCAGTGGTGCTGGTATAAAACTGTTATTTAACTGTTTGAAAAGTTCTTTTTCTGCTGGTATGGCAAACACATTGACAGCCATCACTTCACTTTTTGTGTCTGCACAAGAAAATCTGAAATTTAAAACTGAGGACAATTAATTTGCAATGGCCATTTGATCTTAATGAAAAGTCATGCTTCCTGGAGCGATATTGAAAGTCACCTTCAGTGACTGCTTGCAGGCTTCCTCAGATAACTACTGCCTTAATGTATGTGCAGACATTTCATAGTGCCATGACTGTCTTCTGGTTATCTCATGGTAAGTCATATCACTTTGCCTCAGGATGGATGGTTGAGGTCAACAAATATTTTGTGGAAGACATCCAGCTTGCAAAGAAGCACATGAAAAGATGCTCAGCATCGCTAATTGTTAGAGAAATGCAAATCAAAATTACAATGAGATATCACCTCACACCAGCCAGAATGACCATTATTAAAAAATCTACAAATGATAAATGCTGGAGAGGGTGTGGAGAAAAAGGGACTCTCCTACACTGTTGGTGTGAATGTAAATTGGTGCAGCCACTATAGAGGACAGTATGGAAGTTCCTTAGAAGACTAAGGATAGACTTACCATGTGATCCAGCAGTCCCACTTCTGGACATATACCCAGAGAAAACATAATTCAAGGAGACACATGCACGCCAGTGTTCATAGGAGCACTATTTACAATGACCAAGACATGGAGGCCACCCAGGTGTCCATCAATGAATGATTGGATAGGGAGGATGTGGTATATATTTGCAATGGAGTGATGCTCAGCCATAAAAAAGAATAAAATAATGCCATTTGCAGCAACATGGTTGGGCCTGGAGATCGTCATTCTAAATGAAGAAAGCCAGAAGCAGAAAGGAAAATGCCATATATCACTTATATGTGGAATTTTAAAAAATGGACACAAATGAACTACTTATTATTTATAATTTAGATGGTTGATTTCTTGAATATTTGTAAGCACATTTGACTGCCCTTTATGATTGGATTACTTCATTCTGTTGATACTTATTTTGTGGTTGGCTTTATTTCTTTGATAACTATGTAAGATTAAAAAGCTGAATCTTTAAACTGTTTTTAGAAACAATGAACAGTTCATATATGTAAATTTAAAATATGTGCAATACATTGTGTGTGCATGTATATATATATCCAATATATTGTATATATGCAAATTGCATCAATCTTACCTAATAAAACTGAAAAATGAAAAAATGTTCTGGAAAAATAAATATTTTGTGAAAATAATGCATATATCATTACCTTCCTTGAGAAACTGAAGCAGCATTTAATTTCTTACTGAATATGAACTACCATTCATTTGAGCTCACTGCTCTCAAGAAAATTTATTGTAAAATAAAAAAAAATTACCCAATAATGGCATAAATTAATGGTCATAGATTTATACCAGATGATACAAAGTAAAACCACTGTAGTAAGAGTATTCAGACATGGTTCACTCTGTTTTCTCAGCCTCTATTCTCTGCACATATTTCAAATACATCTAATCTGTAGTTTCTCAAGTTTCCAGCCAACCATACTATCTGGCAACTGAACTGGCTTCATGCTTCTTGTAGGTCAGTGCACAACGGCCACAACTGGTTATTATTATAATACCAAATGGCCAGCTTATTCCTAGACTTTTGTGTCCTAGAAAGTGTGTTATCTCTGGCTGCCTTTCAGATTCAACAAGGTGTTACAGTATGAACCTCTTTACTGCATGTGTCTCACACTACTAGATAAAACCTTAGCAAAACCTGGAAGAATAAAGTAGAAGTTCACCCAACCTTCCCTGCCTTACTATAGTACAACTGTTAAGGACAAAAAAAATTGTTTAAAAATGAAAAAATCTAGGACAAATGCTAAATGAAAACCATGCTGAGAAAATACACATAAGCCAAAACTCCTGACGGGAAACCAGGGTGTGGTCACCTAGTCAGAGGGAATGACCATGTTCCACTTTAGAAGATCCTGGGGGTTTCTCAAAGTGATTGTTGGAATTTACATCCCCATTAACAGCATATGGGAGATGAGAGATACTATCACTCCACTTCCACCAACATTTGACAGGACTCGTCTTTTAAATATTGACCATTTTGGTATTTGCACAGTGGCACCACATCGTGGTTTTGATTTTCCCTTACCTGCTTAAAAATGAGATGAACACGTGTTTATTGACCATTTGCATGTATTCTGGATGTGCCTGTTGAAGGCCATTTGTCTATTGGGTTGTGTGTATATGTGTATTTTTCTTGTTGATTTATAGCAATTCTTGATATATTTGATAAATCAGTACACATTAATTATATGTGTTGTAAATATCTTGTACTACCCTCAGGTTTCCTTTCTGGCCTCCAAATGGTTTCAGTAATTTAAAGTTCTTAATTTTCAATATTTGGAATATCCTGTTTAAGAAATCTTTCCTTATTCAAAAGTCTGGAAAATATTGTCCTGTGTTATGGCCTCAAAGTTTTTTTTTTTTTAAACCTGTCATATTGGAATTGATTTCAGATTATTGTAAAAGACAAGGACAATATTTTTATTTTTTCATATTGTTAGAGACTTGATCAAGAAAATAATAATCCCAAAGCCTGTGGAAGGAATCCACAAATACATAGAAAGATAGACAGTATGAGGCAGCAAAGGAATATCTCCCAGGCCAAGGCACACAATAAAACCCCAGAGGAAGAAATAAGTGATGAGGAGATAAGCAATCTATCTAAGAAAGAGTTTAAAGTAATGATGGCCAAGATGTTCAGAGAACTCAAGAGGAGTATAGATGCACAGAGTGAAGTTTTTAGCAAAGAGTTGAAAAATATAAAGAATACCCAAACAGAGTTGAAGAATAAAATCACTGAAATGAACAATACACTCGAAGGAACCAACAATAGACTGAATGAGGCAGAAGAACTGACCAGTGAGCTAGAAGACAGATTAGTGGAAATCACTACTTCAAAACATAAAAAAGAAAAAAAAGAATAAAAAGGAATGAGGATTGTTTAAGAGAACTCTGGGGCAACATGAAGTGCTCTAATATTCCCATTATAGGGGTCCCAGAAAGCAAAGAGAGTGAGAAAGGACCTGAGAAAAATTTTGAAGAGATAATAACAGAAAATTCCCCAACTTGGGAAAGGAAATAGTCACCCAAGTCCTGGAAGGAGGTGCAGAGAGTAACATACAGAATCAACCCAAAGAGGAACCACACCCAAAGAGGCATATAGTCATCAAATTGACAACCATTAAGGATAAGGAGAAATATTAAAATTAGCAAGAGAAAAGCAACAAATAACATACAAGGGAACTCCCATAAGGTTATCAGCTGATTTTTCAGCAGAAACTCTACAGGCCAGAAGGGAGTGGCATGATGTATTTAAAGTGATGGAAGGCAGAAACTTACAACCAAGAATACTTTATCCAGCAAAGCTCTTGGTCAGACTTGGAGAAATCAAAAGCTTCACAGATAAACAAAAGCTAAAAGACTTCAGCACCACCAAACCAGCTTTAAAACAAATATTAAAGGATCTTCTAGAGTCATCAAACCATAAGAAAAGAGAACAAAAAGAAGAAAGAGAAAAAAAAGAGACCTACAAAAGATTGCTTTGGTTGTTTGGGGTCTTTTGTGGTTCCTTATAAAGTTTGGAATTGTTCTAGTTCTGTGAGAATGTTACAAGTATTTTGATGGGGGTTGGGTTGGATCTGTGGATTGCTTTGTGTAGTGTGGCCATTTTGATAGTGTTGATTCTTCCAATCCAAGAGCACAAGAAATCTTTCCATTTCTTTGTGTCACTTCAGTTTTCAGAGTATAGGTAACCACCTCGGTTAAGTTTATTTCTAGGTGTTTTGTTATTTTTGATGTAATAGAAATGTCTCTGTCAGTTATAAAATTCTGGTTTTTGAAGTGAAAAAAAAAAGTAAATGAAGGGCCACAAATGGCAAAATGTCCTTCTTTTTTATGGGTGAGTTGTATTCCATTATATATATATACACACACACATACTGCATCTCCATTATCTATTCAACTATCGATGTGCACTTAGGATGCTTCCATATCTTGGCAATTATAAATAATGCTGCTGTTAATGGCAGGATGTATGTATCTTTTTAAATTAATTCTTATTTTGTGGTTGGCTTTATTCCTTTGATAACTATGTAAGTTTAAAAAGCTAAAGCTCTAAACATTCTTAGAAACAGTGAACAGTACATACATGTAAATTTAAAAATATATGTGCAGTAAAAAAAATGATCTATCAAGCCATGAAAGACATAGAAGAAACTTAAAAAGACATATTATTAAATGAAAGAAGCCAGTCTGAAAAGGCTACAAACTATACGATTCCAACCAAATGACATTCTGGAAAAGTCACAGCTACAGAAACAATAAAAAGATCATGGTTTCTAGGGGTTTGGGGAGCAGAAGGGAGGGAAGAATGAATAGATGGAGCACAAGGGATATTTAGGGCAATGAAATTACTCTGTATGATACTACAGTGGTGGCTATATGTCATTATGCATTTGTCAAAGCCCATAGAATGTACAACATCAAGAGTAAACCCTACTGTAAACTATGGAATTTGGTAGATAATAATGTGCCCATGTTGGTTCAATGATTATACCAAATATGCCTTACTGATGAGGGATGTTGAGGGTAGGGGAGTATATATGTGTGGGTGGGGAGGGCTATGTGGAAACTGTATTTTCTGCTCAATTCTGCTGTAAACCTTAAACTGCTCTAAAAAAATAAAGTCTATCAGAAAAAAAAAAAAGGTGGAAAGCATTCCCTTTTCCTACGCTCTGATACAGTTTGTGTATGATTTGTATCATCTCTTCCTTAAATGTTTAGAATAAGTCACTAATAAAACGATATGTCTTGGATTTTTCTTTGTTGGGAGGTTTTAAATGATAGACTCCAATTATGTATATATAATACTACTTAGTTTTTCTATTGCTTATTCTATCAGTTTCAGTAAGCTTTGTTTTTCAAGGTACCTGTCTGTGTCATCTTGTTTGTTGACTTTATTTGGTAGACAGTTGTTTACATTGTTCTGCTAGCATATTTCTATTATTTATAAGGTCTAGAGTTAGCTTTCCTTTTTATTTTTCATATTGGTTGTGCCTTCTCTCTTTTCTCTCTCCTATTTTTTTTCCTTGATCTGTTCTTGCCAGAGATTAATACATTTTATTCGTCTTTTAAAAAAATTACTACAGTTCTGCTGATAAGTTCTCTCCAAAAATATCTTTATTCCATAACAATTTGAGAATGGCTTTTTAAAACTAAATATAGTGTTTGAGGTTTTCAGGTATTTTCTTTTATCACCAAGAAGATGACATTTCACTGAATTACAGCTTCCATTGTTCCTGCCTTGAGGTCAGCTGTCAGTCTTATTGTTGCTTCTTTGAGGTTTTTCTTTATCACCCTCCAGCTGCCTTTTGGTATTTCCCTTTGGATTTGCTTTTTCGTAAGTTTTATTGTGTTGAGCTTATATCTGGTTTCCTTCATATTTACCCTGATTGAGGATCACAATGCCTCTGGAGCCTGATATCATTTTTAAACAGAAACATAGGAACTTGTTTTGCTTTCTTTCAAATTGCTCTGGTTTTAAGGGTGATAAATAATCAAACATTCCCCCCTCCATATATAAATTCAGGAAGAAATTAAGAATGCATATAGTAATTAGAGACATGAGATCAAAATATTAACCTTATTTCTAGTAAGTCAAGGGTTGAGAGAAAAGAAAACTAATTTAAGACTATAAGCAACTCTCTAATAACTACCTGAAGGCTAGACATCAGGACAGTTTTTCCAAGGGAGAATTTTCACCTGCAGAGCAAACACCTTTCCTCCAAATTGCTGCCTAACACTTATTGGACCACAATGATGAGGAAAGAGGGAAATGATCCCATAATCAGAAAGGTGGAGCATGTGTGCTTACTTCATGGAAAACTGCGGGAGAAACCAATAAACCTCTGTAGACAAGCCAAAAAAAAAAAAAAAAAAAAAAAAAAAGGAAGGAGCCAAGTGATACAGATTCAGTTTATTCTTCCAGTCTCATTGATCGGGTAAATCAAATCCTGCCTCAGATGAAGGGACAGAGAATTATTCCTCCCATAATTTTCCCTCCTAAGGAATTAGGTTAAAAATACCCTTACTCCATGGAAATAAGCTGCCCGGGATAAGCACTTGTGAAATAATATGTACACTAACAAGCATTTTTTTCTATATGGTCCTTACCCAAAAGTTAAGTGAATTTTTTAATATATACCTTAGATTCTGTAGAAATTCCTAAAGATGTGATCCAAAATCCTTTAACTTGTGAAAACTTACAAAATCAAATACAAATATATTCAAATTTCAATTGAAAAAGAACTCATGGCGTAGGCCGGGGAGGCCTAGCCGGCCAGGCTGGGAGCTCGAGCCCCATGCGCCGCCGCCTCCCCCCACGATGTTCCCCTCCCGGAGGAAAGCGGCGCAGCTGCTCTGGGAGGACGGCAGGTCCAGGTTGATCCCCAGCAGCCTCCCCCGGAAATGCTCCGTCTTCCATCTCTTCGTCGCCTGTTACTGGGCTTCCTCTCCCTGCTCTGGCTGCAGCTCAGCTGCTCTGGGGACGTGGCCGGGGCGGCCAGGGGACAAGGGCAGGAGAGCCCGGGCCCATCGCGGGCCTGCCCGCCAGAGCCGCCCCGCGAGCAGTGGGAAGAAGATGAGTCCTGGGGCCCCCACCGCCTGGCAGTGCTGGTGCACTTCCGAGAACGCTTCGAGGAGCTCTTGGTCTTTGTGCCGCACGTGCACCGCTTCCTGAGCAGGAAGAGGAACCAGCACCACATCTACGTGCTCAACCAGGCGGACCACTTCAGCTTCAGCCCGGCGGCGCTCATCAACGCGGGCTTCCTGGAGAGCGGCAGCAGCACGGACTACATCGCCATGAACCACGTGTTCCTGCTCCCTCTCAGCGAGGAGCTAGACTATGGCTTCCCCGAGGCCGGGCCCTTCCACGTGGCCTCCCCGGAGCTCCACCCGCTCTACCACTAGAAGACCCACGTCGGTGGCATCCTGCAGCTCTCCAAGCAGCACTACCAGCTGTGCAACGGGATGTCCAACCGCTTCTGGGGCTGGGGCCGTGAGGATGACGAGTTCTACCCGCGCATCAAAGAAGCAGGGCTCCAGCTTTTCTGCCCCTTGGGAATCACAACCCAGTACAAGACATTTCGCCACCTGCATGACCCACCCTGGAGGAAGAGGGACCAGAAGCCTATCGCGGCTCAGAAACAGGAGCAGTTCAAGGTGGACCGGGAGGGAGGCCTGAGCACCGTGAAGTACCGTGTGAATTCCCGTACGGCCCTGTCCGTGGGTGGGGCCCCCTGCGCTGTTCTCAACATCATGTTGGACTGTGACAAGGCTGCCAACCCTTGGTGTACATTTGGCTGAGGTCGCTGGACAGTAAGGAATCCTGTGCCTACAGGCCACACTGTTCCTCAGGCCCAGGACAAAGCCTCAGGCTTCAGGCCCAGCTCCAGTAGGACGTGGCATGGCCTGAAGTAGCGGACAGCAAGCCACGTGTTTGCAGCAGCCCCGCCCCCAAGGCAGGCTTGAGCTAGGACAGGATACACACAGGGTACTTGCGACGCTGCTAGCAATAAACAGTGATAGGGAGCAGCTGGGATGTGGCTGCTAACTGGAACTCTCCGACCTGCCTTCCTGCTTGCCCAGCCCTGCCCTCCATAATGTGCTGAGATCTGGGGGCTTTTGTTCCTTCCCCTGGACCTCCTTATGCCGAGATACAGTTTAGAAGCCAGGCTGCTGACATGGGTGGCCAGGGCCATCAGGAGAATTAAAACTGCAGAGACCATCATGCAAGCCCCACCGGAAGGGAGCAGTGAGACCAGTTCTAGCTGGTGGTCACTGTGCAGGAATGTGGGCCTGGTGTTGTCAGATCTTCTGATTTTTCAAAAGAGACTAGAAATCTGGATTCTTAAGTGAAATTGGTTAATTTTTAAATGATAGCAACTAATTGAAACTTTAAAAAAAAGTGTGGCAGGCCAAAGCAAAAAAAAAGAAAAGAAAAGAAAAGAAAAAGAGCTCATGGTTAGGGAGATGGCACAAAGTGACAAATTATGTGATTTAGTCAGAAAAGGGAATCATGCACAGTAAGAATGACTGAACTGAATTATGAAGTATAAAATAAATATTCAGAGTCCCAGTGGTAGAAACAGAGGTGTCACAAAGTGAACTTGGGCAATCCATAACTCATACCACTTTATTCTTCTTATCGATACAGTGAGAGTAGATTAGTCTGACATTTTTTTTTATAGTTCTAACAATTCATGTTCCTGAATTAATTAACCAGAATATGCCCTAGATTTCTATGAACTACATATTCCTTCCATGGATAATGTTATTGGCTGAATTGTGTTTCACCAAAATTCATGTGTTGACGCCTAACCCCCTAGTACTTCAGGATGTGACTGTTTCCTGGAGCTAGCATCTTAAAGAGATAATAAAGTTAAAATGAGGCTGTTTCCAATTTGATAGTGGGCCCTAACCTAATTTGATAGGTGTCCCCATGAGAAGTAGAGATTAGAATTTACAGTGAGACACCAGGGGTGTCAATGCACAGAGGGGCAGACAGGGAAAGAAATAGCAGGAGGGCAGCCATATGCAAACCAAAGAGAGAGACCTCGGTGGAACCCAACCACCCTGGTAGCTTGATCTTGGACTTTGAGCCTCCAGAACTGTGAGAAAATAAATGTCTGTTCTTTAGGCCACTCAGTCTGGGATAGTTTGTTCTGACAGCCTCATCAGGCTAATACAGAGGAGGATGCTGATCAAAGACCCATTAAATCAGGCTACCTTGAAACTGGTCTTAGCAGGATGACACAGTGAGGAAAAAAAAAATCATTCTCAACTCTGAAGAGCCTATAAAAGTAAGTCTTTCCTCAATGTCTCATAAGTAGAAAGGAAAGGAGAAATTACATTGTCCCTTAGTCCTGAAAGGAGCAAAGAGCTCAAGGCAGAGCTGGGCCACACGGCTCCAAGGTGGGACAGAGGTCTGGCCACACCCCTTCTGGCCATCCTCGCCACCTTGACCCCCAGGACCAGAAAAGCTCTCCCTTTTGGAGTCCTCTGAGCAGGCCCCTCCAGCCAGATGCCCAGCTCTAGGCTCCAACTCCAAGGCTTGTTTGCTCCAGCTCTTCGGCTGCTCCTCCTCCTTGCACCAAATGGCATTTAAATGTTAATCAAGTCAGGGTTGCTGCTCCTCCACTCTTCCTCGGCAGGGCAGCCTAGGTCAAGGCCACGCCTGCAGCCCCACCTGAGCTTGGATGGGCAATCCGCAGGTCCCTTCGCCAGGGCCTGGGGATGGCTGGACTGTGGGCTGTTAGGAAGGGGCACGGCCGGGGATGTGTGCGGTCGGGGAGCACGTGCAGACTGCCCTGCTGGTCACCCTGCTGCCAGGACCCAGGGAGGACCACAGGGCTCCCACAGCCTGGAGTGAACCTACCCTGGACTTATCTGAGGGTCCCACAGCTCCCTGAGAGCCCCTTGGACCGCACTCTCCTGGTCCATCATCCCTCCCTGAGTTCTCTGAACCTCCCTCCTCATTGTTCTGTGCCTCCTGCAGTCTTTCCCCTTGTCCATCAGCTACTCCCTCTCAGTCTGCCTGCCTCCCCAGACCCTCCTCCTATCTCATTCTGACAAATCCCTGTGTATTTGCATATGCTGGCTCAGGGTTCTGGAGTGGTTTGGGCAGCCTTCCCGTCTGGACGGAGGAGATGGTATTTGCTCCTGGTCCCTCCGGAGATGGAGGGTTTGGCACACAGTAGGCCCTCTCTAGACTCCACTGGATTCTTCCTCCATTCTCTCCTTTGATTCTCTCAGAAGCCCTTTGCCCTTCTCTTTGTCCATCTTAGGCACACCCTCACCACCCACCCAGGGTGGAATCCCACCTCTCCAGGGCTGGAGGCCACAAGAGCAGAGATGCTCACTGGGAACGGGTGCTGCTGGGCCTTCCAGGAGGGTCCTGGACCTGTGCTTGGGGGTGTGTGTGCGCGTGGGGAGGGGATGCAAGGCTGGGTGAGGTTGGGAGATGCTGAGCATTGCTTTTGCGCCTTGAAAAAGCCATTAGGAGCTTCATGACAAAAGAAGGGAACTTCCCACCCAGGCAATATCTCCATTGTACAGAAATTTATCACCTACCAGGACACAGACAAGAAAGAGGAAAGAAGGAAACATTTTTTTCCCCAGGAATCCAAAATCAACATAAAGAAAATAAGTTACAGATTAAAAAAAATAAAAAGAAAAGAAGTACAAATGTTTTTCATACCGTAGATTTTCTCAGGCTTTCTCTTACAGCCTTATAACTCTTACTTTAGGCAGAATCTTAACAGTATAGATAATCTTAGCACACAAGAGCTTGGAATTGGGACATTACGAGGGGCCACAGGTGTTACAAGAGAGTGACCCAGTAGAGGTGGAAACTGCCAGCTTCCAAGCACCTTAGAGGGAGGATGATGGAAAGGACAATAATATTTTGGTGTTGAAGGGGTGCGATCTGGATTATCTTCGGTTATTCAAAGAAAGTTCCTTACAGAGGCTTCTAGATAACAGTTTTAGGCCCTAAAGCTGTCTCTGGGAACACCCCCTGAGTGGCGCCTACCCCCTCCTACTTCTGTGCATCTCTGGCCCGCTTAGGGCCCCCAGCCTCACACTCAGCTCTTCCTCATCTGTCTACATTGAGGACCAGCAGGGTGGGGACCACATCTGTCACTGTGTTTCCAGGAACATGTTGCATCTAAAACCCAGGCCCCTCTGGGTGAGGAGACTCTGAAAACAGGGGACAAAGGAACAGCCTCTTTACCCAGTGTAGGTCTTTGTCCTGTGAAATTCTTCATCCTTAGATTCCTTTAAGCGGCACGTCCCTAGGGGGTTTGTGATGCTCAGGTTTGCAGTTTCCCCTCACACGAAGCTCTGAGGACCCTGGTAGGGGTACACCTGCCTGCCCCTCGCAAGCCCGCTTCTCTCCTTCTGAGCTGCCGTCTCCCCTCCCTTCTGGGCTTTCTTTATAGCCAGTGTTGCCACACATGTATTGTTCTTGATTTTTTCCCTTTTTCCCAACCCAGGTCCTTTCCCTGGGGCAGGAGGAATGACAAGAATCCTCACTATTCCTGGCAGCCACCCCAGGAACTGGTCTGCTCCAGACTTGGGCTCCAGGACCCACCCTGAGTGTCAGACACTCAGGCCAGAGCCGGGGAGGAGGGCTGGGAACTTGGGGTCCTGAAAAGGGAACTGGAGCTTCCAGCTGGGGGGCCATGGGCCTCCATCCAGAGGCTGTGATCAGTAACTCCCAGCCCACCGGGGTTTCACTTGGGGTGCCCTTTCCCTCAGGGCCCATCCTCAGCAGCACACACTGTACCCCGGCCCCGAGTGTCTGCCCAGTCCACGGAGAAAACCTGATGCACTGTCATTTCCCTTTGGGCGAAAGCGCTTAGAATTAGGAAGAGCAGTGAGTGGATCACAATGGAACCAGTTTCAAATGCTCTTGTAAGGTGTTACAAAGTAAAAGGTGGGTGATTTCTAAGCAGTTCAGACAAAACAGAAGGCAGGGCCTCTGCCCTCTGCAGACTGGGAGGCGGGGCCCCAGGGAGAGAGGCTGAAGAGGGTCAGACAACTGGTGGCCGAGGAGATGAGAGAGAAGGAAGGCCGGTGGGGACAGGGCAGTCACTCAGTCTCCAGGGTGGTGAGATTCCAGCTGGATCTTAGAGGAGGAGAGGACTGGGCAATGGTGGTGATGGGAGGTTCTCGGGGATGACTTATGGGGTAAGGTGGGAGAGAGCAGAGGACAGTCCTGCTGAAGGAAGGGGCAGGTGCTGGCAGAAGGGCCCTAAATAAAGAGAAAGATCTAGAACAGCAATGGAGGCTCAACACTAAAGTCAGTAGGGAGCCACAGCAGTTTCTTGAGCATGGAAGCAGCCCAGGGAAGAGAGGAGGAGGGTGGGTGGAACCCTTCCTGACTACCCCTCTCCCACCCCATTGGGGGCATACAGGAAAGGGTACATCAAAAACTCAGTCAACAGCAGGACACCAGATTAACTCTTGAAAAATGGCATTTCACTGGGACCACTGTAAAATTCCACTGAAGGTCCAGGCAGTCAACTGGGTGATCAGGGACGAAGGCTTCCTCTTGACAGTGGCCTGTGTGAACACGACAAGGGGCTTTCCATTGGAACTGAGAGGGAGGCAGGCATTAGCTTAGCCCAAGGAAGAACTTTCTAACCCTTAAAATTGTCTGACCCTGGAACAGAAAATTGAGAAGGCCATGTGCTCCTGGTCACGGGAAGTGTTTGAGGAGAGGCCTCAGGTGAAGCGATAACTATCACCCTGCTCTCTAGCTCTTGGCCCTGTGAGAACCCTGCCAAGGAGGATGGTCTCTGTCCTCCCCAAACCAGATCTTGTGGTGCCACAGGACAGGGTGTGGGTGGGAACAGCAGTGGGGTGGACCCAGAAAACTGCTTATAGTGCAGGTACCACCTGGCCAGGCCTTTATCTTACCCTGGTTATTAAGCACATCCCCAGTGATGCCCAAGTCACGCCCAGATGTCAGCTCTGCTGTGTACCCGACCCTCTGCTAGCTCAAAACCACACACAAGTCTCACAGGATAGTCCCTATCTCTTTTTTGCAAACAAAGAACTGAGGCTTAGAGGTGCAGAGCTCAGGTGGGAGTGGAGGTGGAGGGGGCCCACGCTTTTGTCTGGGGCCCTGGCCTGGTCCTCTCCTGCAGCTCTGTGCAGATGGAGCTAGTAGAGGATGCATTGATATTCCCAATGGAAGACTGGGAGGCTGGGTCTGGAGAGGGTAATAGCGTCCTTGGGGCCCCAGATCACCTGGACTGGGGAATCTGAGACCCACCCACCTCACACGATTCTGCTGTTCACACTATACCTAGAGCCTCCCTGTCTGGGATGGATCTGGTGCCCCACTCCTCCAGCCCTGCTTCTTCTGCTGGCACCCATCTTCCCATTCCCCATGGGGCTTCTCTGGGTGGCGCCTACTGGTTTCCCATTTAAGAGATATTTATTGAAAACCCCAGGGGAAATGCTAAGCTCTGCAGGACCCAGAAGTAGGGAAGCTGGGATCTTGGCCCCTCAGAAGCCTTAAGCTGGCTTTAGAGATGAGATCTGGGGCAGGAAGCCTGGGAGCCTGTGGGGCTAGTGGCCCTGAAGGAGTGGGTGTCTCAGGGTGTTTGCAGGAGGAAGCGAGGAAGAGTGGGCTTGGGTAGTGGTGATGGGGGGCTTCCTGGAGGAGGTGTGGCCTAAGAGATGGAAAGGATGAGGCAGATGGACAGGAAGGAGACAGCATAGTCATGGGGTTGTGAATGATGGGGGAGGGGCCTGATAGGAGACAAACATGGGGAGGGGAGAGAGGCAGCTGCAGAGATTTGGGAGCTAGGCCTTTTGGCCTCTTAAGCTTCTTTCTTCCAGTCTTGGGGGGCTGTAGGGGATTCCTGAGCTGGAACAAGGCTGGGAGGGAGGGAAAGGATCTTCTGGGGATGTCTTCCTCATCCAGCTTGAGACACTTGGGACAAAAAGGACAGAGGCGCCACATCTGACTTTCTCGTAATGAGCTCTGGGGCTGGGTGCCCACCTGGTGCAAAGAGCCCGACTGCTTCCATCCCCCCCGCTCTAGGAACAGGGACGCAGAGGAAGGAAAAATGTAAATCAAATCGGGGAGACTGTTTTTTTTCTTTTTTTCCTTAAGAGAGAGAAAGAAAAGGAGAGCACAAGTGACATTTGGAGCCATAATACCTTAAAGTCAATATCATTACTTTTGACATTTACTGTCAGCTCCGTTGCGCTGGCGAAGTGGGAAAGTTCATCCATCTCGTCCTCTGCCAGCTGTGGCGTCGCCAAGAGCTTCTCCTCCCCACCTTTGTGCAATTCCAGTTAATTGTTTGGGGTGTGTTAACCACACACCCAGACAGCCTTCCAGCAGAGGCAGGGGAGGTGGCCTTGGGGAGGAGGTGGGATAGTGGCATGGGTGCCTGGGGCCCAGGGACATGGGCTGGGCGATGTGGGAGGGGTGCTGGCCCTGGGATTCTCAGGGCCAGGTTTCAGTGGCTCCTTAGGTCACTAGGGTCTCGGAGACTCCATCTGTGACCTGGATGTAGTGACACTAGCTATGTCCCAGGATATAGATTTCATTCATTTATTCATCGATCCGTTAGGCGAGAATGCAACCTTCCCCCACCGCCATGTCCAATGCAGGTGAACCCACCAGGTGACCCCATCTCCCTGCACAGCCTTCCTCTCCGCCTCCCTGCCACTGTCCCTTCTCTTGACATCACACCCTCGTACTCATGCTCACACAAATGTCTCTTTCAGCCTTGCTGCCTGTTTGGCCCTGGGGTCTTGATCCTTCCCCCAGCAGGGAGACAGCAGGGCCTGGCTCCCCGGAGAGGGGCGGAGAGGTCACTGTCTCCCCCACCGCGGCTTCTGGCTGGCCTCTCCAGCCGCTGCCCATCCTGACTGCTGCAGTCTCGGACTGGCCCTCTTCCCAGGAGCCTGGTTTGATTTCAAATCCAATTTTCTGACATAAAACTTCCTCTTCCTCTGTGTCAGCGGCCAGCCTCCATCACTTTCAGCCAGCAAAGTCATTTTTTTCCAGCCTGACCCCAGGGTCGGGGGCCACCGTGGTGTGGAGGGAGCAGGCAGCTGTGCCCTGGCACTGCCCCCACCAAGCGCATGAGCTCCTCCTGCCTGTCCGCTGTGTCCTTGGGCAGCAGCCCCACGCGCCCACTGAGCTGCCCGGCACACCCGTGTAGCCTGTGAGTTGTGCGGTGCAGGTGGGGCATGCATGAGCAGGGCTGTGAGGACCGGGGTGAACCCCTGGGCACCTGTGTGGTGGGGCACGTGGGTCCCTGCAGCACAGAGGTCTGCACACTGGAGCCCTGTGCAAATCTCAGCAGTATCTGACCCCCAGGGGCTGTGTGCTTGTTTGAGCAGCACTAGGGAGAGAGAGGGGCCGACTGGGGTGAGGCTTATTTACAGACACTTCCACTGGGAGATGCAAGCCCGCTGCCCTGCCCCCTCCGGTCCCTTTCCCCTTCTGAGGCTCTGCCCTGGCCCGCAGCCCCTACCATGGGGCCCCGGACACCTGAAGGTGTGAACTTGTAACTCTCTCCCAGGACACTGTGGGGGGTGAGGGACAGCCAGGGTCTGGGCTGGGTCCCAGAGTCCAGTGGGACCCAAAAGCACACCCAGCCATTGCCCAAGGGCCATGCCTACCCCCCAGATGCCTCCTGACCCTGATCGCGTGGAGTGCTGGCTCTCTGGGCCTTCGGAAGGATCTATAAGTGGCCCTGGGAACTCCCTGTGACTCCTGGTGACCTCTCCCCCTGACACTGTGAGTGTGTGTTTACCCCGGGTTTTCTCAAGTCTCAAGGTAGCGTCCCGACCATGCCCTCTCCTGGCTGGAGTTGCCCCTTCCTCTCTAGCCTCACCATTGTGGCCTTGGTGCTGCTCCTTATTGCCCCACACCTATGCCTGATTCCATCCCTCAGCTGCTCAAAGACATGCTATGGCTCCCCAGTGCCTCCAGCCTGGTGTCCAGGGTTCTCTGTGGTCTGGTTCCAGTGACTCTCCCAGAATCACTGCTTCCTCTAACCCCACTCACACCTTCTGCTCCAGCCAGGCCAGGCCATGGACTTACACTCTCTGGGGACCCAGCCACCACAGACCACAGAATATTCTGAGAGGAGCTGCCCAGGGAAGGCACCAGTACACAGTGTCCCTTGCACGAGACCGCTGCTCGGCTTCTCTGTGCCCTGGGGCCTTGGGCTGGGCAAGCTGCAGGCAGCCTCAGCTCCCCTCCACCCCTCCTCTGGGTGAGATTATGCAAAGCCTTGGCTCTCTCACCTCAAAGCCTCATCTGATCCCCTGGCTTGCCACAGTCATGTGTTCTTCCGAAGCAGAAGGCACTGACTGCTTGAAACTGGACACATAAGGACAAAGAGAGCCAGCAAGCGAGACAGACCCCCAGACCCTAACTCCCAAAGCCTGCAAGCTGAGGGCCCTTGAAGGTTCCCAGCTTCCTGTCTGATAGGGGCCATCCTAGACAGCTCTGGGCATAGAACTTTTTCATTCCTCCTTCTGCAGGACTGGCCACCCCACTTTCCCAAGCCCAGAGAGAAGCAGGAGAGGATGGCTGCGTCTCTCTTCCCCGGGGTGGGGCTGTCTTCCCAGGGTGATATGTTAATGGACTGTTCTGATGCTCCAAAGCAGGGGTGGAGTTTCCACTATTCCCACCAGCCTCATCCACCTTGATCTTGGGTGTTATTGGAACAATTACACTTACAAGGTGCATGGCAGGGTGGAAGTGCCCCTGGGGTTTCTCCACACCCAGGAGGAACTGCAGAACCCAGATGCACTTTGAAGAACCTTTGAGGCCATGTGGCCTCTCCATGTCCTGACCATAAATCCCCACTAAATGATCCCCACTCTGAAGAGTCCAATTCACCTACGTACAGTCACTTCACCACCACAGCAGCCATGTGTCCCTCATATGGCAATGAGAGTTAGCATGCGTTCAGGGTTTACCTGAAATCTGCCTTCCAGTAGTTTCCATAAGTGGTCCTGACCTCATCCTTTGGAGCCACAGGAAATGAGCCTTTTCCCTGGAACCACCCTTGAATGGCTGTTTCCCAGTTGGTTCTCCATCCACCTAACGGTGTTGTCACGTGCTGTGCATGTAAGGTCCCCCATGCCCTACTCATGCCTCTGAGCACACTCAGTGTTTACCAGCCTCTCACGGGCCCCAGAACTGGTTCAACAGCGCAGAGCAGAGCGGGAGCGACACTTCCTCCTTCCAGATACTGCACTTGCCTTAACACGGTCTAAGGCGCAGGCAGGTACCAGGGTGGCTGCATTACACAGAGACTCCTTGAGTTGCCAAAGCTGATGGGAGCTGCACCTTCTCCTCTCTGTGCATCCGCAGTTAGAGTGTCAGCCCCAAGCAAAAGGCCCTGGACGTCTCCCTATTGAACATCATCTCATGAGAGTCAACCCGTCACTTTCAGCTGCAGAGAGTTTTGCATCTTTATTCTGTCATCAAACAGATGCACCTTTCCTCTCAGTTTTAAGCCACCTGCAAATGCTGTCACATCTGCAGCCAAGTCTTTGATAACGACGTGGTTCCGGCAGGACCAAGGCCAGAGACAGCTGCTCCATCCTGGAGGCATCTCACTCGGTGTCACCCTCCTAACTGCCACTATATCCTAGGGACAGGCCTTCAGCCAATTCCAGACTGTTCTTCCTCAACTGCTCACAAGGTCCTCGGGAGAAAACTGGCTGAGGGCTGCCCAACTCAGACAGTCTGTGAAGGAAGGTTTTTTGGGCCAAACTGGGTAGCCCCAAGGTCCACCACTTCTTTCTCGAAGCTCTCACCTGCCAACTCTTCTAGAATCTTGCTGAAGGCTGGTACATACTGACTGGTTTGTTGCTTGAGGAACCACCCTTATCTTCGGTGGAAATCTGTCTTACATTTGCCTCTCTTGACCTCACGGCATCATTCTCATTTGCCACGATTCCTCAGAGATCATCACCAAGAATTCAGTCAACAAACATTCACCACCCTGCCAGGAACAGACAGTATAAAGCTGAAAAATCCACGGTACCGGGCCTGGGGGCTACCAAGATCCTGCGGTGTCCTAAGGGTCCAGATGACTGACCAGAAGCCTTGGGACCCTGGCCTCTGAGGATGTGCATGGCCCCTCCCGGGGTGAGCTTTCTGTGGACATCTCATCCAACACCCCCTTTACTTGAGGTCTGTGGCCATGCCTGTCCTGATAGAAATATCTCTTCCAAGCAGGTCCTCACACTGAACAGCTAGAGATATCTCATGATTTGCATGCAAAAAAGCTCCCTGAGCAGTGCCAGGAACATAGTGTGGGTTTTCTTGGTGGGTTGTAGGATTGAGAGGCCAGGAGAGGAAAGGCCAGGTCTTGCTACCAGGACCTGGGATCTCGGAAGCTGGGAGGGGGCAGTAAAGTCCCTCTGCTACCCTCAGTGAGGCTGACCACTCACTGGCCCAGGATGGAATAAGAACAGAGCCAGGGAGGGTTGGGGGCAGTCCTCAGGCAGTTCCAGGCCCTGGGGAGTGGCATCGAAGGTGCTAGAGATATCCACTTGATGCAGGGGCTCAGACAGAACAGGCGTTGGGGCTAGAGAGGTCCCAGGACTGGCCTGGGGACAGGCACAGTTCACACTGTAGGAAGCACACATTTCTTTCCTTTCTTTCTTTCCAGTGTGCCTTTGAAGCTTGGTAAAAATAGCATAAATAATAGAGCCTTAGAAAGAGGAATGTTCTCTCTGTGGGCAGCGTCCTGCTCGAGCGGGTGGTTGGGGTGGCTTGTTGAGGGCTGGAGTGCAGGATACACAGGAGGAGCCAGCGCCCCGGGGGTCAGGCTGCACTCGACACCCTTACACTCCCTGAACTGGGAAGCTCTAAGGTGCAGCACTGTCTCCTTACACCTCACAACAGGCCGAGAAGATGCAGGGAAAAGATGATTCCACTTTATAGGCAGGGATGCCTAGTGGCCTGGAGAGGCTGAAGCTGGGTTGGACCCCACCTGCTAGGTGCTGGCAGAGCCACGTGGATGGGGTCGGCTGAAGCCAGTACGCCCGCCCACCCACTGACCAGGGCCTGCAACAGCCCCGGGCCTGACCCAGGACGCTGAAGAGCCAGTGGGGGAAATAAACACCCAGGAGGCAGAGTATCTTGCTCCTGGAGGATCTTAGTTGGAACAAAGAATGTCATAGTAACAGTGATGGTTAGTGACCCATGATTAGCAGATCTGAGTATTTACTCACTTGATTTTCACTGCAGTCCTGTGAGAGTGGCACTTAGAATCACCACTTTACAGATGAAGAAACTGAGGCACAGAGAGGCTTGGTAGCCTGCCTAAGGCTGCCCAGCCCTGAGCCGGCTGTGTCCCAACACCTCCCTGCCTCTAAGGGACTAGGGCCCCAGTGGGAGGAGGCTGAAGTGTCAGAATGGTAGGCAGCAGTGCACCGGAGGGGAGCTGAGCTGGCCGGCCAGGTGGGGCATCGTGCCAGCTGGGGCTGGAGGGTGGGGGGGGGGTCCAGGCTGCTGGTGGACATGAGAGGCCCACGTAGGCAGGTCCTTCCCGATGCCACAGCCTCAGGCGAGAGGCCCGTGGGCTCCCTGATGGTGGATGATCTACAGCTGCTGGGTTAAAGGCCTGCTTTAATCGAACAATAATATTGGGGAGGGATGTACCACCATACATCAGCTCTTGCCAAATGAAAAATTCGAGAGGAGAATGTGGGAGGTGAGCGATGGACCAGAAGTGTGCATTTTACCCAAATCTACAGCGATTTACATGCTAGAGAGACAGCTGTTCCCACCGCCAAGCCACGGAGCTCCCAGCCACAGCTCAGCCCACTGGTTCCCTGCGGGCTACCCCCTTAAGCCCCCACCCTTAACCCAGCCTCTCGCAGGCTCAACCAAACTAAATCTCTTTTCTTCCTTTTGTAAAATTATTGTTTTAAGTTCCCCAATGGCAGGATTTGATTTGATTTTTAAAATTCAAAAATTGTGGTGAAACACATAAAATGTACCTCCTTAACCCATCTTAGCCCTCCCCTGAGGGAGGCCACCTCCTCTGGCCACCACGGGCTCCCTGCCCCCGGGTCTGAGTGCTGACCACGACAGGCTTGTGTGCAGAACTGGGGTCTCCCCCGTCTTGCCCTTGGGTATACACGGAGGGCTGGGCACTCACCCACCAGGGGATCCCAAAGTCTTGGGGGAAATGTTCTGAATCAGTCCTAATAAAAAATCTCAGGAAAACCATCGTGTCAGTGCTTGCCTGATTTCCTCTCCTGCCTAGGGTAACCCCACATGTGATGGAGGCACAGAGTAGAGGAGTGTTATCCCTGCCTGGCGCTGACCTCGAACTTCACTCCTGCCTCTTTCTGGCCTCGTCCCGTCTCTTTGAGTTGTGGCCCCTCCTCTGTGGAAAGGAGATGGCATGAGCTGGTGGCCCAGGGCCAGCCCAGCAGGACGATGCTGTGTGCGTGTGACTGTGATGTGGCCAGTCCAGCCCTAGACATGTGTTTTCAGGTCGAGTTTGTGCATGGGGTGGCTGTCATTCATCCATTAGCTGCAGCTGGCCGGGGCGGGGGTGGGGGGACATGAGGGCCCGTGTGTGTGTGTGTGTGTGACCTCCAAAACCTCCTTGCTGCAGAGTATAAATATTTATACAGATACCTGCCATAAATCTGCCCGCCTGGCAAACAAATGAATTGCAAATGTAACTTTGGGGGTTTTTATGAAAGTGCTTGGCGGTGATGGGGTGGAAGAAAGGAGGGAGCATTAAGGTGATGAAGCTGGGGGCCCCTGGGTGGGCAGCTGGGTCCGCTCAGTGAGGGGTGGGGGACACACATTGTGGCGCACCTCCAGACTGGACTGTGGCACTGGCATGGGATGGACATACAATCATCCAGCCAGAACCAGCCATCACTGACCGCTGGCCCTGCACAAAGAGCTTCTGTAATCCTCCACATCCCTGGGAGGCAGAAGAAACTGAGGCACAGAGAGGGTGGTGGCTTCCCCAGAAGGTGGAGCCAGGATGCCAACCCGACTGTGTGAGGCTGGACCTGGCTGCTACCAGCACCCGCTACGGCCGGCCCCGGCCTGGCTGGAGCTGGAGGCCTGACAGGGCTACACAGTGTCGGCGCCAGAGCCAAGCTCCCCTAATCTTTCACCCCCAAACATCTGCTTCCGATGACCCTCCTGGTCTCCCAGGTCGCCAGCCCCGCCCCCCCTCCAGCCCCGCCCCACGGGCTGGCGAAGGCCTCTTTAATTGGGTCCACGAGAACTTTATTACCTGGGAGCTAGTTCCTTTGCTTTTCCTATAACAAATTATCCTAACGATGTGACCCGGGACCAGATGTTAATTGCAATGGAAAGTAATCAATTTCCTTTACTGAGCCCAGACTCCGGGGCAGGTTAGTCAGGAGCAGAGACGGGGATCTTAATGAGGGGGGCACCTGACGCGTCCAGCGGGCTCTGCAGCGCACCCGTGGGTGCCTCACCTCCTCCTCTCCCCATCAGCCCTCACCCCTTCCCACAAGGGCAACCTCTCGTCCAGCCCTTTCCTGAACTGGCAGCCTCCCACTGCTCCAGACCACGTCCCTCTTGGGGGCCACCTAACTCTCAGGAGCTTCTCTGGCTCCCTGACCCTAATGGAATCAGCTCACCCCTCCTTCCTCTGTGATCTGCCCCAAGCCCCTTCCTGGCCTGGTTATCTTCCCAGCTGCGTCTTCCCTGCAGCCCAGCCTGGGTCCCTCTGCAAACGCTGTCTCCCTCCCTCCTTTTGTCGTCTCCTGCATCTCCATCCCTCCTTTTGCTCTCTCCTGCATCTCTGCCTTGCGTGGGTGTGTTCCTGCCTTCTCCCATCCCTCTGGCCAAAGCCCAGGCTTCCTCTGGCCATCAAGGCTTCCCAGGGTCCAGTACTGGGTGCTGGAGAATTCCAGGAAGGTCTCAGAAGACTTGGCTGCAACACAGCCCCTCTCCACTTCTCTCCAGCCACGATGCACCGTCGCCGGGAACTTGGGGCTCTGGGCTGGAGAACAGGAGTCTTGGGGTCTGGCTTCGCCTTGGTTGAAAGTGGGCCAGGCCCCGGGAACCCCTGCAAAGCGGCTGGCAGTGCTGACCTGGCTGACCTCCCAGGATGCAGGGAGAGGCAAGGCCTAGCCTTCCCTTGGCCTGGCGAGAGCTGGAGTTGTAACCTAGAGCTCAGTTTGTGTGGTGGACATTGGACATTTGAAAGCAGAGCAGACAGTCCCTCCCTAACTCTTGGGTGCCCCTGGGGTTTTATACTGGGCATTTGCTTTCAGCTGAGTGTGCAGCAGGGAGGGTCAGGGTTGCAGGGAGAATGGACAAGAGGCTTCCTGAGAGGCAGGAAGGCAGAGGGTTCTAGGTGGGAGAAGCTGATCAGGGAGGGCAAGGGTCTGGTGGCTCGGGTGGACATGGTAATGCTCCTCCAATGGTCCCTGGATGGACTGACTGAGGACAAGCTCCTGGCCACTCCAGGAGCCACCCACTCTGTGTAAGGCCCTGAGATCTACACAGCTTAAAGGACCACCTCCCTGGACTCCCACCCCGGCTGCACTGAGAACTACCTGAGGAACTTCAAGAAAACAAAAGGAAAAAAAAGAAAACAGAAAGACACCCATGCCAGATGAATTCAGCCAGAATCTGTCTGTGGGAGCCTGGCCTGGGGTGCTTTTCCAGCTCCCCGGGTCCCCTGTGCTGGTGTTGGACGCAGGATGGGGCGGGGTGGGTTCCGGCTGCAGGGTCACTTTTGATGGCCTTAGAAATGAGGAGGAGGCACCAAGAAAACAAAATGAAGGTACACAGCTGAGCTGATACCCCACATCGTGGGACTGGGCTGGCAGGAAAAGACAGATGTGCTTATGGGGAAATGGTTCAAGTTATTCAAGCCAAATGCTTCTGGGGTCTGTGTGAGAGGCAGAAGCCCCATCTGAGAGGACGCTGGGTTTGTCTGGCTCTAGGGATGCCCCGCCAGCCAGGAGCATGGGGGTGGGGGATTTGGAAGGACAGAAGGGGAGAACAGGCAGTGTGCAGAGACAGAGAGGGAGGCACGCTCACCCGCCCCTTGCTTGGGTCACAGGACGTGGGTGTCACAGTGGCTCCTCACGGGTGGGGTGGCTGGACAGAAGCAGCAGGAGTCCAGGGAGGGAGGCCAGCCCTGGAGGGCCACGGGGGTGGCCGAGGGCACATTCCCCTGACATCACAATTTCCCCATGAGCCTCCAATTCTGTTAAATAGAATAATGGATTTTAAAATGCCCTGAAAAGCAGAAAGTGCTCTAAGATGGGCGGCATGATTGTTACTAACAATCACATACTTCTTAGGATCTTGGAGGGGAATAAATCAGACAACGCTTGCGACAAGAAAGTCCCTTGGAAGCATTCACCGCCATGAAATAAACACACATACATTATAAACCCCAAATTAAAGGGGAATTGCACGTGGGGGTAAGCCTTGCTTTTATTTTGTAGGGTCTTATGAAAACCCACAGACACTGGGAAGGCAGATCTTCGAGGACACAGTGGTGGGGGGGCCAGGGCTGATGGGGAAGGAGCAGCTGGTGGGTGCACGGCCCCCACATCAGCATGGAGGGCAACACGGGGGTTCAGGAAGCCCAGTCGTCTGGCCCCAGGCAGCCAGCACCCGAGCCCCCCAGTTCATGGCATAAATCCGTCCTTCGTGCTCTTCAAGGCTGATGCATCTCCTTCTCCAGAAAGTTCCCCCACTGTCCCTACCCTGACCAACCTCCCGCCCACTGCTGAGGGAGGGTGGCGGAAGTGGAGGTGCAGTGGCCATCCTGAAAGGGACTGCAGGTTATCTTTTCCTCTCTTACCTCATTAAGCTTTGCTTCCTATTACACCTTAATGGTGCTGTCCACCTTTGCCTTTCGTAGGCTGGAGTTTACTGCAGTGTCTTTAAATTTAATCACCTCCATAATGGCCAGCTCTGGCATCACAAATAAGAGGCTACAGGAAAAAACCCAAAAGTCCAGTCTTTTGCTCCTGCATAGGCCAGCAAGATTTGGGCCCCTGTTGAGGCCAGAAAAGTCCTCCAATGTCTCCTTGCCCCAGGCAAATTCTAGGAAATTCTGAGAACTATCTTCTAGGACCTCCCACTGACTCCCTTTTGTTCTTCATTGACAACTGCACCAAGAAGGATGGAGGTTAGACTAAGGGAAGGACTTTCTGTCTATGCTGGGATGTGAGCAGGGCTGAAAAGGCTTCTCCTGAGAGAGGGTTGGAGACCCCATGGCCCCTGCTGGCCCTCTCCTTGCTCTCCCCATGTGGTCTGCATGGCACGTGGTGTTGGAGAGGCAGAGCTGGGTTCCAATGTGAGGCTCTCAAGAAGCCTCAGTGAGGGAGGCTGAGCCTCCATTCTGCTCTGGGGCTTCTTCACCTGGACCCACCCTTTCCCACAGAGGGTTGATGAGTCCCTGGGATCTGTCAGTTCAGGACCAGGCCTCGTGTCTGCATTTTCCACTGAGCCATAGCCAGAATCTGACGTTCCTTTCAGCCTGGGGCTATTGCCCCCACCCTCCCGCCCAGTCCTGTATTCAATTTGAACTCAGGGCTGAGTCACTGGTGACAAAGTCGACTCTCCCCAGACTGTCACGATTTTGGAGATGCAGAGAGAAACTCCCCTGACCTCACCTCCTTCTCAGACCAGCTGCCCTCCCTCCTACATCCTGTCAAACACCGCCACCCAGCCCCACTTTCTCTGCTGCTCTCCCTCTCAGGAAAATCCTGCTTTCCCAGTGCCTGTGTGGTGCTGAGGTCTCCTCTCCAGGGTTAAAGGTCTGTGTGCAGCCTCCCTCTCCCAACTCTTCCCACCAAATAGATCCCCACGGTGTCCTTGCCCGACCCACACCCATGTCCCCCTCTCTACCTTGTTACTCCTGACAGTCTTCTGCAAGTAATCTACCCATCATCCTTCCTTCTGCCACCCACCCACCCACCCATCCATCCATTCATTCACCCATCTATGCACCTATGCATCCACCATCCATCCAGCCATCTATCCATTCACTTCCATCTATCCACTTGGCTATCCATTCATTCATCCATCCAACCATCCCTCTGTCATCCATCCACCCACTCATCCATCCAACAGCAGTATGGAAGGCCTGCTTGGTGCTGGGCCCTGCACTGGTGCTGAGATAAGGTCCAGGAGGCCACACCGGAGCAAAGAATGTAGACAATCTACTAGGCAGTTATGTCACAAAATCAGGCTTTAAAAGACAGCTCACCCTTTGCCTGGGCTCATCACAAGCCCCCGGGCTCCAGACTCTAATCTCTCGGAATGCTGAAGGCTGCCTCACACCATATGGGGACTCCAGAAGGCAGGTGGGGTCCCCTAGGCGGGAGCCTTGCAGGTGCCAGAGAGGAGACGTGGACCCCTCCATCACACAAGCCCTCCCTTAACAGGCGGTGGAGGAGAGCCATGCCTCTGCTATTTGAATAGGATTCAGATGTTGGAGGGTTTTTGTTTGTTTGTTTGTTTTTTGTTTTTTAAATGAGCTCAGAGGATGTCTTGTGGCTGATTTGCTGACCCCCAGCTGCCATCTGGATGAAGACTCAGATCCCTGTTGATCCCCAAGCCCTCCTTCCTACTTGACCCACTTCCTGCATCTACAAAGAATTCACAGCAAGATCCTGTCCTGTCCCATCTCAGCCTGAGCTCTCTGTCACTCAGCACTGATTGAATATTTATTGATGGGCCCAGTTGGGGCAGGGAGGGGGATGGGAGAGGCAACCCAGGGGCTGCTAAAGGAGGCCCCACAGGGGCTCCGAGCCCTGGGAGCAGATGCTTCAGGCTTGGGAGATGGCTCAAAGGTAATAACTAGCACTGAAGGACCACCCTTCACATTAAATCTTGTCATCCTTAAAATGACCTGGTGAGGAAGTTCAAGCAAAAGTAAAAACAGAGAACAGCCTGATAATGAGGAGAGGAGGATTGTTACTGACCCATTTTATAGATGGGAAAGCCAAGACACAGAGCTGGTATCAGCAGTCAAGCCCATGCTCTCTGGCTCTTGAAGACTTAATCACTCTTCTGCGCCGTCTCTCCTGGCAGAAGCGCTTGGAAGAGAATGGGAAATGCAGATCCAGGGAGGTTCAGGGTCTACCCACACCCCTGCCCCAACACACAGCTGATTCATTACTCAACCAGGCTCCATCTCCTGCCAGGGAACAGTAGACTGGGGCTTCTCCCTCCCTCCCTCTTGTATCCTGGGCTTGGGAGAGGGCCCCCTGCTCCCAGAGGTCCTGTTTATTCCTTCCAACTGGGCAAAGGCTAGTGAACACTCTCTCTCTCTCTCTCTCACACACCCCACCCCCACGTACACATCCATGCACGTGTAATGCCTTTTCCATCAGCAATGCATCTAGCAAGCAAGCTTTCTCATTCTTCAGAACACAGGAGAACCAGGAAGTAGGTCATAAAGGCCCCTAAGTTTTATTAATCCCTCCACTGATTCAACAAAAGTAAAATATTTATGGTCCATGTATTAAAACTCTTGTGCACTTTGCTCATGGAAAACCCACTCTAGGGCTATTAACTGCTAGTTTACAAACAGTGCTGATGAGTGGCTCCCAGCTCCCCTCCCCAGAAATGTGGGCTCCCTGATTCAGTCACTGCCATTTCCCATGCTGGGAACAGAGTCTGGCACACACGTACTCCTGGAGAACTGAGTGATGTTTAGTGATTCTGGTTTCTGCCCCCACAGCTGACAGGTCACTGATTTAATCAGAAGGGACACCACCCCTGGGAGAAACAAGAGCCTTCAGAACACAGCAGTGGGCAGAGAACCTCCCGCCCCCCTCTGGTACTGTTGACAACAGCACCCTGCAGAAGACAAACTCGAGTCGAGAAGAAAATTTTAGGTGATTTTTTTTATTCTGAGTAAGAAAACAGGGTGCTGGAAAGTGCATTTTAGGAAGCTGTTCCCTCCAAATGGTTAAAATGCAAGTTTTGAAGTTTTGATGCTCGAAGGAGATGGTCGTTCGCCTGCTGAGAACTCTATTATACGGAATCCTTAATTTCCAGATGGCTCATGTATAATACACAAGTCTATAATATACAGCCCCAGGATTTCTTCCTCCCATGCCAAATGCCATGTGACATCTGTAAACCCCTCCTTTCTTTTCAAAGCATGTCCACATCCGTTATCTCCTTTGATTCCCCCAGATAGTCCTGTGATGCGTGCAGGGAGGCAGGTAGTAACCTATTATCTTACAGAAGAGGAAACAGAGGCCCAGGTCTTGTATGAGTGATGACCAAGACCCACACAGAGACAGGGCTACTGACTCGCACTCCAGTGCTAGTGCTGCCTCCTGGGCCCCTCTCCTTGCTAGTCAGGAAGGTGGGACCCTCAGGATCTCTGGAAAGAATGAATTCTCCCTCTGCCTCTCAGCCCATCACGCTTGACCTGTCTAGGGGTCCAGATGGTTCCCTTTTCTTCTGTAGACCTTCCAGATACCCTGCCACACTGACAGCTCCCCTGCGGCTCTGCACAGCCCTTCACCCCACAAGCTTCTTCTGCCTCCTTCTGCTAACTGTGAGACCAGGTGGAGATGCTCAATGCTGGGTGCAGGGTGGGGGAGATGCGACCCTAAGAGAGATCCATAGATAGGTAGGTAGATTGATGGGATGAAGTTGTACAGGTTGGGGGATGGGAAGGGGGCAAGCTTGGCTTCTCAAGTCTTGTTATCTCACTTATGGGGGAGGGGGAGGAGAGACTCTCTGTCCTTCCTGAGCTGCTAAATGCTGTCACAAAAACATTTATTAATATGCAAATTCTAAGTGGCAATCTGGACCCAGTCGGGTTGTGCTAATCTGCACATTAATATCTGTCCTCAGGCCAGCCTCAGCTCTGGAAAGGGAGCTGGTGGGGCCAGGAATGGGGACTGGGGAGGGAGGAAGCAAGCGGGGCAGGCTGGAGGGGGCCTGGAGGGGCCTTGTGGCCCAACTTGACAGAGGTGTGTCTATAGTGGAGGAACTGGACTGCACCTCGGTTCAGCAAATTCAGTCCATGATCAAGGCAGGACCTGGATGCTGGCCTTTTACCCCTTCTGGTGCCTGAAGTTCCCTGGGCCATGTTGGAAGACATGCATGGAAAGGGCTGCTGAAGAAGCCTTGGCCCAGAGAGGGAGCTGGTGCTGACAACAGCAGAGTGAGGGAGGTGGGAGAAGTAAGTGGACAGCATCACCAGACACTGGCCAGACAGGGCTACTGTCATCCCCCTCACAGTGATGAGCATCTTTTGGGTGGAGGAATGGCAAAGGAGCCCCTCCTGGTTTACATGTTCCTTCCTGGACCGGGGCCCATCTTCCACACCCAGAGAGGTGGCCTCTTCTTTCTGCTTGTCCCAGAACCACTTGCCCTCTTCAGTGGACTTGCATCCCCCATTCTGTACTCATGAGTATGGAACCATTCATCTCAGATTTGCCAGGTCAACCTCGATCCCAAACCTTCCCTCCCTCTGTCCCTGTAGATACAGTTGTATTTGTGAGACTGTGTGTCGGACTTTTATGTTAAGAAAATAATCATCATTTACAATAGGTTCAGCAATGGGGGTAGTGATGTCAAGAGAAAAGTGGGAGCTGGGTGCAGGGGCCTCCCCTTACCTTAGCTGGTCCACACACTCAAGACAGTGGCCATCTGACCCTGATGTGTCCCTTGCCTTCCAGCTCCCCAACCTGCGACCCCCCTCCTGCTATGTTCTGATTTGATTCCTTCTCCAAACAGCCTTGTGCAACAAACCTTCTTGACATTCTGTCCAGAGTGCTTTTCTGTCACCTGTTGCCACCAACCAATGTTTCTCTGATCGTTCCATGTGTGAAACTTGTTTCTCTAGTTATATGGGGAGCTCTCTCCTCCATGGTACATGGCAGGGATCAGGCACGTGGCCTGGGTTCAATGCACACGTATCAGTTTTCCGAAGCATTTACATCAGTTAACACCTTTCATCTTCACTCAAGCCAAGTGTAAATGGCCAGGCTTACTTCCAGACACTATACTTGTAGCACTCAAGTGTGGTAATTTATTGCTGCTTCACAGGTTTAGGTTTAGGGATTCACTTACTTAACCCAAATAAACTTGCAATTCTGAAGATGGCCACCAGGTGATATGCGCCTTGGTATATATCTTGGCTTTGTGCATATCTTCTGGAGACCATGAATTAGTGTAATTTGTCTTTCTTACCTTTCCACAAGTTTTTTTTTTTTTTAATAGTTTCTATTTTATTGCTTAAGTTCAGCTTTTTAAAAACCTAAGGGTAATGCAGGTATTTAAAATTGCAAAGGCCCATTACATTTCTACTAATGAAGACAAAATGAGTTTACTGAAAATAGACATTTTCCCTTTGCCCTCTGGTTTTACATTTTTAACATACAGAATAGACAGGTCAAATAACTAGACTGTAAAACACTGACTTTTTTAAAAAGAATGTTACAATTACATCTTTGATCCTGTGACAATTATAATTCAAAATAAATTTGGCCACTGGGTATTTTGAGTTAGTCTATGTGACCCTGTGTTCCTCTCTTCAGAAGTATCAGTAATGCATTTGGCCAATAGCTTGAAACATGAATTGTAAATTAACACAGTGCATAATCTTGGTAATATGAAGAGAGTCCCAAATATTTTTTTTTTTTAATGTTAACATTAGAAGAAAAAAAAAAGCTACAATTTCAGCTCTATTTCCTGAAAATTCAGTTGAGGTAACCTCTGCAAGTCACAGCTCCCACATTTGCACACAGTTCTGACCCTCTTTTTGGCTGGGCTGTGGTCAATAGAATCTTTCATTTGATAATCAGAAGTGAGCTCTTCTCCAGCATATATGGTTCTCGTGGAAAATAATGCTATTCGGGGAAGACGGGTATCGAGGTTATCAATGAAAACATAATGGCAGGTTGCAAAGAACTGTGATTTTCTTTTAGAGTTACTGCTTTGCCTTTCTGTACCTGAGATAAATAATTAAGCCTGTCATTAGAGAATTGCTGAAGTAGTAATTGGCACTTGAGATTTTGAAAAGTTTCCCAAGTATCTGTAGAATCTGGCCATCCTTTCCATTTTACAAGATAATATTCTATATCCTTTACTACGTTGTAGTCACACGAGTATTCCACCTCATAATTGTTTAGATTCCTTTTGGTAATTCCAATCGATTTACATGTGAGCTTTTCTTTTCTACATAATTCCTGAAGAGTATCAATTGAAACTAGGCAAGGCACACACCAAGCTACAATAAGAAAATAGAATTCTTTACTAATGAAATACCTACTCAATTAAAACAAAACAAACACAAACAAAAAATTAACAAAAAAGAGGAAAAACTTAAGACTTCTATATCCCCATCCTTCAACTGGCAATTTTATAAGACTAAAAATTCACATGATAAGAAACCATTTACATGTCTTTAAGAAAAAGTTAACCATTAAAGAACTATTTTGGTGCATTGATCTTCTTGGATTTTCTCATGGGCCTCTACCCTACTATGTTTAACTGACGTCAGTTTTTACTAGGCTACCTGAACAAAACATATCCTGTCTGTAAGTTTTCATAAGATTACATATAAATGCAAAGGTCAAACTAGTATTTCTGACTTTTCCATTGTATTCTACATAGAATTGCTGTTTTAATAAAACACAGATCTTAAGGAAATATTCATTATTGTAAGAAATACATCTTATATATATTTTAAAATAATCTTGTGGTTTTGTTAAAAAGTAACTTTCCCCTTTGATCCTAATTGAACAGTAAGAACTGAAATCTAACTGAGATGTAATCCTCCAGTTACACACTCATATAGCATATGGCCTACTTGTCCCACTTCAGAAAGCTGCATGAGATTTTAACTCCAACTTTGCTCAAGCTGCAATGTATTATTATTAAGGTAATTAAACCCAAAAGTTATAATAAAATAGCCAGTACATTGATTTTTGTAATAGTCATTTCCTGTTTTGTTTTTAAAGCCAAGAATGGCAATATACAGAGTGTTCAATTTACATAATCCATAAACCATGCCGGAAGAAAATCAGACACACTCATCATCAACCTCACAACCTCAGTGACTGTGCTGTAAGATTTCACGCTCAAATACCTGTACACAGTGTGCCATTACTGCATTTAAAATGTTAACACAAACTGATGTCTAGAAATCTGCAATAAACTTGGCTTTACGGCTAATGCTATGATAAGCACCAGAAAAGATCAAGGGTCCTCTGCCCCAGCCACCTAGCTACATGATTTCAGTGAGGTTTCCATCTTTCTGGGCTTCAGATTCACTGAAAAAAAGTGAGGGTTGGAGTAAACTGGGAGTACCAAACAAAAATCTATCAGTAAATGCAAGCCTGACTTGGTAGTGGTGATAAACCTTTTGTTTTGGGGTAATTTCCAGTGAAGAGAGAACAAAGCCATTCTTACGATAGCCTTTCCTCACCCTCCCCAACTCACACCCGGACTTCAATGTCAGACACCCTGCAGCACGATTTCCATCAACCCCCCTGCCTACAGAGGATGCATAATTCTAGATTAAGAAAGTGAAAGATATTTTCCAAAAAAAAAATTGGGGGAGAGGTTGCTTGGAGTGGTGATTTGGGGGCAGGGGAGTGGTGAATTGAAAAGACCCTTTAAATCCCTTCCATTTAAAAAACATATATAAAATAGATAAACAAGTTTATACTATATAGCACAGGGAAATACATTCAATAACTTGTGGTAGCTTACAGTGAAAAAAGAATACAAAAGGGAATATATATATATTCATGTATGACTGAAGAACTGTGCTGTACACCAGAAATTAACACAACATTGTAAACTGACTACACCTCAATAAAAAAATTTAAAAAAAAGACTTCAGAATGTTCTGTGTAAAGTTAACCTCATTATGCTGACTACATTCAGAAGAGGTGCCTCTTGACTACCTACTGGCCGGGGGGGGGGGGGATTTGTCCGCTGTTCCCACCCTTTTCACCTAGTCTAAGTACCATCGTGAGGATTCAAGACAACTCTAGACAGAAACGCTATCTTTTGAGAATAAGAAAAATTGGGAACTGCAAACCCCTGGTAACAATTCTGATTGTCACCAGGAATGTAGAAGAAGAATTCATTTGTAAGATTAAACATTTCGCGACCACCACAAAAACTTTACACTAGTTCACCCTAACCGATAGTGGAAGAAAAGTTGGGGGGAAATGAATCCATCATCTATGCAGAGAGGCACAGTGCTGGAAAACACCTTTAAGTTCTAGAATACATTGAAAGTTCTAGTTTTTCAGGGCACTCACAAACACGTTCAGCACTGAGTTCTTTGGCGTCCACATAAAAGCCGCGCAAGTTCCTGGTGGGTATAAAAAGCCCCGTAAACCAGGGCTGCAGCCTCCAATACCCATTACTGGGGTTTCGCCAACAGGGAACTGAACCTCCTAGTGCGTCCGAACTGGGGGGTATCCTCGCGTGTTTCCCTCCTCCGTTCCCACCTCTGCCCCGATTTCTGTGCGGCCACGCTCACACCACCAGGCGCGTCCCGCTCCCCAGGGAAGAGGCGAGCCCGATTGCAGCCCGTCCCGCTCAAACCACCACAAAGGCATCCAGCCCCCCACATGCCCACTGACCTCGAGCCACGCAGGGATCCACCCGGGCCCCCCGAATACCTCCACACAGCAGCCGGGTGGGGAGGGGCCGCGGGCCCGACCAGCAGCCGGGGTCGGGCCACCGAGTCCACTGGACAGCAGCCTCCACAAGTTTAATTTACCTGCTCTTACACTCCTAGCATATCCATTCCTATCCCCGAAAGGGTGTCTGCTGTGGTAGGACTGACAAATAGACCAAGAGGATGACAGTATCATGGGATGTGTGTTGAAGTAAACCAAGTGTTCCTGGAAATGTAGAGAAAGAAATCAGTTCAAGGAAGGGGAAGCCTTCACAGAGGAGGTAACACCAACGTGAGGCAAGTAGGGAGAAAACAAGAGTTTGTCCCTGGGAAGGGAGGGGCCCTCTGCAGAATGAGAAGTCAGAATGCGCAAAGGGATAGAGGTGATGACAGGGGAGGGATGAGAAGTGATGTGGCTGGTGGGAGAGTTTCCCGGAAGAAGAGTAGGAGCCAATGGGCTGGACCACTACCTCCTGGGCTAGACCATCAGCCTTGAATACCTTCCCTTCACCTGCAGGCAGTGTGGAACATATCAAGAAAGTGGTGAGTGTTTTATGACTAGAGAAGCAGTTCTGGGGCAGAGTGGGTGAGAGCTGAGCGTGCCGGCCTCATTTGGGAGCTGAGCTGGAGCTGCAGGGTCCTAGGGAAAGATGGAGGAAGGCCATGAAGAGATGCAGAGAGGCAAGCCTGGGGAGGAGAGGGAGGACCGGACGGTCAAAAGAGGGATGGGTGAGGCAGAATCAGCATGGATAACTGAGCTGTCCTGATCTGGAGACAGTGCAGATCTGGAGACATTAACCAAGAAAGAACACATGCTTTCCCACTAATTATCCTTAGAAAAAGTCAAAATAGAACTTTTGATTGAATTAAATTAACTTGAACATGGCTCCATTAAACAGGAGATTGGAAAGTCTTACAAAACAAACCTATAAAGAAAAAACCACCTAGGTGCAATTCAGTCCCTTTCTCAAAAATCTTTAACTGTTATGGTCCTAAATAGTTTCTCTTTTCCTAAATCGTTTCCCCTCTAGGGTTTCAAAGAAGAAACCATTGACGGCATGCCCACTCCCCTTCACTCTGCTCTCACACTTCAGGGTGTGTACAGAGTTGGGTTCGGTGAATTCTCTTTGCAACAAAAATGTTTTATTGCCTCCGATAGACTAAGTCTGCACGCTCTTGCAGTGACCTGAAGAAGAAACCACCAGCAGAAGAAAATGAAAAACGTGCCTCTCATCTGGTTCTGGGGCTTTCTCAGCTCTCAGTTTAAGTGGTGACATCAGAAAGACGGGGTGCCCAGGGCTCCCCCTGCTGCAGCTGGGGCTCTGCAACCCCTGGGCCCTCACGTGGGGATGTGTGGCTTTTGCTTTGAGATTCTAGCAGCTTAGGGACAGAGATGACCCCAAGTGTAACCAAGCAGGACCCTGTGGGGCATTCCAGGGACAGACCTCTCCCCCGTATCATCTGCTGTATATTCTCTCTGAAGTACATTTCCTGAATTGTTTTACAGATGCTAAAACGTGCTCAGCAAATGGAAGAAATTAACGACCAGGACCCCATAGCCCCTAGACCTGGAGTTGAAGGGTTGATATCATTAACCCTTGTGACACCACCCTGTTACCTCACCATCAACCAATCAGAGCACTGTGCACAAGATGACTACACACCCTGCGACTCCCTCCCTCACCTGGTCTTTAAAAATGCTTTGATGAAACCCATAGGGGAATTTGGGTATTTTGAACATGAGCTGTCCCAGACTCCCTGTTGCAATAATAAATGTGCACTTTCCTTCACCACAACCCAGTGTCAGTAGATCGGCTTTACTGTGCATGGGTGAGCAGACTCAAGTTTTGGATCAGTAACAGAAGTTCCTCTGGTCCCTTGTGCTGGGCGTTATTTGTGCCCAAGACCCTTCGGCAGAAAGCTGGGGGCCACTCCTCCTTTCTTGTCTTCCTACTAATCTCCACTTCGCCAGCAGCCAGGAGATCTGGGGCCAGCTGAGCCTCTCAGGGAAGCTGAACCCACACATCTGGACCAAGCCCTGCTCCGTCGGCCAGCGGTGGGTCAGGGGCCCTCAGAACCCGCCCCTGGGCACTGGCTGGCCTCTGCCTCTGTGGTCTGAGCCCTGGAAGCCCAGAACCACAGCCAGTCGACTGCTTCCTTAACCTCCAAGTCCCCCCTTGTCACCCAGAGGCTCATGCTCAATCCTGGATGTTCAGGATCCTATAGCCTCCCGAGTGCCGGACCTAAGTCTGAACCAGGCCCTAGCTGCATCTCCACCCCATGGGATGGATCCAGTTGCTCCTGTTAAATCTCTCTGGACAGACCAGAGACTCATTAGAAACTGGAGGACACTGGATTGGGCCTTTTCTGGCCTCCAGAGGCTGGTGGAATGGTCCAGGGCTGGCCACAGCACTGGGTTCTTCTTGTTCCTTGGCAGCTCCCTGTGGGCTGGATCTCATTTGTGCAGCAGATTATCAGCATGTTCTGCTTTCCATCCCAGCCCTGTGCTCCTTCCAGCTCTAATCCCAGTAGATCTGTGCCTGCCACCCCAAATCCCCTTGCAAGCCAAGGCCCAGGCAGGGAGCCCTGGGCAGGGAGGGGCACAGACTTCTACAGCAGAGCACAGCCCACTCCCCAGATCCTCCTCTTTCCCATCAGATGATGACATTCTCTATACCACTGCGCTTGTCCCTGCCTTAATGCAACAACCCCTGGGGGTTATGGGCAGTTAGATAAGTGCTTTCCTGGGGCAGATGTTTGGAGCAGGTGGAGGTGGGGGACCATCTGAGGTGGGAGAGGGGGCTTTAAGGGGAAAAGGAAGGTGGGGATGAGGGGTCCACTCCTTAGCACATATGTCAGGCTTGATCTTAATGGTGCCAGAAGCTGTGCACAGAGATGGGGGTGGGGAATACCGTCCCCCTCCCGGAACGGGCCACCTGCTGGCCTCTGACCCCTGTTCTGACTCTGCCAGCTCTGATTTTCCTTTCTCCTCCTTTCTCTCTGCTTCCTCCTCCCCCACCCTCCTCCCTGGGCTCCTCTCTTCCTGCCCTCCCTCCCCAAGTACCAGCAGTGCCCCCATGTGACCCTGCAGGTTTCCTCTCCAGCTGTCCTGTGGTCAGGCTCCTCTCCTCTGGCCACACACCCTTTCAAGCCTGTTGCCTGATGCTCCTGAGGCATCTTGGCAACTGCTTCTCCACCTGGGGCAGAGTCAGCCCCTCGTGACAAGGCCTGGGGTCCTGTGTGCATGCAACAGTGTGGAAGCTGACCTGCCAAGTTCCTGATGGCCAGTTTAAAGTGAGAAGAGATACAGAGGGAGAGAGGGGTCAGTCAACAAGGTTGAGAACTGGAGACACACCTGAAATGCAGGGATGGATCCAGGTGCTCAGACGTGACAGTGACAGAAGAGGGTGCATGTGGGAGGTGGGAGGCAGGCTTCAAACCTCTCTCAAGCTGCCCAGCCCTACTCCCTGATGGGAACCCCCACCCACAGGCGGCCAAACAGGCGAGCTGCCGAGCAGGGCAGGGCCACAGGAATGCAGGGCCCCTCAAATTAATGGCTCAACTTTATGACAATGGAAATATTTTTTTAATTGAGGTTTGCAGCACCATTACACTGCTAATTTAATTATTCCCTATATTTTATCCATCACCATCTGATCCTCAGGAAGCAAATAGCTTGTCTTCTTGACAAGAAAGCACCAAATTGATCAAAAGTGTGCCTGGGAGGGGGGCTGGGCTGTGATTTGCTCACTGTGGGCAGACCTCTGGGTACCCAGGGGAGGAGGAGGGCAGGAGGAAGTGGGGAGCAGATGACTTACTCCCCAATTCTGCTCAGTTTGGTCACCTCCCATGAACCCATCCCCCACAGCTGCACAGTCACATCCATACCCACGCATATACCGTCACACACAAACTCTCACCCGCACACACCTGCTCCGCCGTATTTACACACATAGCCTCAAGTGCACCAGCAAAGCACTTGGCCCCACCCACGCCCAATCTGTCCCCCGGGCCAGGCGCAGGGAATCCACGCTGGTCCCAAACACACCCCACACTTGTCAGAGTCTCACGTGGCTGCCTTGCAGAGGACACTGTCCGGAAATGGTCTGGGTCTCTCATGCTCCCTCATGCTCCCTAGATCCTTCCGGGTGGGCCCATGGAGTGTTTGGGGGGTTGGTGCTCACTTTTGCACATGATGCAGGACTTCGAGCCTTCCCCATTCCCGGGAAGATGAACCAGCACCTCTCCCCCAGCCAATGCCCCAGGATACCCTCTGCCTGCCCCTCAGTGGATGCTGGGGGCACGTGTCCGTGGGTGTGGCCTTTGGGAGCCCACAGTGCCATTTATGGAGGTGCCCAGAGATGAGTGGCAGTTTCTCCACTTGATTCTTTGTCTTCTTCACTCCATGACACCCTGCTGGTCCCTGGAGCCCCGAGGATGAGAGAGCTGGCCCTCCTCCCAGCCCTGTCACTCACACCATCTCTTGGCCATCCCAGACTTGGCTTGATTTTCTAACAGTTTGGTGCAGGCAGGTCTTCCAGCCCCACCTGGAGGACAACTCTTTCTGGAGGGGGACTTGCTGGGGTTTCTTCTCTCTTTTCATCTGCTGGGTGTCCAGGGCCTGGCTGAGTCAAGGCTTATTGGCTGGGACAATCCGGCTGCTGGGTGAGTTGAGGGCATCTGTAGTGTGCCGGGGTCTGGCAAAGTTGCTGGGGAGCAAGGTTCAGCCAGGGGTGGGGGATGAGGCCAGAGTACAGAAGGAAGGAAGGAAGGAAAGAAGGAAAGAGTCAGAACAGATCCCCGTGTGGGAGGGAGCTGGACGCAGACTAATGGAGAGGAACGAGGTGGAAGTGAGGGCGGGTGGAGGGGGTAGGTGCCCTTGGCGGTACTGCCGTCAGTCATTGTGAAATTTCCAGGTGCCCGGTGCAGGCCCGGCAGACCCCTGACCCAGCCTGATCAATCCTAATGGAATGGAGCAGAGGGGCAGCCGCTGGAGGGAGTGGGCCACCGTCCTCCCTGTGGTCCCTGTCCTTGTAGCCTTGTCAGCTGTCACAGCAGCCTAGAATACACTGGTGGCCTGCCTCAGTCATGTCTGGTCTCGTCTGGCTGGACGGGCTGCCACCAGACAGGGGATACCAGGAGGAGAGGGCAGGGAATGGATGACCTGGGGAGAGGGCCCCCAGTCATAGCCATCGGTGGCCAGAGACAAAAGCATAAGGAACAGGCAGAGAGAGAGGTTTCTGGGCAAAAGGCCCCTATACTCGAATTCACACTACTTTCCCAAGAGGGCCGTAGGGTCAGGGACCCCGAGCTGTCCCTTAACCACCAGGACACATGAACACATTGGCAGGAAATTGTCCCTCTTTAAGGAGCAGCCGCCACACTTGTGCCTGCAGGAATTCACCCGGGAGTCCCTCTCTCTTCTCTGAAGCCCCGCAGCAGTGGCCGTCTGTTCTGTTTGCTCTGAACTGGGGTGGGGGCGGGTCCTGGGTCCAAGATGCACTTGACAAGGCCCCGTGCGCCAGCGTGGACTCTGTGTCCCAGTGGTCCTGTCTTTCAGTCTGGGTGGCCTGGAATGTTTCTGTCATGGCTGCGATCTGCTGGCCTGTCTGTCTCTCCCACCAGAACTCGGCTTCCCTTGGCTATTCCTCTCGAGGCCCTGATTCCCCACTTGGGGAGAAGAACCCAGCTGCAGCCCAATGGACACTGGCCCCAGGAGTGAGTTCTCCCCTCCTGAGCCCCCTCAGGCCCTGCACAGGGCCAGGCACACAGTCAGGGCTGGAGGAGAGCTGGTTTACTGAGTGTCCGATGAGGAGCAGAGGGAGGAGGGGACTCAGGTGGAGGCAGAGCTGAGCAGACGGGGTGTGGCTGGGGGAGTGGGGAGGCTTCTCAGCTGCACCATTCTCCCTGCTGAGCCCAGATCCAGGGCACAACTGGTCCCAGGGCGGCTTTTAGTGTGTGGAGCCAACAGCGGGAGGAGTGAGTGATGATGCCTGCATCTGGGTCACAGGAACCGAATTCGGGGGGCCCTGGGGGCTGGGGGCCTCTCTGCTCCCCTTCAACAAGGATTACTTCTGTGATGATGATCAGGCTGCATGTGCTCATCTCTGCTCATCACTGCGAAGGGGGAAGTAGAAGAGAAAAAGGTTTCCCTAAGAACATGCTGGGAGCTGAGTCCATGGGGGCTCCATCACCAGACAGGACGGAGACCCACATTGCCCGCCTGGCCACAGCTGGGACACAGAAGAAAGTGCTTAGAGCGCCTCCCTCCACCATCCTCATTTGAAGTCCTGGGTTTGCACTTGGCTATGTTTTGCATACGGGGCGACCACTAGATGTGCTGCTGAAATGCTTCTGTTCACAGGCACAGCCTGTGAGAGACACAGTGGAGCTCGGTGCGCGTCCTGTTGAATCTGGCCCCTAAGAACCCAGCTGAGCTGAGTGAAAAGAGGGGAGCCCACTGCAAGCTGGGGTCTGCCTTCCTTAAAACAGTAGGCTGTTTTCTGCATTTTGAAAATTCCTTTGTGCTCACAGGCAGATGGAATGTTGCCTGGCTGCTCTCCTGAGTGGGCCATTTCCCAGGAATTCCTGGTCCCCAATGCACCAGACCTGAATATGCAAAAACTCATCCTGCAATTCACAAGCTCAGACCCATCTTGTCTGTTACAGTGATGCATGTGTGTATACACAGACACGTACATAGACACACACACACACACACAATGCATCTTCTACTCTTGGAGGGAGCCAGGGTCTCTGTTTTAGTACTTTCTGAAGAAGGTGATCCTTGAAGGAAAGAGTGGGTTCAAAGGGGTGAGGAAGAGGGAGGAGGCAGAAGAGAAGCAGCCTGCTGTGCTGCTGAGCCTGTTTCAGGGGCTCTTCAGATCTCAGGCCAAAGTTGCCTCAGAGGGGATTCCCTGGCACTCCAGCTCGGACTGTCCCTTCCCTCTCTGCCCCATCACCTGCTTCATTCTTTGTAGTGATATTAAGAGGTGGGCTTTGGGGAGGTAATCAGGTTTCAATGTGGTCCTGATGGAGGGGCCATTGTGATGGGATCAGTGCCCTTATAACAAGAGACACCAGAGAGCTTGATTTTCTCTCTGCCATTTGAGTGCACAGTGAGAAGATGGACATCTGCAACCAGGAAAAGAGCCCTCACCAGGCAACCAACCCTGCCAGCATCTTGATCTTGGGTTCCTCAGCCTCTTGAACTGTGAACGATAACCTTCTGTTGTTACAGCCACCTGGTCTGTGGTATTTTGTTACGCCGCTCAAGCTAACTGATACTGGCACTATGTGTTGAATGAACACCTGGATTGGGGGAACAGAACAGAGGCTTGGGGAAGAGCTCTGTTCCTCTCAGGAAGACCCTGGTGTCCTACTACCTCCTGGTCAAGGGGTGACCAACTTAGCCTGGCAGCTAGCAGGGAAAGCCCGCCCTAGGCCACAGACTTCTTGATGGATGTGCCTGGGACTTGCTCAAAGCCACTCAGAATGGTGGAAATCTGAGAGGGTATAAATGTTACCATCTTTGCTTTCCAGGGATTATCAGGCTTGCCAAGAATTCACCAAAAATCCCTTTGGAGAATCAGCTCTCTCCTTGCTTTCATCAGAATCTGACAGTAAATTACCTTTGGGGGTCAAACTTTCACCATCAGGAGGGGCTGTTCAGCCAGACATGGACAGAGTGGCTGGGATCTGCAGGAACCAGCACTCTTGGCACCCAGGCCAGGACAGTGTGGGCAAGACTGGACTTGGGCTGCCAGGGGTACCAGGGGAACATGCTGCCCGTGGAGGGAGGGCTTTGCCAGCAGCCTGAGTTTCTACAGTCCCTGAGGCACTCATCTGGGGGACAAGTCCAGGAGAGGCATGTGGGGTTGGGGTGTGGAGGTAGAAGGTTTTCTGCCAGAGGCTGGTTTTTGCAGTTGAGCCTAGGGAGGGGGGTTGCAGATTCCTTCACCTCCTAACCAGCAACTTCCCACCCCAGCCTTGGCATCTTCTGAAGGTGGGTGGCACACTGGGGAGCGACACATGCTGAGCACAAGTAAAATTAGTAAGTGATATTCCTTTATGTGTGTTTTTTTTTTCTTTTTTTTCCCCCAACAACACTAACATTTGTGACGGCAAAGGCCAAGGGAATAAAAAAGGCAAAAACACCCCACCTCCTCAGAGCGCAGCGCCAGCGGCCGCCTCTGGGATTTGCATGACAAAAGCACTCCACAAACAGCAACAAATTGCCAGCTTGTCGGAGGCCCGGGGCGCTCGCGACAACTGGTGCGCTCTCCGGGCAACGATCGGCTCCCGGGCCCGCAGAAGGGGCCCGCGACAGATGCTCAGGACCGGGGGCCGGCCGGCCTCGATGCCAACCGAGCTGCGATCGCGGCCCCAGCGCGGTGCGCAACCACTGCCGCCTGCTCGGGCCCAGGTGCGAGCGGCGCGGCGGCGGAGGGCGCGGGAAGAGAGCTGCGGAGGGGGTTGGGGGGCAGCGAGGAGGGGCGGAGAAGGATGGGCCGGGGTGGGGGTGCCGATCGGATTGGGCTGCCCTTCTCTGGTTCACAGGCCGTCGCCTGCCCCCTAGACCTGGCCTGCACCTTCGGGCATTTGCCCCTGGCAGGCTGTGGGAGGGGCTCCCAGACGACAGGCCGCCCTCGGTCCAGCGTCCTCGCTTTTAGGCAGCCCGGGTCCCCCTTCTGGCCAAGTGTCCAGCCCTAATGCTGGGCTGGGAGGGGAGGATTGGCCCCTCCTTGTGGCGGCCTGGCTCCCCCCACGTGAGGCCCAGGCAGATGGCTAGCCAGAGCTAAATTGATTCTTCATGATTTGTGTCTCTCCCCTGCCCGGAATGGGTAACTTTTCATTAGGGACACAGATGTCTTAATACCGCTATGCCAGTGTCCTCCCAAAGCAGCTCCAGCATCCATGCCACTCCATGGCAGACAGAGGTGGGGATGCGCAGGGGTGACTGGATGGGAGGCCTGGAGAGCCCTCGGGAAGTGTGCTGGCCCAGCAAGGTTGCTACCTTCAGGCCACTAAATGTGTGTGGCCCACTCCCTCACAGTGGAGTCCTGCCTGACCCTGCTCCAGCCACTGGGGCCATTTCCTACCTCTGGGTCGTGTGTGTGCTCAACCTTACTGCCTCTTCTGCAGCCCCTCTGGTGGCCCCTCACTTCTTCCCAGCCTCCCTGCCATTCCCATGGCATGACCCTAAGTGAGCTTCACCCCACTTCCAGGCCCTTCACTTCTGCTCCCAGATAATCCCCAAACTCCAGACCCCCAGGTCCATCCAGATGAGTGTGCTTCCATAATGGAAGGTGGCATTCCAGCCCCACGGCCACGGGGGTTACCACAGCTGCCTGGTCTTGCCCACTGTTTCCCTGTCTAAATAGACCCTCACCAGGTCACCTCCCCAATGAAATGTCCACTCACTTCCCAGCAGAGCTGAGCCACAGGGGGAGGACAGAGATCACTCTCATGGTGGCTTCTCTGTATCCACACCCCACACTTGGTGCATAGTAGGTGCTCCCTGGAGGTGTATAGACAGAATGAGTGGCAGCGTCTTGGTTTCCTCACTAGCTATTGATCATTTTGGGATTAGAAGCCCCTCTCTAAGCTTCCCTTATAAAAGCATCAAGCCCCCTGAGAGGTCGGTCAGGGAGGGGGGAACTCTAGGGTCCCCATCTCCAAGTGTGACTGTGTCACCTGGAGGTTTCCAGCCTGGGAGGAAGACTCCTTCAGCTGCCTGGGGTCCTGAAGGCCAGTCCAAGCCTTTCTTGGTTGGTGGGGACAAGCTCTGCCTGCGGGGCGTGAAGATACCAAGTAGCACACACCAGTATCAGACCCAGCTCTGATGCACCTGCCTGCGGTGGTGATGCTCCCACCGGAGGAGACAGGAGCGGGCATCTGGGCACTCTGCCTTCCATGCTCCCCACAGCCCCTGGTGCCAGCCTGGGAGCCAAGGCCCCCAGCCCCAACCCACATCCTGCTCTCCTGCTGCCCTGCCACCTCAGGGACACCTGCAACTGCCTCTCACTCTTCCCCGGCACCTTTGTCCATCACAATTCCACCTGCTACCTCTCCCAGCTCTCATCTGTTGTGGTAAACCCAACCCACAGTTCCAGGCCAGGTCATGGACCTGTCTTATCTGTGAAGGTGACTTCTTTCTCTCCATCCAGACCATGAGCACAAGACCTCTGGCTTCTTACATTTCCTCCAGGGTCCAGCAGAGGTACACTTGCGTACACTTGCGGGATGCCTCCTGTGAGGCTGGAAGCTCCTCTGCTCCCCTTCCCTCGCCCCCACCCCACACACCCTGACCCCTGGCCTTAGATTCCCTTGTGCAGCGCACCATGCAGCCCTCCAGCAGGTGCTGCCAGGCTCCAAGAATGTGTGGTTATAAGATGGGAACCCAGCTTCTTGTCCTAGCTGTGTCCTTTTCCCATCTGTAAATTTTGACTGCTGAGAACATACCTCAAGATGGTAGGTGGGATTAGGCTCTGAAAAGGATTAGAAACAGACAAACATATACAAGGGTGAGTCATGTCTCAAGGGCGAGGGAATGAGCAGCTAGGAGGGCAAGGAGCTTGCAGGGCTCACTGCTATGGTCCCTGCATTGAGCTCAGCTTGGTAGGTGCTTAGCAAACCCTGATGGAGGGAATGCACTGGCCCTGTCCTGCATTGCCCTTGTGAGAGACGGCAGGGAGGAGGCTGGTGGCTGGAGAGAGCAAGTGTCACTTGGGGGCCATGGTTGGGGTCAGACTGGGCCAGGGGAATTGGGTTCTTTTCCCTGCTCCTTGTGGGTTGTGATCCTGTGACTTCAGTGTCACCGACAACATGGCCAAACCACCAAGTGTTTCTCGCAGACAGCCCTCCCGGAGGAAGCCAAGAACACATCATTTCCTCCTTCCTGGGCATCTCCCAGGCACACTCTCCCTGCTCATGTCTTTTGTTTTTCTTAATTAAAGTAGCAAGAGCCAGGATTCCATCCCAGAAGGCGTGGCCTCGGGTCTAGATGCCTTCATTTTGTCTGTGCCAATGTAGTGCCCGCCTGCACTGGCAGCTGGATGCCGGGGCTCACGGGACCCAGTGGGGACGTAAGCGTGGGAGCTGTGACCCACTGCGGCTCAGCCCACGTGCCTCCCCACTGCCCCCATCACTGTCACTCCTTGCTTCCCACAAACCCTCACCCCTCCCAAACCTTACTGGGCCTCCGATTTCCCCTCTGCGATGTGGAGCAACCGTTCAGTGCTGGACGCTCAGCTGTGGTCCTCAACTTTCCGAGCTCCCTTAGTGCCTGCGCACCCAGCCCCTCACCTCTCCATTCAAGGAGTCCGAGTTGCATTCATTCACGGGGAGTCTTGGTGGACCTTTCAGTCCTTCAGGGAGATTTGCAGGGCCCTATGATGTGCCTGGTGCTGGGCTGGACAAAGCATGGTCCCTGCCCACCAGGAGTTTCCAGTCTAAACTGGGCAGGGGCAGGAGCGATCGAGTAGCTCAGGGAGGGCCTCCTGCCTTCTTTAGGCAGATGGCAGGCTCGGCTGGGGTGGGGCTAAATTGGGACTGGAACCCAGGTCTGTCTCTGAGCCCCGTGCCTCCTAGGAATCCTGTGCCCTGACCCGGGAGTGAGGGGGGTGGGGGAACCTCGGTGTGTTTTGTTCTGACACAAGGTCGCTCTGGTCTTTCAAGCAGGGGCTTCTCCAGCCCTCTGTCCTGATTGATTATGGGCTGCGTCCTCCCTCCTGTCCCTCCCTGCCCAGGCCTGGGCTGGGCAGCAGGGCTGTAAAGGGGCCCTGGGCCCATCCAGAGTATGGCAGGTGCTTCAGGGAGGACGAGTGTGCCAGGTGAGGGATGGGAGTTGCCAGCCCCGGCTGCTGGGAGGCAGGGAGAGCTTTTATGGTCCATGAGGTCTGTCTCTCCTTCCCTTTTAATAATAGTCCAGCCAAATTACTTCCTCCTCTAAAGTTCTGGAGTCTGGAAGTCAGAAGGGCGAGGGGGCTGGGGAACATAAGCCAAAGCAGCCGGGATGACAGTGAAACTCCTGTCCTGGGTGGAAGGGCCGGTGCATCCTGAGATGTTCTATTCCTGGGGATGGTTTCCGCTGAGGAGGGATCCTCCGCGCATGGCCCCACGCACATCACTGCTTCCTGGCCTGACTCTGGACTGTGAGGGGCCAAGGGGAATGGACCTGCTTCCATCCTGAGGAAGCAGCTAGCTCATGATCCGTGGGAGGAGGCTTTCCACTGTGGTCCAGGAGTGGGGCAGCTGGTTCCCCAAGAGCTCTGGCAGCTCCCTCCCTCTACCCTCTTCCTAAGGATGGGTAGGCTGAGAGGGGCGGGAACAACACCACCAAAGACGCTGCCTAGAGTCCCTGGCCTTTATCTCCAAGATGTGGGGACTCACGGAGAAGTGGGCTTGGTGGTCACCCAGCTGCCACCATGAGCCGGGCCACTTTGGGCAGGTCCCTTCTCCTGCCAAGCCACATGCCCTTCAAGTCTGCAACAGGGTGACCACCTCCCCCCAGGGGGCCAAGAGGTCTAACAGAGCCCCAGATGTGCACATGCCCTATAGATGGCCCTCCTGTCACACAGGTGTGCCTCGTCACGGTATGGCATCCCTCTGCAGTAGGCCTGCTCCTCCTCCCACTCTAGGAGACCCTCTTTCTGGTCGGCATCTACGGGGCCTCCCTTCTATGCCAGGCACTGTGCCAGATGCCAAGACACCTGAGCTGATTCACAAACAGGATAATAGATCACAGTCATTTCTCATTCAGAAGTCCATCTCCAGCATGATGTGGGCATGCTGAGGGCACTTTTTACTAACAGCTGGACCACCATTGGTCCAGAAACACAGGGCGCCCAAGACCCACCGGTCATTGTCTGCTGGCCCAGGGTTGGCATGTAACAGAGCCATACATGGACCCCTCACTCTTCTCGTGCCTTCCTAGGTGCACGACCCTGTCCCAGACCAGGAGGTGGGGCGCACAAGTGCTTCATTCAGGTGACTGCTGAGAATACTGTGGTCCTGACTCCTGAACACACCTGCCCATCTAACTAACCACGTGACCTTGGACAAACCAGTTCAGAGCTCTTAGCTTCAATCTCCCCAGGCACATCCTCTCTGGGGTCTGCTCTGGCTCCAATATTCCCTGATACGCTGTTTCCTGCCCATGCAAGTGAGTCTCACGGGTTTAGGCTGGTGGAGGGCAGAGACATCAAGGGAAGAACAAACACCAGAAGCAGACCAGGAGAGGTGGTTCATTTCCTGGGTCAGCTTGGCTAGGCTCTCACACCCAGTTAGCCAACCAAACCCTAAGCCAGGTGTTGTTGTGATGAGATTTTGAAGATGTGGGTAACATCTGCACGGATGGACTTTAAGTAAAGGACTTTAAGTAAAGGACTTTCTCCAATATGTGGGTGGGCCTCATCCAAGCAGTTGAAGGGCCTTAAAAGCAAGCAGAGGTTTCCCAGAGGACAAAGAAATTCTGCCTCAAGACAGCAGTGGTAGCTGCCACCCGAGAGTTTCTGTCTGCTGGCCTGCCCTGTGGATTTCAAACTTACCAGTGCCCTTATGGTCACGTGAGCCAATCCCTTGAAATAGATTTTTTATTATCCATCAATACATATTATGTATATGTCTGTGTGTATATACACCTTTAATCTATATTAAGGTAGATTGCACATGTGTATGTGTGTGTATATCTCTTATTGGTTCTGTTTCTCTAGAGAACTCTGACTGATCACCTGGGCTCAAGAACACTTCAGAGAAGTGTGTTTGTTACTTTCATGTTCTTTCAGCAAATACCGAGAAACCCATCAGGCAGCCGACTTCAGTCATGGAGACTCATTTGCCCTTGGGCACATCCATTGTCTTAAATACATTCTCTTCTTCACCGAGCCACCCAGGTCAGACTTGGAATTCTGGGTCCAACCTCTCCACCCAGATTCCTAGAGGCAACCTGGATTCCATGGTCCCAGACCCCGAGTGCATAAGGCTCACTGGGCTATATAAAAATATATTTAAAAGTTTGACTGATATCTATTTTACTGCTCTGAGCAGATGATGTTCTTTGTTTATGAGAGAAATTAGGCCAAATCCAACTTTTCCACAGATGGAGAAGCCTGAATTATTTATCAGAGGATCATGAATTTGGTTCTGGCGAATGGCAGGACCAAGGGCGGTGGATCTGTGTTTCATTGTTGGAACAGCTTGATCCCAGCAGGTCCTGGGCAGTCCTGATGCAGTGCTGGCTCCCGGCAGGGGCCGGTGTTGGGGAACCTTCCGCGGCTGTTTCTGCTGGACTCCATCCATGGTTCCCTGGAGGAGGCCCTGACAAGGGCTTTGACCAGCCACCGGGATGCTTGGGTTTCTGGGGGGCCCAGCAGGTGGGCCCAGGTGAGTCTTCTTCAATAAGAAGAGAAAGTGATGGAAATGGAGAAGATGGTCATTGCGACTTCCTTTCTTCCAACAGGCCATTCTTTCCTTTAAAACGGAACCCTTTGTGTGGGGACAAACCCGTGTCTGGCAGCTCAGCCAGCACGTACTGTGCAAAGACCTGGTCCCCGGCTCCTGTCGGGGGTCACAACCTCATGTGAGAGAGTGGGTTGTGTGTTGTTGGGGAAGGCTGCACCTTTCCTTGTGACCTGGGCCACCTTAGGAACTCACACTAACTCATGTTGACCGAGCGCTGGTCACGGGTCAAGTGCTGTCCAGACATTAATGTATTTAGTTCTCAGAACAGCCCTATGGGCCATTTGCATAGACAGTGTGGACAGGGAAGGTCAGTGAGCCACAGGGCCCCAGCTCCTGATCCCATCTGACATGGATCTGGGGGTTCCCTGGCACCAGCCACAAGCCAGAAAGTCCCCAGCCTTTAAGGTGCTTGTAGTGGAATGGAGAGATAGAAGAGGAACAAATCCAGCACCCTTCCTACCCGACCGCACTCACTCTGGGCTGACTCCCACCTCCCTGTGCTGCAGGCTTTTACCCAGCCCAGTAAAGAGACGAGAACCTTGTGATTCAAGCCCCGAGTTGCCTTGACCAGGGGCATGCGTTGATCTGTCAGGAGGTGGAGCCAGACCCCAGGTCTTCTTGCCTGTCTGGGAATGTCCCTCCCTGGCCCTGCCCTGGCCTTAAAACCTCGCTATGAGTATTCCATCAGTTTGCTGGTGACCTGGGACAAATCGCTGCACCTCTCTGGGCCTCAGGCTCCCCCATTCAGTCCCTGGGCATCTGGACTCTCTGTCTTTAGGCTTCCTTGCTTTTTCATTTGCAGGGGCACCTGGAGGGGACCCTCCCCTTCTCACGATTCAGTGGGAATGAGCAAGGAGGCTGCCGAGTTGAGTCTTCTTTTTTAAAATTAACTTATTTTAAAATTTTAATTTAAATTTTGTTGTGGGGGAGGTCATTAAGTTTATTTATTTTATTTTATGTTTTTAAACGGAGGTAGTGGGGATTGAACCCAGGACCTAGTGCATGCTAAGCACATACTCTACCAACAAGCTGTACCCTCCCCACTCTGAGTCTTTAAGTGTTTGGTTGGAACCATTTTAATTGCATTCAAGTTTGATTACATTCTGTCTTTAAGGGTGCGCACGTGGGGAAGAGGCATTTGGGCCCCCCCCAGATGGATGCTCATTCCTGCTTCTAAATACTCCTTCCCCTGCTTGGGACGTATGCCTGACTCCCCACCTCCGGTGACCCACACACTTCAGGCCCCGTTGTGCTGCCCCTTCCCTGGCCCCTCCTGCCCCAAGGTGTCCCTGGATCCTTGTCTCCTTGTGGCCTAAGTGGGGACATGGGGAGACCCCTTCCCCATCCTTGTAGGTCAGAAATGGCAGATGGCATGGGGGTATGGGACAGGGTGAGGGCAGAAGCTCTTTGTCTATTTTCATTTTGGCAAAGAACCGGGGTCTGGGTGGGGAGGAAAGACAATAAATAAGTAAAAAGTACTAAATAAGTAAATCGAAGCTCAAGGCAAAGGGAAAACAAAGGGAACTTCTAAAATTCAGAATGGTCTTCCTTCCTCCCCCGTCATCCTCCATGCATCCTTCATTGTGCCCTGGGGACGGTGACACTGCTTCTTCTCCTCTGGGCAGCCTTGTGCCCTTCTACCACCTACCAAGTTCAAGGTCCCTTTCAGGCCTAGTTCAAGTGCCCCCTCCTCCACGAAGTCCTCCTGGGCTCCTGCCGCAATCCCAACCTTGTCCTGACCTTCCTGCCCTCCACACCCACGCAGGCTCCCACACCACTCCGGTCCTGTGGGATGGTGTCTTCCTCACTGGGCAGGCTTGCCAGCTCTGGGGAGGGGGGCAGGAGGGTACCCAGGAGGGGAAGGAGGAGGGTAGAGAAAGATGCTCTGAGATAGCCAGAGGGGCGAGACAGCCAGCAGCGCTTATTGGACTAAACACGGTCCCGGGACAGCAAGTAATTCAGGCCTGAGTCAGCAAGTTTCACCCATAATTTCTTAAGCATCTGTCAGGCCACTGCCTCCCCACCCCTCAAGCCTTGAGAGGAACAGCAGCTTTTAAGGGAGCCAGAGAGAAAGCCGCACTTAGCAAATAAGGGGAAGGCTTAAAAATATCACAAGGAGTCACCCTCCAGAAGGCGAGGCCACCCCTTCTCCTGCTGCTCCGCACAGCCCTCCCCCAGCCCGGCAAGGCCCAGGAGAAGGGCTGGGCACACGTGGCTGGGATGGAGGGACGGGTAACAGTGTGTGCACGTGACACCGGGTGACACGGAGACGATGGGGGTGGTGTGCAGCTGGGAAGGCCTGTATTCCTGTGCAGGTGAGTGACCATGCAGACGGGTGAGGCCTGGCCCTGCCTGTGCCTGACTGTGTGCGGCCCTGCAGATGTGGGGCTGAGGTGGGGCCTGTGACAGGGTGTGACAGCACAGCTGGAGGTGACTTCACAGGTAGAGGTGACAGATGCTATCCTGTGTGTTTCCACCTGGCAGAGGGGTGGCACCGGACAGATGCCTGAGTGACACACGTCAGCGTTTCCATAAGACAGATTCAAATGATGTGTGATGGCTTTTGTGTGAGACACACAGACAGACATCATGGCAGGGACAGGAGCACTTGGATGTTCTGGGTCTTGAGAAACAGGCCATCATCCCCTCCTCTGAGACGGTCTTGGCTACAGACGCACCCAGATTTGGCCCCAGTTCTCCTTCTTGTTCCCAGAGGCCACTACCCCACCGCGGCTCTTGGTGCCAGTGGCTGGCCCTGCCTTGGCCTTCACCCTGCCGAGAGGCCGTCTGTCCAGGAGACGGCACCCTTAGCAGCCAGGTTGGTTCAGACCAGCATCTTCCCCCTGAGTGGGATCTTGGCCCTCGTCCACTCGTTCTTTATTCCTTCCCAGGGCCTGGCCAGGCCTCCACGAGCCTCCTCTCACCCCCAGTACAGTCCTGAGAGCAGGCATCATCAGCTGTTTTCACAGACAAGACAGTGACAACTCAACTCGGAGAGGCCAAGGCATGGGCCTGGGGCAGCCACATGGACCCACTGTGCTGCTGCCCACCCTATGGCCAGTTCACTACCCACGGGGAAGCAGAGGGTCCCAGCCACGTGGTGGGAGACTCCTCTGCTCTCCAGACCTCACCCCACAGAGGAGGAGCCCCCTTTCCCCAGTGACTCACCCAGGGTTCCTTTGAACGGGGTGCCTCTCTGGAGTTAAGTTTTTATTTTCAGATTATTAACTTGCTGTCGAAGAGGTTGGATGCAGTCTGGGAGGGGAGACAGGGAAGGGAGCTTGGAAGGCAGGGGTCCAGGGGGAATGTGCACATCTGGGTGCCCACACCTGGGCCGCGGGCCCTCCCACACCTAGGTGGCGCTGGTGCCTGGACACCATCCAGCCCTCTCACCCCGCACACTCTGGCTCTTGGGGAGCTGGGCTCAGAGGACTTGGAGGTGCCCCGGGAAGGCCCAGAGAACTAGGATGGAGGGTGTGTACCTTGCAGCCAAGGCCAATGAGGAGACCTTAACGGTGTGATCGGAGGCACCTGGAAAGCCCCTGCCAGTCCAGTATCTTCCGGGTGTGTCTGCCTTGGTGATGGACGCAGCGCCATTAACACTGAATTTTGGGGTTAAGCATTGCCTGTCCCTTGCACCATGCTTTTTCTTGCTGCAGCATTTTATTCACTGTGCTCTAACCCTCTCTGCTATCTTTTCTATTTGTCCCACCAAACAAACCTTCCTTGTCCAGATCTCCAGCCCCTGCACCCAGCCCTTTGGCCCATGGGGATTGTTCGCCACTCCGGACTGGCTGGGCCAATAGCTGAAGGCAGGGCTCACACCTCCCCAGGGTCCTTTTCCTTATATCCCTGGTTCCTCCAGCTGTCCCTCCTAGGACTTGCTTTCCAGACTTATTATCCAGATAATTCCTCCACCTCACCACCCGGTCATTTTCACTAACTGATTGTCTAGTTATTTTACTGTTGTCTGGAGGTCCCACAGGACTGGGCCTCCCAGTAACGGGGAGGTGGGAGTCTGTGGCCTGTTCCATGGAGATGATCCTCCCTGCAACACCCCCTTCATGGGCTCAGATCTCTGCACACAGGCCTGCCCAGCCTCAGGACCAACCTTCCCCTTCTGCACAAGCCCCATCCTTTCCGTGTGGCAGGCAGATCACCCCCTGCCTCCACCCTGCCCAGGACGGGGGCTCTGTCCTGGGGTGAGCAGACCCAGAAGGCTCTGAGAATTAGGGTAGAGGTGTGTCTCTCTTACCAGCAAGGCCAATGAGGCCCCGCTCTGTGTTCCAAAATGCAGAACGAGCTCTTTTCTTTAAAACCATTATTTATTTCATCTATGAAACCAGGTTGAGAGCATAACACTGGCTGGGCGGGTGGTCGGTGGGGGAGGGGTCCTAAGATTGCTTCTGGTTTTCAGAGCTGGTGCTGTGTCCTCCCCTCTGGAAAGAGGAACCTCTCTCTCTACCTGTTGAGGGTGGAGTACCTGTGTGAGGAGGCAGTGTAAGCCAAGCCCCGCCTTCCGGGACCCCCATCCATCCCTCTCCTTCCCTTCACAAATCATTTCCATCATTTTAGGCCAGGAGTGGGGTTGGAGTAGGGACTGGTCTGGCTCCCCTCCAGCCAGGAGTGGAAAAATTCCTTCACACACCTAACATATATTTTAAAATAACTTACACACAGAACACCCCCATGCTCCCATTTCTTCGTCTCAGATCTGATTATCTGCAGCACGCTCTCTCTCTTTTTTAATAAAAAATTGCTATAAAACTTTTTGTCACAGGAGCTGTCAGAAGCAGGTTTGCTGGAGAAATTGCCTTGCTGAGTTGTTTTGTAGGTGGTTTGGTGCCCTGCTCTGTTTTGTTTTTCCCCAACTCCCCTACAGCTCAAGCTGAATTTCAAAGATGAGAGTAAAGGAGAGATGTCCCTGGCTGGCATTCAAGGAGGGAAGGAAGTTAGCAGGTCTGACAATGCCCTTCCCTTCTCTAACCCAGGAATCCCATGGAAGATTCCACCACCCCCAGACTGGATTTGGTCAGTAGGACCAAGCCCATGTGACATAGCTCATTGAAAATACCCATTCCGCTTAGAAAAAATCCTTTGCCTCCCATACACATCCCTATCTTCCATCCTAGGCTGACCATCATGTGCTGTGGGCCTTTGGGAATGGGAGGGAGGGAGGGGGGTGGGATGCTGGACATCAGGGAGCAGGGAAAAGGCCTGCCTGGTCCATGGAGCCACCAAAGACCTGCATCACAAAGAATCCACAGCTTGGACAACTTGAAAGGTAGCTGTTTGCTGGGAAATTGTCCCAATACACCTGACCCATTTGTTACCCAGGCCACAAAACAGGTTAAAAGTAGAGATTGTTCCCTCAAATTCTCCACTGGGGGTCCGGGCTGAGAAAAAGGCAAACCCAGCTCTGCTGCCAGAGGAATATAGCCCTTTGAGTACAGGGCCCTCCAGGTCTTGTGTTCAGCAGGTGCTCAGCTGGCTGGAGAGGGGAGGTGTAAGATGTGTCTCTGGAAGAGAGGCCAGGAGAGGTGTGAAGCGGGGGGAGGAAGGGGCTGAACTGGGGAGGGATGGTGGACGTGTCTAGGGGGCTGTGAAAGAGACCAGTCTGAACAGAATGAACATCTGGAGAGCAGCTGCGGGTCCACTTAGTGGCTCATTCGTCCACACAGAGTGGATCCTCAGGCCTCGTATGGATACACCTCTGGGAGGGCATGTGGCTTAAGGAAAAGGACACAAAACTTAGGGTGGGATAGATCTGCCACTCACTGTTTTTTGGACCAGGCTGGTTTCCTTACATCTTTGTGCCTCAGTTTCCTCACTGGCACCATGGGGATGATGGTACTGTCTTCAGAGCTGCTATGGGGATTAGAGGCAACCAGGAAGCCACCCCAGGAACCCAAAGCTGGACACACAGGGACTCTCAGCCGTTGTCCCCACCACCACCACTCCAGGGAGGGCGCTGCAGGGCGTTTGCCCTAGGCCTCTCCAGACCCTCTTTACAGCAAGGCAGGTTTTGCCAGCACAGCCTAAGTGAGCAAGACCCAGCACTGCCCGGCCATCCCACGGCCTCCCTGTCTCACTGCCGGGGAAGACGTATTTCATTTGTATTTAATAAAGTCCAGCAGCGTGGCAGTGTATGAATCACAGTGCAGTGCACAGGAATGGATACCAGACAGATGTGTGTGTGTGTGTGTGTGTGTGCACACGTGCACGCATGTGTCTATCTATATAGACACGCGTGCACATGTTTAGTGGGATTTTCAGGCCCACACCTGTTATCAATTTGATTCAAAGCCTGCAGCCCAGTTTCATATATTAAGTGAACAGAAAGTCTTTATCTGTCTTTGCTGCCTCCTGCTCCCCATCTTGTGTCTGCTCCCCATCTTGCCTTGCGGAAAATTTCATCTCCAAAGGGAGTGAAAGCAAAGAGGAAAATTGGTAATTGGGACCAGAAGGAATCTATTTGGAGCAGGAGAAGACAAGAACCCAGGAGACCATGGTCCCAGTCTTGGAGGGAAGAAAGGCTGGGAACAGAGTGGGGCACGTCATCCATTCGCGAGCAGGACCCAGTGCAAAGGGGTCTGAGAGAGTGAGTCTCCCCCACAGACCTTAACAGACGATCCTGGTTATAAGGACGGGAGACTCTTCAGTGCCACTCTGCCTGTGCAGCCATGTGACACAGGAAGGAAGGTGGAGTGGTGGAGCAGACTCATGAAGACACCAGAACAGCCACCCAAAAGAGGACAGCGGAGTGTATTAGTCAGGGTTCCCCAAGTAGGACAGACAGGTGTGCATGCAGACACACACGCGTACATACACATGTAATTCTTTCAGGGAATGGGTTCACGTGATTGTGGAGGCTTGGAAGTCTGAAATCCACAGGGCAAGCTGGCAGATTGGAAATTCAGGAAAGAGTTGATTTTGCAGTCTTGAGTCCAAACTCTGCAGGGCAGCAGGTTGGAAACTCAGGCAGGGTTCCTATGTTGCAGTTTTGAGGAGAATTCCTTCTACTTTGGGAAACCTCAGTCTTTGCCCTTAGGGTTTCAAATGACTAGTTGAGGCCCACACGCATTATGGAGGGGAGTCTGCTTTACTCAAAGTTGACTGATGTAAATATTACTCTCATCTAAAAATACTTCTCCAGCAACATCAAGACTGGTGTTCGACTCAACAGCTGGGCACCACAGCCTAGCCCCCGACACGAGAGCGGCCATCATGAGCAACATACAGCCAAGCACCAATCCAAGAACACCGCCAAGCCGCAGGGTGAATCCCAGGAAGACCACCATGGGAAATGGCTAAAGGGCCTCCTAGATACCATGTGGGGACACTGAAAATTAGTGTAGTGGGCATCAACTATAGTGGGGTGCAGATCCTTTGTCTTCTCCAACCTGGAGGAGGTAAAGCTTAAGTGTATAAGAGAGAGCAGAGGCTGAAGATAGAAGAGACCCACGCACCTTGAAACCTACCAGCCTGGAGGCTTAGACTAGTTACAGCTCGGGGTGCCGCGACTTCCTGGAGATGTGATGGGTGCACTCCTGCCAGGAATTCAGAGCGACCCCAGGGAGCCGGAGGGGATGAGGAGGATGTAGACTGGTATTCGGTTTTTCATTCAGGGAACATACTGAATATAAATTGCTGGGCAATTTATAAAAGGAATTACAACGCAAGATGCTCAGACTCTAACTTCATTCATTCCCTTCTGTTTCCTTCCTGGGAGCTCAGCACAGTCAGGGGGCAAGGGTGCAGTCAGAGCCCGAGTCCCCCCACGTCGGCTCCCAGAGCCCGTGTCATCTCCCCAACCCCCATCGTCCCTCAAAGCCCGCATAATCTCCCCAAAAAAGGCGCTATCTCCCAAGCCCACATTTCCCCAAGCCCACATCAAATCCCCAAGCCCGCATCATCTCCCGGAGCCCACATCTCCTGAAGCCCACATCATCTCGCCAAGCCCACATCATGTTTCAAAGGCCACATCTCCCCAAGCCCACATCTTCTCCCCAAGCCACATCTCCCCAAGCCCACATCCTCTCCCCAAGCCCATGTTATGTCCCCAAGCTCCTGTCATCCTCCCAAAGCCCACGTTGTCTCCCTGAGCCTACAGTGTGTCCATGAGACCGCTTCATCACCCCAAGCCCGAGTCACCTCCCACAGCCCGCATCATCTAGCCAAGCTCACATCTCCCCAAGCCCACATCATCTCCCCAAGCCCACATCGTGTCTGAAGCCTGCATCATCTCCACAAGCCCACATCTCCCCAAGCCCACATCATGTCCCCAAGGTGACATCATGTCCTGGAGCACACATGATCTCCCCAGGCCATCTCATCTCCCTGAGGCAGTGTCATGTCCCCGAGCCCGTGTCATCTCCGCGAGCCAGCATCATGTCTGTGATCCCAAATCATCTCCCTGAGCCCAGCTGGAAATAATGGCCCCAGGACATTGGTACAGCTTGTGCTCTCTCTTACTCCATAGCAGGGCTGGCCAACCATGGCCATGTTCTGAGTCCAGCCCCCTCAGCTATTTTTGTATGTTCTGGGAGCTAAGAATGGATTTTTTAAATAGTTGGGAAAAACAAAAAAAATCATATTTTCAACATGTGAAAAGTATATGAAATTCAAATTTTGGTGCCCATAAATAAAGTTTTGTTGGCACACAGCCATGCCCTTTGTTTCCACACTGTCTATGGCTGCTTTTGGGCCAGACAAGCAGAACTGAGGGGTTGTGATGGACTGTGTGTCCCTCAGAGCCCAAAATATTGACTATCGGGCCCTTTACAGACGAAGTGGGCTGGTCCTGTTCTCCAGCCTCTTGGTCAGTACTTATGGGACTCCTGTGTTAACAGTTACTGTCCTACCAGAGGACATTTGTGAAAACATGTCAGAACCTGGGAACCAAAAATCTAGAAGGTGTTTTTGAGATTGGCATAGCTTGAGGGAGGTGATGCTATGGGGGGTGGGGTGAGAAGTGGGGACAGAACAAGGGGCATGGTGGGACATTCTGGGATTTAGTCTTGCTTACCCTGGGCCTGGCTTTCAGTAGGACCTTTGCAAAGTCTCTTGTGACATCCTAATAGTGGCTCTAATAGTGAAAATGTGGATTTGACGATAAAAATCAGATAAATGCATAGAGGACTGATCACCTGTCCCCACGGGAATTTGATAAATGCATTGTCGCTGTCCTGAAGTCTGTAGCAGTAGGCTGTGGGGCTGTGCCTTTGAGCCGGTCCTAGCTGACATTTACATCACATCTTTGCGTAAAGACACAGAGAGCATGGTTATCCAGTCCAAAGTGAAATAAGGCCGGGTGCATTAGCAGGTCAAGTCAGAAGACTGGGAGTTCCACGTCCACAAGGAGGAGATTAAAACCACGAGTGTGATATCATGGAAGACTAAGAAGACATGTGTTGCTCAGGCCAAGAGAAACCCCAGGAATTGCACTGCACTGGACCAATGTGTTGTGAGCATCGTGTCCCTGCCAAGCTCTGCACTGTAGGAGAGAATTTAGCAAATGAAATGACCAGAGAGAAGCTATGGAAGGGTGGCTGTAGGTCTGGGAACAACATCACATGAGGAATAGAAGGTGTGGCAGATATTTGGCTTGAGGAAGAGAACTTAAATAGAGCATCATCTTAGTTGGGTTCCCCGGGAACAGACAGTGAGACAAGGATCAGGTCCATGTGCTTTATTTGGGAAGTACAAAAACCTGGGAAGGGCAGTGGGGAAGGAAGACAGTGATGGGAAGGCAGCCAGTAGAGGGTGTTACCCAGCCATCTCCCCCTGTGGGTTCCCAGGGCTTACTGCTGCAGAGAAACTCTGGGAGATGGCACAGAGGACACAGCTCAGTGATGCCACCCAAGGGGTGAGGGCTCCGGGGGATCTGTCACTGACTGAGCGCTGCGCGCAGGGCTTCAGAGAGAGCTCCTCACTGGGAAATGTGACACCAATAGTGGGAAGGCTCTACGGGCGTGGTACCAACACATGTGGGACAGGCCTCAGAACTGTCCTCCAATGTTTGAAGGGCTGGGATGCAGGTGAGAATGACGGGAAGTCCATCTGTGCCTTTCTAACAGGTGTAGCTCCATGAGTTGGTGACATCACAAGACAGCACAACCCCAGCAGCAAGACCCGAGGGGCCAGATCTGGGAAGTGCTGTGGAGGCATGCTGGCTCTGAGTGGAGTGTGGAAAAGAATGGCGTGCTGTCCCCTTCCAGGTCCAAGACTCTCTAATCTTATGAATGAAATTCTAATGGCTTATGGACCACCAGGTGGTGGGTGAGGAGCCTGGCTGGCGGTGACGGAGAAGGGCTGGAGGTGTGTGACATCACCCTGTACACACTGTCTTCCATGCTCCCTGGGTGGGGCCATCCCTGGATAAGAGACAGGGGAACTGCAAGCTGCTCCCAGGCTAGGGCTTTGATCCCTGATTGTTTCCCAGTATCAGCGCTGGTGAGTGAAATTGAAGCACAATTGAAGAGTTCAAAATCAGCCCCTCAGGCAAAAACAGTAATGCAGGAAGCAGCGGCGGGGGTGTGGGGGTGTGGGGCGTCCTGCATGCCCACCAGCCCAGTGGCCCCTCAGCTTTGTTTTGGAGGCCTCAGGGTCTCAGGGCTCCATTCCCCTCAAGCCTCCCCTCCCAGGCCCTCCAAGCTGGAGATGAGCTGCTCACGACAGAGGCAGCTCATTATTTTGCTGCAGTTGACTTGAAATCTGAAATCAGTCGGATATCAAATATGCAGGCCTCAGTTCGAGACTGGTTTTCAAAGGTGCAGTAACATTCAGAAATGACACTGCATTCCCTAATTACGAAATTCTGTCATCGCCGCTCAGACTAGGATGACTTGGCTTTAGAGTTTTCTCTTTCTCTTTCTTCCCCTCCTTTTTTTTTTTAGGGTTTCACACACACAATGATTATTTTAAAATTGCTTTGGAAGAATATATTTCATCAGTGAACTATGAGCGTGCTTATTACCGAAGTTTGGAGGCAATTGGAGAGGAAAGATAAATTAGGCAACTCTGGAGGCCTCAGAAAACACGCCCTCCCTGCTCCCCATGGCGGGCTTCTTACTGCAGCTAATAAAACCTTCCACTGTCAGCGCCTCCGGACCTTCCCACCCACCTCACTTATGGGGTCAAGATCATGCCCTGTTTGGGGATTGGAAGGAGCCGCCGGGAAACCCCTGCTCCATCTCAGCCAGGGGCAAGGATGGAGAAGAGGCAGGAAGTTAAGGGCCCCCCAAAAACCAGGGCCCCTCAGACTCCCAGGAGCCAGAAGAACTGCCGCTGCCATCCCGGAGCTCCTGGGCAGCCCAGACTTTGTTGGCTTGGGAACATGGATGCCTCTGTGGGCAGTGGGATGGTTGCCTGAGCTCCCAACATTTAGAAAGTGGTCCAGAGTGGATCACTGACACGCTGTGGCACAGTGAATCTGCGCAACGTCGTGGTGAATGAGAGAAGCCAAACAAAGGACACAGGCGACATGATTCCACTGACATCATTGCTCTAGAACAGGCAAAATGCATCCCCAAGGATAGAAATCACAGCAGGGATGCCTCTGGAGAGGAGGAGATTGATGGAAAAATGGCATGAGGGGACCGTCTGGGCTGATGGAACCTTCTCCATCCTAACTGGGGCATTGTTATATGAATGTATAGATTTGCCCCAATTCACTGAACTGTATGCTTAAAAAGAGTATCTTGCGGTGACTTAATACTATTTGGACAATGTAGATAGAGGCTTACAGGCAGTTGTAACCCAGATGCCTGCTGGATATGCCACTCTCTTAGGAGGGCGTGGCTTCATGGGTTTACACTCTCTGTTAAGAAACAGAGTCACAGAGTCGATCCATTCCTGCTCAGGGGTTGTTCAAGCCACGAGCCAAATATCCAAATACTGCCCCGCTCTCTGGAGAAGCAGCCTTGCTTTCTGAGTAATATATTCATCCTGCAGCCCACACCATGCCTGTCTCGTCAAGGAAGTGGCTGGCAGGACTAGCACAAGGTCAGGTGCTAGAGGACAGACGCTGATAACACGCGGGAGCCCCGGGGAGTTGGGGTGAAGGGGTCACCTCCTTCGTATGAGATGATACTTCCCAAGGAACTTTTTCTTTCCTTTTCTTTTCTCTTTTTTTCTTCTCTTTTCTTTCTTTCTTTTTCTTTTCTTTTTTTTTTTTTTTTTGTAACAAAGACCTCCTCACACTGGCGAATTATGAATATGCAGAAAGGATGGTATGAGACTAGTCCGTGTCCCTGAACTGAGGCCAGTTTAATTCCTAGGGCTCTAGTCACTGGTACTTTTCCTGCATTTTCAGCAGCACCTGAAATAGATTTCACTTCATATGAAATGCAAAACACTGCAGCGTAGAAAGCTCACCCTGGTCTGTGATCCAGGCGAGTGTTCTCAAGCCTGGTGTTCATTTTTTTTTTCTCCCTTTCCTTCAAAATACTGCCTTGCTAAGCCCACAGATGGGGATCATAGGATAAGTAGATGCATAATATATTACTCCAAATAGTCCATCAGGCATCTTCTCTTACAGGTCAGGAGGACTTGCAAATGGAGTCTCTAGGTCACCGCATTTCCATCCGAGAGAAATTCTCTCTCATAATTAAGATTATGTCAGCATTTCCATTACAGAACAGGGTGGTAAAATCCACTCTGAAGTGGAGCTTGGTTTTTAAAGCTCTTGGTCTCGGAGAAAACTCCCTCTCTCTGACAGTGGTCAGATAGCACTTTTCCCCTTAGAAACTGGAGAAAGAAAAATGCACAGTAAGTCAGGAACAGTGGGGCTGACTGGCTGTTGGTCAAGGGGTTGGGTGAAGGAGGTCCCCCTAGGAGCGATGGTCATTGGGATGGTGCGATGTGCAGTGGGAGGAGTCTGAGTCCAAGCAAGTGCCCCCCAGAGCACTTGCAGCAGTGCCCTCTGCTGTCCCCCTCTAGCAAAGTCACCAGGGCAGCACCAGGTCTAAGTGCAGATCCTTGCCCTCCTATGACAGCCAACCTGCCCCACCCAGTCAGAATCTCCAGGATGGGGCCTGGGAATCTGAGGAATCTGGCTCTTGTACCTAGGTATCCAGATGATTCCTTTTCCAGGAAAGCTGACACCTCCTAATCTAGGTTTTGCTATTTTGTTGCTGGTGACCTTGACGAAATAGCTTCACCTCATGGTGCCTTGTGTCCTCATTTGTAAATAACGGTTAATATTTACCAAGGATTTAATATGTGGCAAGTGTTTTAAGAGTCCCATGACTGAGCTCCTCTAATTTTTACAGCAGCCCTACAAGGTTGGCACTATAACTAGTTCCATCTGACCACACAGGTGTGGGACATCGGCCCTGCCACACTGCAGGGCGCCCACTCGGGGACCTTTTACTATGGCAGCAATACCCAGGAAACTTGGAATCCAAGATGTGGGTTGGAGTCGTGGCTCTGCTATTTGCTGGGTGGCATTGGGAAGTGACTCCACCTGTGAGCTTCATGTGTGTCATTTATCAAATGGAGGTGATTCCACTTACTGTAGAAACTTGTAAGGAAGAATTAGGGTAGCATCTGTGGGCCCCAGGGTTCCCTGGAAGTGGCAGGACCACTGCGGGAGAAAGAAGGGAGGGGCATCTGCAGGGCATTCTTTCGCCCTGCCCCTGTGGGGCACCTCTGCTGTTTCCTGAAGGAGGACAGAAAGGCCTCAGGGGCTGGGGTGGGGGTGGGAGCCACATGCTGGAGACAGCAGCTGGAGATTGAAGCCCAGTGCCAGCACTTGCTGGCTGTCAGACTTTGTGCAATTAACTCAACCTCTCTCAGTCCCAGTCTCTGCATCTGTGACTCTTGGTGTACCCCACAGGTTGCTACACAGGTTTAAGAAAGAAGGGAGGCCGAATGGTGAATAAAAAGGCCCAGGCCATATAGTTTTTAAAAACTCAGGTTGCTGATTTATCATGAAAAGAAATTTTTTTTGTCTGATTTGTGAATTTATGGATGTGAAAAGTCTTACAAAGGGACAGAGTCAAACTGTATTTTGGTATAATTTTATGAATAATCTTTGTTTCAAAGACTCACAGTGATTTGGAATTCTGCAAAAAAAAAAACAAACAAAAAAAAAACCAAAAAAAAAAAAAACCCTAAGCTGTTTGATCACTGTTGATAAGGACTCCTCTTCATTCTTTTTTCCTAATGTCAGTTGCAAGAGGACATTGGTAGAGATCATGACAAAAGCAGCCAGGAAAAACAGAACCGTCTCTGTCCCTTAGAACTATTTTGAACACGTCCATGGAAAATATTTTTACCTGTTGACGCATTCCCCAACAAGGACACTCTTCCTCCCATGAAAACCTTCCCCCCCCCCTTTTCAGTATTAATTCTCTCCATGATGCCCTTTTGTAGAAACCAAAGTGAGGATTTGCTTGATTATAAATAATGACACAGTACATGGTCCTGGACTAACACAGGGCACCAATTCAGGCCTGATGTTTCCCTATTATTTATTGTGCTATCAGTGCAGCTTCTCCATTGGATCCTGGTCTTAAATCAAAGATCCCATCACAGAACCTAATGTGAGAGAAAACCAGATGCACCAGGAGCCTCCTTTATTTATCCTCCCTGGCTTGTCAAGCAGGCAGAAAATGGAGACTCGGCATTAAAAGGTGTGTGCTGAACAACTCTGTCTGGCTGCTAATGAAACTGTGATGTGGTGAAACACCAGCATTTGTGATGCCACCCCGAGCAGATCTGTATTCTAGAGGAGTCAGGCCCAAACTCCTTTGTCTAATAAGACATTTAGCATTTAGAACATACAGCCAGAGCATTCTCAAGGCATTTGAAATTTCATTTCAGTCTTATGGGAAATGCCAAAGGGTCAAGGAATTAAGAGAGTTGTTTGAGCTTGGAGGTTGACTCAGTGGGTTCAAATCCAGGCTGGGTGCTGCTTGGAATACCTGGGTTTGGTACAGGACAATCTCCTGATGAGCTGCAGCTGGTCCAGGGGAGAACTCTGTGCTCTGTCCTGGCAGCCACTTGCCAGGCCTGGAACCAGTGAGATGCTGGTAAACTGGCTCTCGAACTGGCTTGAAAAAATGTTTGAAAATTTCATAGGCTCTGGTGAGCCACAGGGACTGGCTTCAGTACGCTGCTGCACGAAACTCTGTTTAGTCTTCATTTCCCCAGAGGTGACACTTTCTGCCCTGGTATCTCTAGGGCTGTGGTGAATACGGGCGTGAGGTGGTCCATGCCATGGAATATTGTGGCGCCTTGCTCACAGGAAGGTCTTAATAAACGTTGGTTCCCTTTACTCCTCTTTTGTCTGCCTTGAGAATAGCAAAGTGAGACGTGCATTGTCACTCACTCATTCATTTATTCAGCATTTGTTGAGCAGCTACTATGTGTTGGCTCCCTCTGTTTAAAATAAGACAAGAGCCTTGACTGAGTGCATCCTCCAGACCAGGCAGGAGACAGAGTCATGGGTCAGAGTCACGGTCGGGAGTTGGGAGATGAGTGCTGTGAACCAGCTGTGTAGAGGTCGGAAGGGGAGCAAAGAGGGGGCCAAAGAGGAATGGGGGATGGGGAGGGTTTCTCCAAGGAGAGGATGTTTATTGTGTTCAGAAGCATGCGGCAGATGAGGAAGGGAGAAAGTCACTCCAAGCCAGTGAAGACAAGTGGCTTTTTTTTTTTTTTATTATTATTGTTCCTCTAGGGAGCCTCTTCAGACATGTTTATCCTGTTCATTCTGACATTCCTTCATGAAATTTAAAAACAGGCTGCGTATCTGTTTATGAATATTTGAGCTTCATACATAAAAAGAGTAAGTTTTTTTTCTGCTCCCCAGAACCAAAGGGGCAATGTTGCCCCTTGTTGAGACTCTTCTTGCTAACCATTGAGCATAATAAACTGTTAATCATTATTTTCAAAATGAACAAATACATAGATATCACCACTAGTAGAAAGAACTACTGCAAGAAGTGGGGCAGAAAAACAGAATAGCGTAGCTGAACGAGGCAGTGGGGGGCTTTGTTCCCACTTACGAGTAAGGACGCTGAGGCTCAGAGAGGAGTCAGAGATGGGGCTGGAGGGCAGGAAATTGGGTCCAGCTGTTAGGTCCTCAAACGCCAGCCTGAGATGTCCAATTCTAGGTGACCCACAAGTTTCTGAACTCCTCAGCCCACAGGAGGGGAGGTTACCTGTGGCTCTCAGGACTCCTCATTGCTGCCCCTTAGCACTGAGCCCAGAGGGGGTCTGTGGGTGCCAAGGCGGAGATGCGCGGCCACTGGCTAACTTACTGCGCTCCAGAGTTTCACTGAAAGAGCTGCGATTACCAGGCTCCCTGCTTTTGGCGCTTGAGAATCCACCTCAATTTCCCCTTTCTTTCCGAAGTGACAGTGATTAAGGATTCATTCTGCACATAAGACAAGTGATCAATGGCTCCTGGCAGTTGCCATTGTCTGTCCCCCTTCCCCCCCAGGCCCCCCCATCAGTAGACAATGTATCTTGGGGAGCTGCCGGGGCCTGAGAAAAATGAGTTTGCCAGACACAGTGCTATTTTGATTTAGATCACAAACAGCTCAGCTCTGTTTTTACATTGATAACAAGGAGATGGGCTCCGTTTCCTGAGTTCTGCAGTCTGAGAGCAAGTCCATCTCTGTTGAGAGAGAAAGGGAGGGTGATCTTTTTGTGTTAGTTGTTACAGGCTGTACCCAGATTTTTGTGGTCAAACAGATATGTGAGGGACTCAATCTGACTGACCTGGGCCCTTTGCTGGAAGCTGAGGGATTGGTGGGGTTACCAAGCCTGCAGCCCTGGTTCTTCTAGGCCCCCCAAACCAGTCCTGACTGGGGGTCATTGGTGGGTGTCTGTCTTAGAGAGATATTGAAGGCAAGGGGGAGGCCAGGCTGGGAGGAGGGACTGTCAGCCATAGACAGCGATGCCCAGGTGAGGTGTGGCAGGGGCAGGAAATCCAGGAAGAGCTAGAGGGTGGACAGGGAGGCCTTTGGCTAAGGCTGTCCTCATGTGTGCCCTCAGGGACGTCTGCCAGGAGGAAGGAAGGACTCTTGAGGAGAAGAGGTTCAGCCTCCACACTCTACACTCTCCCTCAAATGCTCTGCTTGCCTCCAACCCCTTGCTCCTCAAGGGCAATAAATACTGAATTTGCACCCGAGGAGCCGAGTTTAGGAGCAGAAGCCAGTCATAGGAACAAAGAGTGATGGGTGAGGAAGTGTCAACAGAAGCAAATGCCGAGGGCTCTGGGGAAGCATCATCGAGGAGACATCTGGGCAGACAATGAGGGGAGAAGTCGGTGGTTTCTAGCCAGGCGGTGGGGGAAGGGCATCCAGTCAGAGGACACGGTCTGGCTGAGGACACCGTCCTTGGGAGACCGCCAGCAGTGGGTGTGAGGGGAGGAGAGGCGGAGGTGGGGACAAAGGGTGGACCGCGTGTCTAGGGACTGTAGCACCAGGGGTTTTTCTGAGACAAAAAGTGAATTCAGATAAAGTAGTGTTCACATGTAATTTCTACCCTAAAAATAATGCTGAAAATAAATTTGGGAGGGAAAAATCAAAATGTTAGCACCGCTTAACTTTGGTGGTCATGAGTGACTTCTTTGTCCATTGTGAAGTTTTTGTATATTCCAGCTGTCCGCACGTGCTGCTTGGCTTTTTTACTTTTTGGCCTATTTACTTTTAAATAGCTTTGTGAGACATAACTCACATGCCATATAAGTAGCCCATTTAAAAGGTACAAATCAGTGTTTTTTTGGTATATTCAGAGTTGGGCAGTCACCACCACAATCAGTTTTAGAACATTTGCCCCAGAAAGAGTCCCTGTACCTATTAGCAGTCATTCCCCATTTCCTCCATCCACCCCCACTCCTACTTTGTATCTCTAAATTTGTCTGTTCTGGACATTTCATGAAAATGGAGTCATGTGATATGTGTTCTTTTGCAACTGGCCTTTCTTGGAATTGTGTTTTCGAGGCTCATCACGTAGCATGTATTCATACATTATTCCTTTTTTGTGGCTGACTAATACTCCATTGGATGGTTATACCATATTTTGTCTGTCTTTCATTAGTTGATAGACGTTTGGTTGTTTCCTCATTCTGGCTGTTATGAGCAATGCTTCTACGAACACCATGCACGTTTTTGTATGAACGTGTCAGCTGTCTTGTATGTACACCTACAAGTGGAACTGCTGGTGTGTCATGTAACTCTGTGTTTAACTTTTTGAGAACCTACCAGGCTGTTTCCCACAGCAGCTCTACCACTTTACATTCCCATGAGCAGTGTGAGGGTTCTGGTTTTCCCATCTTCTTTAACACTTGTCACTATGTATCTGTTTTTCATGCTAGCCATCCTAGTGGGTATGAAGAGGTGTCTCATTGTGGTTTCAATTTGCATTTCCCTAATGACTAATAGTATTGAGTACCTTTTCACATGTTTATTGGCCATTTGTATACCTTCTTTGGAAAAATGTCTATTCAGATTCTTTGCCTATTTTTAAATTGGGTTATTTTTCTTTCTAATATTGTATTTTAAGATTTCTTTATGTATTCTGGAGACTTCACCGTATCAGGTGGATGATTTGTAAATGTTTTCTCACATTCTGTTGGTTGTTTTTTAACTTTCTTGACAGCGTCCATTGAAGTACAGAAGTTTTTGATTTTTACCAAAAGTCCAATTTATTTGTGTTTTTTGTTGGTTGCTTGTTCTTTAGGTACTAAGATACCTTGGCCTAATCCAGGGTCACAGATTTACCCTTATGTTTTCTTCTGAGAGTTTTATAGTTTCAACTCTTACATTTAGATCTTTGATTTGTTTTGAGTCAGTTTTTTATATGGTGGAAGGTAAGGTTCCAACTTCATCCTTTTGCATGTTGGCCCATCACCATTTGTTGAAAAGTCTGTTCTTTTTCCCACTGAGTTATCTTGATGCCCTTGTCAAAAACTAGTTGCCCTTAAAAGTATGGATTTATTTCTGGATTCCTAATTCTGTTTCATTGATCTATGTGTCTGGCCTGAGGCCAGCACTTCATGCCACATGGTTTAGATTACTGTAGCTTTCTAGTAAGTTTTGAAGTTGTGAAATGTCAGTCCTCCAGACTTTATTCTTTTTAAGAATTACTCTGGCTCTTCTGGGTCCCTTGAATTATTATATGAATTTTAGGATCAACTTGTCAATTTCACCAAACAGGCTTACTGGGATTTGATCAGGATTGTGTTGAATTTGTAGATCAGTTTCGGGGCTTTACTTTTAAAGATGAAAGTGATCTGAAAGTGAGGCCACATGGTGTAGAAGAAAGAATGGATGGGGGCTTCAGAGTCAGGTGGACATCCCTTCCTCACCCCCTAGCACTGATTTAGTCTGTGATCTTGGGCAATTAAGCATTCTTTGAGCCTCAGATTCCTCATTTGTAAAACATGCCTAAGGGAAACTTTGAAGGTGTTTTAACGATTAAACAAGGACAGAGCCTGGCACATAACTGCAGTGTCCCATCGATTTCCTGGGCTGTTGGAACTCACCCAACTAACAGGAGGGTAAGCATCAGATTATAAAAAAAAAAAATAAAGACTGGAAAGGACTTCAGTGATTAATTTAATGCATATTGAAATATCATTGACTGTGACCTTAATCTTTCCTTTGCCCCTAGAATACTTTTCCCCCTATACCTTTGATGAAATTCTGGTCCACCCTGATGGCCTAGTTGGAAGTAATCTTCTCTTCTGAATGCACCCAGCACTTTCTCTTCTCTGACAGCATCTAATTCTGTTTGCCTATTTTCTACAGACTTGGGTATGAGACTTGACTCCACTTTTAAATTGTAAGCCTTTAAAGGCAGGATTTGGCTGTACCTTCTTTAACATAACAGTGTGACAGGGCTGGATAAAGTATGGCCCCATTCACATTCAGACAGTGGATCTATATGTGTGTGTGTGTGTGGTCATTTCCCTGCACTGCTCTCTGCCCTCCCCAGGGGCACACATATCCCACATTGTGCTCAGCAAGGCTCTGCTAACAGTGAAATGTTTAAGGATACAGGGGAGTTGACTCTCGAAGACCATTGAAGGGCCACCCAGGTTTCTTCTTCCCTGAGGGTTGGGTGCTCCCTCCATCACACACACCTAGCACAGCCAGAAGACACCAGCATCTTCTCTAGAAGGAAGGAATTTTATCATTGCTTTTAATTTTGCCAATTTGATAGATGAAAAATAGTATCACGTCTTAATTTGTATTTCTTTCATTACCACTAAGGTTGAAGTTTTTTTTAATGTTTATTAGACATTCATTTTTCTTTTTTGATTACCTTTTCCACCTGAAGTTTTTTACCATTCAGATTTGGACTGGTAAGGAATAGACTGGTGATCAGCAGGAGATGCAGTTCAACAACTTGTTAGAGGCCAATCAGTCAAAAGTTTGGAGCTGGCTCATTGTGGGGTGTGTGCGGAGTTGTGTGTGAGGTGTGGGGGTTTTGTGTTTGCAGATGGGGACACGGCCTGAGAGAGCTGGAGACTCTGCTGATGTCATTCTGTGGCACTGTAAATCATGATAGCATGTTTCTGCCATGTGGTCCCTATTCAGTGCAGATTTTAGCATCATAGCCGTCTGTGTAGAGCTCCAGCTGAGATCTGTTTCTCTTAATTCTTTTATTTAAGCCTCCTTGCTGACTTCAGAGGTTGGTGACTCTGTCAAAAGTCTCTTATGTGTGTACAGGCTTCTGATTACTTCCCTTAGAAAAACAGAATTAAACATGACATGCCCCTGTTGGGATGAGAAATTGCTTTTTTGTATCTGTTGCCAGTTGCTGGTTAATTCCCTGTTTGATGAAGGGTACAAGTAGGGTGGGCTGGAGACAGAAGAGGAGAGGGGAACCCATGTGCTCACTCACCACATGGAGAGTTCCTGATGCCCGCTGTGGGCTGTTGGGTCAGGATGGTCAGAAGAAAGTCCATCTAGGCCGTGCTGTTGAGTCCAGAGTCCCAGGGGATCTGAGGACAGAGATGTCAACATCCTGTCCTTGCTCAGAAAGGCTTTGTGGATGGCGTCACAGAGTAGGGGGTCTTTGGACTGAAAGTTGGTGGACAAGGGATGATGGAGCTCTGGGTGGAGGGGACAGCAGGGCAAAGGCCTGGAGCCACAAAAGCCTGACATGTGGGAAGTGGCGGGTAATGGAGACGACTGGGGCTCCAGGACTCAGGGTGTCGATGCTGGAGGGAATGATGAGGATGAAAAAGTGGGCCCTGGGCACCTGGTAGAGGTTTGAGGCTCTCTTCTGTAGGCTGTGGGAAGGTAAGGTGGGATGGCCTCAGGGCTCTCAGGACAGAGAATCTGTTGCCGCATCCACTGGTGGGCTGTAAGGTTAAGTGATGGGGCCGTATAAGGCGGCTCTGGCTTCTGGTTTGGGAAGCTGGGTGGATGGTGTTGCCAGGAACTGAGGCAAGGGATGGAAGTAATGAGTTTAGAATTGAACATTTTGAAATGTTGAAATTGAAGAGTCTGTGTCTAAGAAGGTGGGAGTTTGGGGAACGCCAGTGTTCACGGGCAGAACAAGGAGCACCTGTGAGAAAGATGGAGGTGAGAGGAAACTCTCCAGGTCAGTTTCCTAGAAGCCCATGAAGGAGGAGGCACTCCTTAGGAGGAAGGCACTGGCAATCGTGTCACATGCCACAGAGGGGTCCAGCAGGATCAATGCAAAGATGGATTGGGCTCTGAATCATTGGGCTGAGGGCATGGGCTTTGGATTGAGATGAACCTGGGTTCAAATTCTGGTTCTAGCACCTAGTATCTCTAGGGTCACTTAATCTGAACCTCAGCTTCTGCATCTATAAAATGGGAAGCTGATAATAGTACCCATTTTATAGGGTTGTAGCAAGGATTAGGTAGATTATTGTAGGTGAGGTACTAGGCATGGAACATTGTGAGCAGACAGTGGATATTCCTATTATAGTTACGATAGATAAAAATGGTAACAGTATCTACTTACAAAACTGTGGTAAGAACTACATGAGAGCAAGCTTGAAAGTCATGTCTCTTGTCCAGTCCCAGATAGGTGGGTGTGATATTGTGATTTATAATAAGAAATATGTATTTCAGCTTTGTTGACTTTCCTGGCACAGATCTCCTCAAAGTCTTGGAATTTCCTGTGATGAGACCCACAAAGGTGTCTTTTGTTATGTTAATGAGGTCACTTGGAAAGCACCTAAGAATGGGAGATGGTTGCCAGGGGAACCAACCTTGTGATGAGAGGGCTGGAACTTTCAGTCCCACCTCCCCAACCTCAGGGTAGGGAAGAGGGGCTGGAGATGGAGTTCAGTTGCCAAGGCCAGGGATTTAATCAATCATGCCTATGTTATGAAGCCTCCATAAAAACCCAAAACAGTGGTGCACCTGGAGAGGGCACGGAAGCTCTCTGACCCTTCCCGAAACCCTGCTCTAGACATCTCTTCCATGTAGTTATTCCTGAGTTGTTTCCTTTTATAATAAATTGGTAATCTAGAAGGTAAAATATTTCTGTGTTCTGTGAGCTGCACTGATAAATTAATCAAATCTAAGGAGGGGGTCATTAGAACCCTTGACTAATCTGTCAGAAAGTTGCCCAGAGGCACAGGTGAGAACCTGGACTTGAGACTGGCATCTGAATTGGGAGCAGGAGCATTCTGGTGGGACTGAGCCCTTAACCTGTGAGATTTGATTGCATCTCCAGGAAGACAGTGTCAGAACTGAGTTGGATTGTGGGGCACCCAGGTGGTGTGGAGCATTGTTCAGATATGTAGGAACTCCCCCTCCACACACACACACATACACTGAAATTGGGAGCAAGAACCCTTAGTGGGGGTGAGAGCTGCCAGGGAGAAGGTGTCTGCTGGGACCAGGCCAGGAGGAGTGTCGTGTGGGCTGGAGAGAGGCCTGGGGTCTGAACCAAGTCTGGGAGTACTAGATTCAAGTTCAGTACTCTTGAGGTCTGATCTGAGAGGTCTGAGAAATGGTAATATTAGGTGGGAGTCTGGGTTTTTTCAGCGAGAGTCTGACAAAATCCAGACAAGGCTGGTTTTGAGAGGGTGAGGAGAGTGAGCCTTCTAGGCAGATGTGGGCAGTGTGGGCTCAAATGGTGGGTGCTTGCTTTGTGAGTGCAGCTTAGCTCCCTTGTGAGGTCTCAGGGGCTGGCCCCATGCTGAGATGCACAGGCAGGAGAGCTAGAGTCTGAGTGTCTGGCTCCCACTGGCCCAGGACCGAGGCCTGGAGAGCTGAGCCTGCAGGTGACAGGGTGCATTCTGAGCATCTGGAGATCATTGTTCATGGACTCACTGATGATGTGAGGATGTCTAGACTGGAAATGTAAGTCAAGATGGTGTTGGGAGTTCATACTTTAAAGTTCCTTGATTTCAAATACATTGCAATGCTAGATTAACTATTTCAAAAGAACTTAAACACAGCTACATTCAGCCAGATGAACACCTCTGTGTGCCAGAAACAATACAGGAAATTTGTTGGGCTCTTGGGTTTGGGAATAGGCAGACAGGGCTTGAAATATGGCTGTCATGAGATGACAGGCACCAGGAGTTTTGGCCTCATGACTGGACCCTGAATGGCTTACTGCCAGCTCTTCAAAAGGACTAGAAGAAACTTTAATCACTGCTTGGAGATGCAGCATGTTGTAGAGCTGAATGCCTGGGTGGAGAGAAGGAGCAGAGGAAGCCATGCCACCAGGACCTCAAGGGGCCACTGCTGCCTCAGTGACTTGATCTGTGACACCACCAAGATCACTTTGGAATAGGAATCCTGAGTCACCATGACCAGAGCTGATTCTGGGCTGGGAGTCCTAAGGGAGGGAAATGATCAACTCCCAGACAGGGAGGCATGAGAGGTGAGAGTGGGGCGGTGAGAGGGAAATACTCCAAATGAACTTGCCAACAAAAGTTCCAAAGCACATGAAGAAAACGAATACCAAGAAAGACAGCCAACAGGCTCAAAAATGAGTAGAATTCACTCCTATTGAAAGGGAATAATAGGGCAATCTGAAAATTACTTTAAAATGAGTACATTTGAGATTCTTAAAGATATAAAGGAAGGAATAACACCTAAACAGAGCACAAAATCATGAAACAAAAACAGGCAGGTAGAAATCAAGAACAGGTGTATATGAAACTAATTGGACACTGGAAATGAAAAATCAAGTAATTGGAATAAAAATATGTTTAGCAGACAAGGTCGACTTTGGACTGGATATGCTAAAGAGTTCATCAGTGATTTGAGAGATAGCAGCGGGGAGGTCACCAGAACACTGCCCAGAGAGAAAAGATGGAAATAGGAAAGAGAAGTTGAGAGACAAAGAGGACAGACTGAGAGTCTCCAACAGATGGGCTCCCCAAATAGGGAACTGAAGGAATTGGAGAAAAGCAGTTTTCAGGAAGATAACAGCTGAGAAGGTTCTGAAATGGAAAACAGACACGGGTCCTCAGATGAGAAGCACGCATTAAATGCTGAATAAGTAAGCATCCACCTAGCGCAGGGCCTGGCAGACAAATCGTAGCTGTGCAGCAGATAGCAGTTTCTTTTCCTTCCCTCCTTCCTTCCTCCTTCTTTCTAGAAACAATTACTGGACGTCTGCTATGAGCTTGACACTGCGCTGGGTGGTGACGAAGATAACTGATACCTTCCCCCTGACAGGAGCAGAGCGTTTGGTAGGAAACACAGACAGGGAAATAAGTCTATGCAGTAGAGCTACCTGGCCTGTGACAGATGTCGCCATAGAATCTGGAAAGTACGGAAAGGAAGGAAAGACGAGTGTGTGTGAGAGGCTCGATAAACTAGGTGGTGCTTCCATAGTGTCATGAACGGGGACAAGCAAAGGAGAGGGAACAGCATGGACAGGCACTGAGGCCCATGCTTTTTCACTTGGGGAAACGGCAGGCAGCTTCCTGAGGCTGGAGTGTAGGGCTTGAGGGGCACGTGTATTCCTTCTCTTTATTTACTCCATGTGTTATGAATGCCCCAAAGCAGGTTCTGTGGGGCCAGTGCTATCCCAGAGCATACCCAGCAAGGTCCGTAGACAGCTGGCCTTTAAAAAGAGTCTTGCTGATTCACCTGCAGAGATGCAGAGCTATCTTGGTGGATGTATTTTATTGACTGTTTTCTGGAGAAGAATGGTTCGATGCCTTCCACAGATGCTCTGTGTAGCTCACACTCAGGCACTCCTAAAGCCTGAATCCCTTAGAGCAAGTGCTCGTGGAGGTGTTGATACCTTGCAAGGAGGCTGACCTGCCCCTGCGGATCCCTGGCTGATTCACTGGGGGAGAGCTTCCTGGCTTCTCTGTTCTTCCATCTGGCACTGAGGAATGACAGTGCCCGCCACTCCCATGTTTCACAGACATGTTGTTATCAGGAACATTGGCGACACTCTTTGATATATGGAGATGAAAGATACTGAATTAATTCAAAGCTTTATTTGTTGTTTTTCACTATTATTACTAGTTAAATTGCTGAGCACACTTTTGACAATCCTGTCAGAAGCTCTCCCATATGTCCTCTCCCTGGAAGAGTAAATGTTGCCTTCAGGGACATGACTACTATTTTTTTTTTCTTTCTTGGCAGTGAAAAATGACTTCAAATCCCAGTATTTAGGATGATGAAATTTTTGATGTACTCTGTCCTCTTTTCAAGCTCAAACTGTACTCCCCATCCTGTCTGAAAATGGAAAATTAAAGGAAAACTCAGAATTCAGCCTTGCCTTGGCCTCCAGAACCCCCAGGGGTCAGTGTGAGGAGACCATCATCTGCTGGACAATAGGGAGGGATGGTCACTCGGAAACGGAGACTTCGTGGTTGTTTAGTTTCCTGGTGTGCGTGAGAAGGGCTGTGTGCGGTTCTGGGCTAAAAGGCTGGCTGTTCCTGTCTCCTAAGACACCCCTGAATACAGATCTACCTTCTTTCCTAGACTACAGGCTCCTTAAGAGTCTTGATTTTGTGCAACCATCTCTGTGTTCTGGGTAGAAAAGAATTCTTTGAAGCTAACAGTGTAAGCTTTTAAGGTCCTTCATCTTAGATCTCATCCAAGGCCCTAGGAGAAACCCCAGCAACAGGTTCACCTGTTTTTGTAAAACTGGCAAAAGTAAGATATTTTAACAACAATCAGTTAAAAGCAGAGTCTCTTCCTGTCCAGCTTCTCCTCCATCACACTTCCCATTTGTGTCCAGGTAGCACAGGGTGACCATGAACACTTTGGGGATTGTGCTAAAGGAAAGTTGTTTGTAAATCTGCCAGTTTGACTGCAATTTGCAAAGATCATTTAGAACATATCAGTAGAACAAATAAGAATTTACAGATTCTTGGTTTGGACCGGTTAGATGAGTACCTTCTTTGGTTGTCTACATTTAGTAAAGAACTATGAGAAAATTCAGATGAAGACTAATAGACTGTGAAATGAAAGCAATAAGATACATGATTAAATCAATAAAATTCTTCACTTCCTGACGTGAGAAGTTTCAACAAAAAATTCAGATTCTATTAAAAGGAGGATGTCTATAAGAAAAAGAGAAAAAGAGATTTTTTAATTGAATGACACTTAAGGCCAGACAGTTCTTACCTGTACTATCCTGGATGCTGTAGAATGTTTAGTGGCATCCTTGGCTTCTGCTCACTAGATATCAGAGTTACCGCCCTAGTTGTGATAACTGAAAATGTCTGCAGAGATTGCCACATGGTCCCTGGGGGAAAAATAGCTCCTTCTGAGAACCACTAACATAAATGCACTTAAAGCAGAGGGTGGATAGAAAAGAAAGGAGCTAAAGGAGCTGACTTAAGTGTTTTTGGAAATCTGTGTTTTGACTTGACACCATAAAACCAAAGACAGGAAGTACTGCACATATGCTTTTCCTATGGGGATAAGGGTTAGCAGTCCTGAAACTGCTTTCTGTGTGTGTAGCCTAGGGTTGAACACAGAAATAAATGTATTATAGATAGTGAGAGCCAGCTTTCTCACTGTAAGAGGAAGAAGTTACAAGTAAGGAAAGAGGGAAGTGTAGAATGAAAATTGTGTTGCTGGATTGGACTCAGAAAATTAGTAGGAACTCTCAGCATATATATAATACACATGTACACATGTAAATATGTGAACACAGTAGATACAGAAATAAATATAGGGGTGCATGCATACAGGTGTTAATTCACATGCTCATACTTTACTCCTCTGTCCACTGAATGGGCCCAGAGGCAGTGACATTCCAGGAGCAGTGAGCAAACCTGGTGTGCACATCTTGGTTTCTAAATACTCTCCACAAAAGGGAACCAGAGTTCCTTGCGTAAGTGGCTGACTCCAGGGTAGGGATGGAGAAAAGACAAGATGAGACTGGAGCAAAAATACAGTCCTAAAAACAAAACCAAAACCAAAAAGGACCCCCCAAAGTGAGAGCATGTTGAAGGGTGCAGGAATCAATCTGAAAGAACTTCCAATGGTCTGAACTAGAAGAATTTTAGCAAAAAGTAAGTAAGAGTATTGGATTATAACCCAGAGAATAAAATAGGCATGAGTCCATACTCATATGAAAAGTAATTGATAAATAAATAAATGTGGGAGAAGGGATAATTCTTCCATAGTTGTAAATAAATAAAGATGGAATGAGAGAAATAGAAATCCACCATAAAACTACAGTACTACAACAGTAATGATAGCTATGAGCAAGTTTCACCAAGGATAATAAAAATAGAAAATGGAAGTTTAAAGAGAATCAAGACTTTTGCATAGTCTCAAAGTATCTTCTGCCAAATATTTATTAAATACAAATGGAAAGATAGTGACTTCCCAGTGGAGAAATCTGGCACGTGGCACCATAACCAAGGATCAAGATTAACACCACCTTGATAAGGCAAAGCAACATTGTGTCCCCCTGACGATGCACTCGGGACTGTCACCTCTGTGGAATTCTTTCCAGTAATTATATGCTTAATTTAATCATGAGAAAACCCCAGGAAATTCAAACTGAGGGAGCTTCTGCAAGGTGTCTGACCAGTACCCTTCACAAAGGTCAAGATCATGAAAGACAAAGAAAGGCTGAGGAACTGCCACCGATGGGAGGAGACCAGAGGAACAGCAACTATGTGCAGTGTGGGTGGAAAACCTGGGATAGAGAAAGGAGGGAAGTGGAAAAACCAGTGAAATCCAAATAAAGCTCAGAGCTTTATTCATAGTGTACCAGTGTTAATTTTTAAAGTTTGATGATTGTCCTAGAGGTGCATAAAATGTTTACATTAGGGGAATCTGGGTGAACTCTCTGTGCTATTGTTGCCACTCTTCTATAACTCTAAAATTATCTCAGAATAAAAATTTTTAAAAATTTCAGTTAACCACACCAGAGGAAAGATCAAATTACCTTTATAACTTTTAGTTGGGAAATATTAAAAAATAATTATCACATAAAGTGGGAATGTCAAAGTGTGCAGCCAAAACTGTAGGAAAGTCGATGTTACAAAGACGGGTGGAACAGTCAAGTAAGAAAAACATTTGTTATTTTTATGGATTTTGTGGTGCTTTGTATTTATCAGCTTCTTGTAATTTGTGGTGATTTCTCTTATCTTAAATAATACTCATTTTTGTACTTAAGTTTGTATTCTTGTAATCAGAGTAAGGCTCAGAAAACATGTCTGTTACCCATGTTGGTTTCTTGTCCTGTTGTTTCTATCGTCCTGGACCTGTTGGCTGTGAAAGGGACTGTCTTCTCCATAGCTTCACCCCCATTCTCTCTACATAATGGTGAGGTCAGCAGCCTCCCAGCTCCCTCAATGACAGCTTTAACACAGTCATGGAGTGTCTGCAAAAGAGACAGACCCAGTGGATAAATAAAGTTCTTGGAATCCTCCTAACTAGAATGCTTTGCTCCTAAATTTCCTGGATATCTCTCCAGTCATCCAAATTTACTCCTCTTTCTGTATTTTATCCTCTCCATCAGTTGAGCTTAATTATTGGGGATCTCCAGTGATGAGAAGAAAGATTTGCTTATTCTTTTATTTTTTAGATTATTATATTCTGTCCTAGAAAAATATTCTCTTTTTGAAATGGAAGAAAAAGAAAGAATTCTTTCCAAGACATTCTCAATCCTAACCTAACCATTGTAAATATTTTGGTACATCTCCTTCTTGTCTTTTTCTTATGCATGAGCAAGTAAATATGTATGTATATTTTGAAACATAATGGTGATAATGCTGTATGTACCATTTTGTTTCCTGCTAACAGCACACCGTGAGTATTTTCCCACAGTACTTTATGTAATCTTTATATACATCATATTAGTAACTTTGCACTCTTCCGTTGAATGAGTATCATAGTTTGCTTAACCATTTCTGGATCACTGGATGCAGCAATGGACTTTATTCATGGAGTTTGTGTGTGTGCCTGTGTGCTTGTGTATGTCTGTGTGACTTTTATGAGATGCACTAAGGAAGGACAACCAGAAACCGTCAGACAGGGGTAAACACTTTAAGCAAGGACAGAGTCTCTGCCAGGTCCCTGGAATCATCCCTTGGAGGCTGTTAGAGGTTGGGGACACACCAATAGAGAGACAAGTTTTGGCTCTAGGAAGGAAGCTTTCTGGTTGAAGTAGATGGTTTTCTACCTCCCCGATGAGTGCCTAAGAGAATGTTGATTAAGCACCAGGAGAAATGAAAATTAATGCAAATGTCTGTTAGCCACTAAAGCCCCAGGAAGGATGGAATGAGAGGAAATGCAGTCCATAATAATGGAGCAAACGCATGTGTGGGGACTTCCAATGAAGACAGAGACTAGCAGCGTAATTAAATCAAGTCCTCAGACAACGGAGAAACAGGGCTGCTGATGTGCTGAAGCCCACTTTGCAGCAGAGGAGGCACATCTTGACACATTAGACATTACAGCCTTGGCTTCTTGTGTCTGCAGTTGCCACACAGATCCTGTGGTCCAGTATCTCAAAGAGAATGATTGTGCTAATTAGTAATGTGAATGATACAGAGGGCCCTGAGTCTGCAGACTTATCTAAGGTAATGGAATGCAGATGGTCATCTATGTATTTGGAAAAATAAACACTATTTTACCAAGAGAGGGGACTGTTCAGTTAAGAGGCTTTTGTGGATCATTTGCCTCCTACACAGTCCACATACTTTGAAGAATACTGGTGACATTCAAAAGTCCAGCAATGCTTGGCATGGAAAGAAGAATGGGAACTTAAGACACACCAGCCCAGGAACTCTGTAAAAGCCAGCTCAGTGCTCTGAAGCAAGCTGGTGTTGGAGATAGTCACCAATGTACCAGGGAAGTCCCGAGGATTATGGGGGCTGCCAATCAGCCCAGAGAAAGGGCTTTGTATCAGAAGCCCCAGCTCCTGCCATATATGCCACATTGATGCCCCTGACTTCCCACAGATGCTTCTAAACAAAGCAAGTGAGCTATTCTACACACATCCACAGACCCTGCCAAGTCAAAAGAGTCAAGATTCTCTCAGGGGACTGTTCAGCTGTTCAATGGAGAGGGAAGATGAAAGAAGGGAAATTGTTCTTTTGGTGCAGAATGGAGCAGGCTGCAGTGAGTCCCCCTGTACTAGGCTGGCATTTGACAGCAAAAGAGTTCTTCCTGAGCCAAATATACAGGGGATGTCATTGCCCTTTTTAAAGTGACTATTTTTTTCTACCCAGTGGAGGCAAAATCATTATGTGGATTTATTTCCAATAAGGCAATGGTTTTCAGAAGGGAAAGGTAATCAATTCTAGTGACAGAAATAAGTAAATAATTTTTGCATTCTGTTTCCTGCCCCTCCTAGGATGGTATCCCACACTTCAGCACTGATGCTCTTTGTGATCTGTGCATTTTCCAGCTTTATCCTAGATCACAGTTCTACCAAGATCATGCCCCAGCTAACCTTGTGGATTCTAGAACATATTTGGCTTTCTGTTAGTCCTGTAGGTCCTGAGATGTTGACAAAATAGATGATTTTCTCTGTCATATGTGCATTCTCTGGTGATCTCTTATGTGTCCTGAAAGATCCAACTTGACGTTCACCTCCCCAGGGAATCTGTATATCAGACAAGACTCCAAAAGGAAACAGAGGATATACTCATGTTAGGGTAATTCCATGGACATTTAATAACAATACCAGTAGAAAAAATAGAGGTGCTAGTCAAAGAAGAATGGACAGTGTGTGGACCCATTGGCATCCCTAAGTCCAAAAGGATGAGAAAAAGGAGAAGTTACCAGAATTCAAACTCAGAGGCTTAAAGTTATGCATCAAAAGCCATCTGGAGAGAAGTCAGGCCTAGTTAATCAGACACATACTTTGTATATATATTTTTTTTATTGAAATATAGTCAGTTTACAATGTTGTGTCAATTTCTGGTGCACAGCATAATGCTTCAGTCATACATGAAAATGCATGTATTCATTTTCATATTCTTTTTCACCATTAATTACTATAAGCTATTGAATAGTTCCCTGTGCTATACAGTATAAACTTCTTATTTATCTATTTTATATATATATATTACTTAGTATCTGCAAATCTTGAGCTCCCAATTTATCCCTTCCCACCCTGTTCCCCACCTGGTAACCATAAGTTTGTTTTCTATGTCTGTGAGTCCGTTTCTGTTTTATAAATAAATTCATTTGTTTTTGTTTTTTTTCTTTTTAGATTCCACATATAAGTGATACATGATATTTTTCTTTCTCTTTCTGGCTTACTTCACTTAGAATGACATTCTCCAGGTCCATCCATGTTGGATGGGGCATTATTTTATTCTTTTTATGGCTAAGTAATATTCCATTGTATAAATATACCACAGCTTCTTTATCTAGTCATCTGTTGATGGACATTTGGGGTGTTTCCATGTCTTGGCTATTGTAAATAGTGCAGCTGTGAACACTGGGGTGCAGGTGTATTTTTGAATTAAGTTTCCCTCTGGATATATGCCCGGGAGCGGGATTCCTGGATCATATGGTAAGTCTATTTTTAGTCTTTTGCAGAATCTCCATACTGTTTTCCACAGTGGCTGCACCAAACTGCATTCCCACCAATAGTGTAGGAGGGTTCCCTTTTCTCTACAGCCTCTCCAGCATCTGTCATTTGTGGACTTTTGAATGACAGCCATTCTGGCTGGTGTGAGGTGACACCTCACTGTAGTTTTGGTTTGCATTTCTCTGATAATTAGTGATACTGTGCATTTTTTCATGTGCCTATTGGCCATTCACGTGTCTTCACTGGAACATTACTTGTCTAGGTCTTCTGCCTCTGGGTGCCCTCTCCTCCCTTCCTTTGACCTCCTGCTAGAGCTCCCCATTAGCCACCTCCAACCAGATGACAGAGGCCTTGTTGTTGAGATCCAAGTGGATCAGCCTGGGGACAGATAGTAAGGCAGGTAGAGGAGGAAGGAGAGTGGGTCTGGAGGAGAATTGGGAACAATCCAGCACAGGCCACCCCTTTTGTCCTGCAGAATCCATTCTTGTTCTTTGTGTGTAAAGTTCATATTCTCTGAGCAGCAAATGCAAAAATTCCATCAATTCAATTTTACTCATATGAGAGTCCTAACCCACTAACCACCACTGATATTCTTTGTATAAGGTAGTTGCGGGTGGGTTAGAAACTAAATTTAAATAACCTAAAATGCAAATGTTCCAGTCCTTACTTCTGAGCTAGACTTTAGACCCACACTGATAATCACAGCTATTTTCTCACCACAGTTCCATGTTCCCTTGATCCTTTTCCAGACCCATAGATTGGATGAGATTCTTTAACTTACTTTATTGCTAAGCATACTGAAACCTTTATTCCTGTAAGATCAGAGGCCTTGGCAGTCTTGATTTTGTTGTGTTCCCTTGATCAAGGCCACTGGGCAAGGGAGTAGTAGAAGGCACTCCAGTGAGGCTTCTGGATTTCTGGCCTAATCCGTTTGTCTTTACTGTGTATCAGCAGTGCAGTTTCCACCAGCAATTGGGATCATGTGTGTGCATACCAGCCCTTCCTTTCTGTTCAATGGCATGAGAAGCCCAGAGTGGTCAGGGAAGTCTCAGCATCCAGTTCATTGGAATCATGACTTCCAGATCCACTGAGCCCAAAACTATGGGAATGGGAAGCAAAAATTCTTCAAGTGAGTTGTTAGATGCAATTGTCAGGAGAACCTCTCCCAACTCTGCTACTAGTTTCTTGAACCCAAATGTCCTGATTATAGGAAAGATGAACACATACAGAGGCTGCTGGTTCAAGGTATGCTTTGCATCCTGCAAGACAGTAGTCTAACCTCACAGGGTGTTTCTCCAGCTGGCACTTAACTAAACCATTAGGAAGCTATTTGGCTTCTATTGAACTAGCTGCATCTGACTATAAGCCCAATTAATTCCTCAATGAGAGAACATGTCTGACCCTCTTTTGTTATATAATGTATCTAGTTGAAGGTAACATTGTATGGGCTACCACAGTCTTGGAAAAGATATTCTGTAAGTCCATCAATAGTGGCCTTAACAGAAGCAGTTTCGGTCAGAATGACAAATATATACCTAAAATGTGTGTCTAATCCTGTGGTTATGAATCATTGGTCACTCCACGGTCAGAAGGATCTGATGTAAAAAGCTTGCCACCTGGTAGCTGGTGAGTCCCCCAGAGATGGATGCCACACAGCATTGGTCTCTGGTGATGGCATGTTGGACACTCAGTATTGGAACGAGATCAGCCTTGATGAGGGTAAGACAATGGTATTCAAAATATGCAGTTTTCATCCTGCACATAAAGTCACTTTGTACATGAGCAGGTCTGTTGGGCAGGTTTCAGATGACTGGGGAAGAGGACTGCCTGACATCCACAGGACTGGTCATCTTGTCTACTTTATTATTCCAAGCTGCCTTCACTGTGGATGCCTCTGGTGGGCATTTAAATGGACACATATCTTTCTATTATTTACCCATTCTGAGAGGTTTGTCCCCGTACTTCTCTTTCAAGCTCCTGTTCTCACTTTCCTAACTCGATTCTGACCAGCTGCCCTACCTACTTCCCCTGAGACAGAGGAAAACCTCTGTCATTTCTCCTTCTACAGGTTGTGTAATCTTGGCAGGTGGATATATTTCAGGGAGTTCATGAGCTTGGTTGGGAAAAAAATAAATCTCCATTTTCGCTAACATCTAAGTGAAATTTGGAATTTCTTTCAATTATGAATGTAGTTAATAACCCATGTTCATGTTAGTAGTACCTGTGATTTTGTAATGAATGAAAATCACACAGTACAGTTTGTGGAGCTTTTAAAATATCATCTGTGCATCACTGCTTTGAAAATATAGCAGTTCTTAGACTTGTTGCTAGAAGAAACATAATCTTAATCCTCCCATATACATATGATCATGCGATGGTGCCGCTCAAGGTAGACTTGTTCTCATTTTGGTAATCCAGACACCTATGATGCTTTTCAGGATTTCCTGCCTACAAGTGTTGGTTGATAAGTTTGTGAAAATAGTTCAGTAGTTTTGGGAGTTGCTAAGAGCTTGAAAAACTGGATGGTTCGAATGAGAATTCTTGATTCTATATAGGCTATTTCCAAATTTGGATTTGCTAAATAAAGGAGCCCCATGCTGTTGGAGAGATGGTAGTAAAGCCATATAACACTAGGCAAAGATGGACTGGCTTGTGGACTGGGGCAGAAGAAAGAAGCTGATAGCAACACCCTTGTTTAATGGTGAGATGTGGTCTGGAAGAGCTGACTTTAAGATGACATTCTGAAGCCTGTCACTAAGAATTAGCAGCTTTGCCATTTGCCCTCAGTATTTGGCCGGATGCAAACAGACGTGACGCACAGTAGCCAGCTCCTTGCATTTGCTCCTGTGTACATGCTGCTGCGTTGTAAGACTTCTTATTTTGTGAGTCCTTTTTGTAAACTACAGAGACCTTTAGTAATCTGGGAATGGTAAAAAGCCCCCCACCCCTAAAACAGAAATTTGCCTGGAAAGAAAAGCTTCAGACACCGCACAGATGTTGCTTCTGTAACACCTGATGATGCACCTGCTTTTGGTCTGCAGTGAAACCGGAAGCTTCTTACAGTTGTGTCCTTAACTCCTTTTCACACCGATGTGTTCACATCATGTCTAGATTCTTCCAGCAATCCTGAAAGAAGTTTGATAGATAACCATAAAGTTATCAAGTTTATCTGGAGCAGGTTTCAGAATGATGGATTTTTTTTTTTTACATCTTCCAATAACCAGAGCTCTTTAAAATTTTTTAAATAATATTTTATTTACTTTTATTTTACAGCTGATTTACCATGTTGTGTTAGTTTCAGGTGTACAGCAAAGTGATTCAGATATATATGTGTATATATATATATAGTCCATTATAGGTTATTACTATGATCCCTCAGCCTGTGAAATGAGTCCATAAGTGCAGGTGAGACTCTACCCTGAGACCAGTAGGCTCCTGGCCTGTGGGTGACCAGAGGGGACAGCCTTGCTGGGACACATAGGACATCTCCTCCTACAGTGGATCTTAAAAAAGATTTTGTCAAGAAATAGGAGCAGAATATGAGGAACTTTTCTCCTATACAGGGGTCCTCTGGCAAGAGAGCCTGCTAGCTACTGCTAGCAAACTAAGGACAGAATTTTACCTTTTCTCAGAGAAAAAAAAACATTCTTGAAACTTTCTGAAAGAATTTTATCCATGAGTTGGCTTACCTTGCAAATGTTTTAACCACATAAATAAGATAACTCTTTGAATTCAGGGTCTTGAACTTATCATTGTGGATGCTACTGAAAAATTTGAAAAAACTTTCCTTGCCTTAGCGACTGATAGAGAAGAAAAAAGTGAAGGCCACTGTCCTTACAAACTTTCAACTGCTGGAGGGGTTGCTTTTCCAAGGTGGAGCTGAGATACAAAATTCTCTGTCAATTTCTTTGAAAAGATAAATCTGAAAACACCTGGAAACTCTTCAGAAGTATTTCAAAATATATCTCTATCTTACGGCACTAAAGTTGAGTTACAGATTTACGGTCCTTCTTTTTCTGATATAAACTATATTGAAGATGTGGACTGAACCAAAGAGGAACATGTTGATCGTAGGACCGAAGATTCACTACAATGGAAATTTAAAATGGCCTTGACAAGTATTGGTGTTCCTTGGGAGAAGCTTGTCTTGGTCTTGTGAAGCGAGCTATGGAAATTTTAATTCTACCTGTAATATTGTATCTTTGTGAATAAGAATTTTTAACATTTGTAATCATTAAAACAAAAGTCAAAAGTAATTGCACGTCCAAATTTACGTGCGTGTTGCCAGCCAGTGATCACCCCAGAGCTGAGTGTTATTTTTCACGCTCCACAACAGGAGACTTTGCACTGCCGTGCCTCTTAAAAAATAAGTACATCCTCAACTTGCCTATAGTATAGTGTCTTGGTGTTTAATATACTAGTAAGTAAGTATGTGTGTTGTATGTTACAAATACATGACTATATACATGTGCCTATATACGTAAGTTCACACTACATAAAACTAAATATATGTATGTAAACTATATTCCAGTATGACTGGCTTCCTGTGTAGTCTGTGTTTTATTTTATGCATTTGAAATTATTAATCAGGAAAAGTGTCCATATACTTCACCAGATTGCCAAAGAGGACTAAGGAACGTAAAAATGTTCGGAAGCCCTGTTCTAAATGCAACACCAACCAAAGTTGCTCCCACTGGAAGGGAGCCAGTCAGGGAACAAATAACGACTGAACTCTTTCTCCCTTGATCCTTTGCTCAAGTTCTTATTCTCTGAACCCTCCAGAAGCTGGAAGCAAGGGAGACTTCTGGTACATTCACAGAGGTCACCCGGCAAGGACAGGCAGCTGCGTGGGGGAGACTAAAACGTGAATCTGGAACGGGCGATGGAAGATGCCTGGAGGCTTTCTCTTCTCTTCCTCCCTGAGCTGTGTTAGGCCACCACACCCTTTATGCCCCTGTCACAGTAACAGTGCATTATTTCAGTTCTGCTCAGCAGACATTTCTGAGCACTTAATAGAACTCTGGCTTCTTCATATGTTATCTTAACACTTGAAAAGTGGACATGAGCATCTCCGCTTTACAGAGGGAGCAAGCTTGGTCACACAGTTAGCAAATGATAGAGCTGACTGAATGCAGGACCTTCCAGCACTTTTTGCCTACACTTTTGCTCTTTGAAAGCATCATTAGAAATAGAAAGAAATCTAAAAAAGACAAGCCACAGAATGGGAGAAAATAGTTGCAAATAACATATGTGGTAGAGGACTTGTATTCAGAATATAAACAGTTCTTACAACTCATTACTAAAACAAACAGCCCAATAAAAAGTGAGCCAATAATTTGAACAGACCTTTACTGGAGATATGATATTGTAAGCACATGAAAAGGTGTTTAACACCATTATTCATTAGAGAAATGCAAATTAAAGCCACAGTGAGTTAAGATAGGCTCAAGGATGTATTGTACAACATGAGGAATATAGCCAATAATTTTGTAATAACTGTAAATGGAAAATAACCTGTAAATATTGTATAAAAATAAAAAAAAACCCTATAATGATACATCACTATGCACTTGTTAGAATGGCTAACATGAAAAAAATTGACAATACCAAGTGCTGGTAAAGATGTAGTGCAACCAAAAACCTTAGTCATTGTTGGTGAGAATGCAGTGTCATAGTCACCATGGAAAAGTTTGTCAACGTCCTACAGTGTTAAGTACTTCCCATACAACCACGAAATCCCACTCCTAGGTCTTTACTCATGAGAAATGAAAACAAATGTTCATACAAACTTGCACCCAAGTGTTCATAGCAAATTTATTTATAATAGCCCCGAACTGGAAACAACCAAAATGTCCATCAACTTGTGAACAGATAGATGGATAAACAACTTATGTTCAGTGGCATTGCTACCCAGCAAAATAAAGGGCCAAACTACTGGCACAAACAACAACGTGGACGAACCTCAAAAGCTTTATGTTAAGGGCAAAGTCGCACAAAAGACTGCGTAGTTTATGATCCCACCTGTGTGAACTTCTGGAAGGGCAACTAAGTGTAAGGGTATAAATCACATCAATGGTTGCCAGGTCAGGGGTGTGGGAAAGACCGACTTCAAACAAAGGTGAGGGAGCTGTGCAGGGTAATGGGAATATTCTGTATCCTGACAGTGGAGGAAGTTACATGATGATAAATGTCTGTCAAACCTCAGAACTGAACACCTAAAATGGATGGGTTTACTTCATGTAAATTATACCTCAATAAATCTCACATTAAAATTTTTTAAAAAATTGAGTAAGTCTCTTCTCCTTTCCAAGTGGCTTCTCCTCCAGCATTCTCTGCCTCAGGAACTGGCTCCACCTCCCATCCAGGTCCCCAGCTCTGATATCTGTGTCGTAACCGATTCCTTCCTTTCTGACAACACCAATAACAAGCAGTTGTAAAATCAAGCAAATTGTTCCTCCTTTAAAACTCCTGAATCTCTCTTTACCTCTGCATCCCCACTGTTTGCTTTCTGTCCTCACCAGTATCACACCTTACCTGGAATTATTGTGGAAAAAGTGAGCAAAGGCCCGATTGTGCAGAGAGGGTGGTGTTAATCCTACAGGCAATGGGTGGGGAATACTGAGCAGTTCTGAGCAGGAGAATGCCCCAAGGACGTGTGTGTTTCTGATGGATCCACTCAGCAGCAGTGGAAGGGGCAGTGCCTGCATCAGAGCCGCTTACTTTTTTATCATCATTTACTGTCACCCTCCCATAAACAACCTGTGCACTGTAACCTCACAGTACTCCTTAAGTTTGCATGAAGCACGTGGGGTTCGCAGCATGCATTATGCAAAAAAATTATTCTCTGTATCAGATGTTCTTTTGCTCCACCCTTCACTTGGCCAGCACGGTCACCCTGCAGACAATTTATGCAAGCATACCATCACTCTGGAAAGGCTTTCCTGAGATCTCTGTTTGGGCAGCACTCCCTTCTAAATGTCCTCATGGCACCCCATGCATGTCTTGAACACAGAAGTTGCTGAATTTTATACTGGAAGACTTAAGCTTTTGAATGTAGGTCCTTTGTCTTTTTTGACCACTTATACCAAGAACTCAGAATAATTCCTGTTTCACAGTTGAACCAAATTTTTGTTGGGCAAGTGTTCAATAGAAATGTCCACTGGACAGAATTCCTGGACACATAGCACGAAGGAACTCTCCTGAAATGGGGTTTTAGGATGATGAAGCTGGAATACTTGAAGTTGCGGATTTCCTGGCATTGGTCCTCTTCAAAACCACAGCCTCCCAGGGCCTCGCTCCCTCCCTGTGTCTGCCACCTCTTGGTGCTGTTCTACCAAGCAGCTCCCAAGCCGTTTCCCAAATCCAGGCCGACGTGGACTTTTCTCTGACCCAGGCTATTTCATGGCCAGTGGTCCATAAATCATGGAGTGAAACTTGCATTTGTACAGGATCCTTGAAGAGGATTATTAGAGAAATAACCCAATAAAAAGGATGTATTAATAGGGAAGGGTAGGAAGATGGTGAACAGTTTGATTCTACTCCGAATATAGAGCTTTTATTATCTGCCAGCTTGACCACCACCAAATTTTCACTGGAAGGATAGCATATAATGGGGTCTACTTTTAAGCACTTTTTGCCTGTGGGCAACTTCCATTAATGCTGTTAGGGGTTGTGTGCCCTCGTGAAGGAGAGAAGTGAAGCCAGACTGTGTGTGGCTATGGCTTCAGGAGATGCTATTAGAGTCCCCTGCAAGTTAGCTTCCTGGTTTTTTCTTCCAGAGCCAACTCACTTCTCCCCTATTAAGCAAAAGGCTCTGCCTCCCTAGGAAATGTGTTTGTAAGTAGGTGACTTTGAAGCAAGGCAAGAACAGGGCTTTGTCCTGGAGAAAGGTCGATTGGGAAGATAAATGCTCCCTCTGTGTCCATGCGTCACACCAGTGAATAGAGTGATAGTCAACCTGTTTATTTTCCAGCAAAGGGCATGTGGCCATGTGACATGTGAAGAAAGAGCCTGCGTTTACTTCCCAGGTAAGAAGGACCCTGTCCTTCTGAGAGCTACTGGGCATATTTCAAGTCTAAATCCACAGGAGAGCACTTCCAGAGCACACGGCCCCAGCATTTAGATAGAGATGAGGAAACAACCTGAACCGAGATGCATTAAGGAAATCCAATTCCATGACCTTCGTGTGTGTCAAGTACAACGCTCGCACCTCATGTCGTGTTTTGGTAATGTGACTTGACTGTCATTTTTCTTCCCACCATACTGCCTGGTGATTTCTATCAAGTTCCTACCTCAGGAGTTCCTGTAGAGAGCACATGATTAATCTTTTATAGACCTGTTCACCTGGATTTCAAGGTAGTTTGTATACAACATTGTCATTTGTGTGAACTCTGAGTCCCCCCCCGAGAGCGTGTTTGTTGAGCCAAGGTCCTGGCTGAAAGGAATGATGGGTTCGGTTCAGCTTGAGGAAACACTTAGAGCTTTCTGGTTTCAACTCAGAGGGGGTGATTTTTAGAGATAGAGTTAGTGACTGATAAACGTGTATTTTGTTTATAGGAATCACGAACCTCTGTGTGTCTGTCTGCATTTGTGTGAGGGACCATGGGGTCATGGGCATGCTCAGCCTGAACAAAACTGTGTCCCATTCCAGGGTCATGGCTTTCCAAACTATTTTTTTTTAAGTAGCAGAAATCTATCCTCAAAATTTCATAAGAAACTGGCATATTTAACAGAAAAATTGGGAGATACTTTAGTAGCAAAATGTATTTTATAAGGTTAATACTTGATAACAGTTAATCAATGAAAGCAAGGAAGTGTCTGAGGAACACAATTAGAACTTCTAGTGATTGATGACAATTGCAATCTTTTATCATTTTCAGCATCTGCTTTATTTATGTTTTTTCATATTTAGGTTGTACTGTATCACGAAAAGCCATATTTACATAAGTCAGTAATTGCAAGTTGTACATTTTCTATCAGCTTTCCTTACAATTTCAGAATACTCTTGAACTAAAAGAAAAGGCCAGAGAAGCTTTTATTCCGAGGTTTCAATAAAAATGAAGTTATCTAAAAGCTCCAATGAACATGTTGGTGGTTTCCTCTATGTTAACATTTGGGGATGTAACATATTTGCATGTCAATGTACTTTACAATAGTTTGATAAATAAAAACATTTAAAAAATGAGATTTGAGAGTTGTGGTGCTGTAGCGTGTGGAGTAAACACACTCTACCCCGTCTCTGCCTCTAAAAGCAAAGAGCAGCTATTTGAAGACTCAGAAAAGTAAATGGTAGCAGGCAGATTGTGGAAGGAGCCCAGAATTTGAGGTTCTACCAAACCAATGGTGAGGGAGTTTCTGTTTTTCTTTTCCTCTGATACCACCTGGTTTGGACTCAAAGCCAGCCCTGAACCTGAAGATGCCTACTGGGCGTGGAAACAAAAACTGAAGAGAACTCCTCTCGACTGGTCTGAGGAGCAGGAATAAGGTGCCTTCAGGTTAGAGAAAGTGGGAGAAGTCTTTTGTACGTCCCCTCTTCTTCCACGCCCTGTCTCTAGGCAGCACAGTGAGAACAGAGGCATCAGACAGGTGCCTAAAATGCTAAGGGCAGGGATCCTTTCTGACCAGAATACCTGTAGCTCTGAGTGTGGAACGACCCTCTGCTGGTTTTTTTATTTTCCCCTCTCTGTGTGCTCCCACTGCTTGGCCTTCATGTAGTCACAACACACAATTGTGGGAAGTTCATGGCAGAGCGGTGGAAGTGGAGTCCCAGCCTTCTAGCTGGAGGACTGGGAAGAGGATCCCTGAGAGCCTGGAAGTGTTGGGGAGATCGTGCAGAGAAGAGAAGTCATGTGAATAATCTCATAAAATTGTATATGAATTTCTATGTTCTCTTCTGAAGCTACACATGAGTGAATTGGACCCTAAGCAGGATACCACAGGCTTTGAGAACTGAGCCACAGGGTAGATCATCACCGAGCTTCCAGACTGGCCACTCTGGCCCAGATGTAGGGCAGATCTAAATAACACAACAAACACGTTGAAACCTGAATGATATCATAACCATAGCCCACAGAAAGCAGGTTAGAACTTGCAGCCTGGTCTTCTAATATAGGGGATTACTTACTAAAACAAACAAAAATCAACATTCTTCTTAGGGTCCGTATAAGACTGAGTCTCATAATTTTAAAATGTCCAAGATACAACTCAAACTTAGTATTTGAAGAAGCAGGAAAAATTCAACACTGAAGAGAAAAGATAAACAGACTCCAACCTTAGAATGCAGAGATATTGGAATTATCAGGGATATTATAGCAGATAATATAAACATGCTTTGAGAAATAAGGTAAAACTTTCTTGAAATTAATAGAAAGTCTCAGCAAAGAGATAAAAGATGTAAAGAAGAATCAAAAGGGAATTAAGAACTTAAAAATACAATATCCAAAATACAAGAATTTCACTAGATGGGCTCAATAGCAGGGAAAAAATCCAGTGAACTGGATGATAGATCAATAGAAATACCCAGTTTGAACAACGGAGAGAAAAAAGATTAAAAAATAAATAAACAGAGTCTCAGGAGCCTATAGGACAATATGAAAAAATGAGATTTGGATAACATATTTGTGGATCAAAGATATTTATAAACATTAAGTCAAGCCACTAGTTATATGCAGGCAAAACGTTTTCCTTTCCTTGAGGAATTGATATGTTATTGCTTAAAGACAGTGAGAGAAATGTAACATATCACTGCTTATTTCCCCTGTCATTTTGGTTGCCAGGGAACTGTGAGTTAAGTTTCAAGTCCATCTATAATTGTAAGTTTGGAACCTTCCAGACAGCTTTTTCATTATTTATTTTCAGTGCAAAAGGCAAGAAAAAAAAAAGTGGTGAAATTGGAAAAGAAAAAGCAAAACTGTTGCTATTAGCAGATAACACGAGACTGTCTTCATAGAAAACTTAAGGAATTAAAGAAAAATGCTAGAACTGATAAGTGAATTTAGCAAGACTGGTGGCTACAAAATCAATATACAAAAATCAATTGTATTTCTAAATATTGTCATGACCAGTTAGAGAATGAAAATTTAAAAGAACCATTGTAATTTATAAGACCATCAAAACAACAGATACCTAGGAATACCTTAAGGAAAGATGTGAAGGGTCTGCACAGTAAACACTACAAAATATTGCTGAGAATGATTCAAGCAAATTGAAAAATAGTTATACTGTGTTCACTTTGATTTTGAAATGTTGAACCAACCTTGCATTTCTCATATAAAACCCTCATAGTCATGAAATATTAACCTTTTATGTATTTCTGGATTATGTTTCTTAAAACTTTGCTAAAGATTTTTATTTTTGTGCTCATGAGGGTATTGTTTTGTGCTTTTCTTATAAAACTCTTTTTTTGATATCAGGGTTATGCTAATTTCATAAAATGGTTTGGGAAAATTTTAATCCTCTCTTTGCCAAGAGAAGTGTGTATAATTGATGCTATTTAATTTATTCTTTAAATATTTGATCAAATTAATCTGAGAAGCTGTCTGGGACTGGATTTTTTATTGTGGGAAGATCTCTAATTATTAATTTAATTTATTAAATCAAAGACTACTAGATTATCTATATCTTGTGTCAGTTATGCTAATTTATATATTTCAAGGAATTTGTCTATTTCATCTGATTTGGCAAGTTTATCAGTATGAGATTTTTCATAATATTCTTTATGATTTTGTTTTATGATCATTGCTAGTGATGTCATCTCTTTCATTCTAGACATTAGTCACTTACGCTTTGAAAAAGTTTTTGATCAATCTAAAGGGGTTATAATAATGTTAATATTATCAAAGAACTAATATTTTTACATTTATTTATTATAGTGTTTGTCTATGTGCTATTTCATTGACTTTACTCCTTTTTCATCATTTTACTTATGTTGTTTTAAAATTGTTCATATTTGCTTAAAGAAGAGGAAGTTCAGATATGTGATTTTATACTTTCCCACCTTCCTAATAGAAGCATTTAGAGCAATAAATTTACCTCTGAGTACTTTTTTATTTATGTCCCACAAATTTTCAAGTGATACATTTTCATTATCATTCAGTTTTAAATTATTTTAAAATTTCCTTCATGATTTCTTCTTTGACTCAGGAGTCATTTAGGGGTGTTTGGCTTAATTTCCAAATATTTGAGGATTTTCTATATATCTTATTACTATTTTCTAGTTTAAGTCCATTGTGGTCACAGGCCGTACTCTGTATGATTTCACTCTTCTAAATTCATTAAGCCATGTTTTATGACTCAATGTTTGGTTTACTTGAGTGAATTTTTTTACACACTGACTTGTAAAGCATTTGTAGTCTTCTGTTGTGTGGGTACCATGTTCTATAAATATCAGTTAGGTTATGTTGCTTGACAATGTGGCTCAAATTTCTTACTTATTTTTATTTATTTCTTTTGATTACTAAGGGAGATGTGTTAAACCTGTTAATATGAATTTGAATTGGTATATTCACTTCTGTCAGTTTTGCTTCATATACTTTGAAACTCTGGTATTGCATACATACATATTTAGGACTATTATGTTCTCTCCCTGAATTGATCCCTTTATCATTATAAAATGTCCCTTTTTATCTCTGGTTCTTGTTCTGAGGACTACTTTGTTGCCTACAAAGCCATATAATTAGTTTTTGCTTGCATAATATTTTTCATTTTTACTTTGAACTATTATGTATCTTTGTATTTAAAGATATAAGCAACATATTGTTTGATCTTCATTTTTTAAATCTAGTTTGATATTCTCTAACTTTGAATGAGAGTCTTAACCTACTTTCAGTTAATGAGTTATTGACATGATTGACTTTGTATCTACCTCTTTGCTATTTGTTTTTATTACTGACTACATTTCAGTATTGCATTTTACTTCCTCAGTTAGCTTTTTATTTATACCACTTTGTTTTACCTTTTTTCATGGTTGCTCAAAGGATTACAATATATATCCTTAACAAATTACAATGTACCATGAATTACTATTACACCACTTCACCTATAATGTAATTGATTCATAATAGTTTGCTCCCAGTTTTTCCTCTTCCATTCTTTGTGCTATTATTGTCACATTTTACTTATATATTATAAGCCCATAATACAATTTTGTTATTTTGTCAAAAGTCAATTATATTTTAAGTAAATTAAATTAAAAATCTTATATATTTTATCCACATATTTACATTTCTGTTGCTTTTCATGTCTTTACATAGATCCATGTTTCCACCTGGTATGGTTTTCTATTCACCTAAAGGACTCCCTTTAACACGTATTACAGTATAGGTCTCCTTGTGATAAATTCTCTCACTTTTTTTGGTTTTATTTTGGAAGGTTACTTTTTCTGGATCTAATGTTCTAGCGTGGTAGTTTGGTTTATTTTAGGATTTGAAATACATCATTTCAGTGTCTCCTGGTTTGCACCATTTCTGTTGGGAAGTCAGCAGTTATTTATTTATTTATTTTTAAATCATTCCTCCTTGTAGACAATGTGTGCTTTTCTTTGGCTGCTTTTAGGGTTGTCTATTCATCTCCGGTTTTTACCTATTGCACTCTGATGTACATAGGTGTGGTTATCATTGTCTCTTCCTTGCTTGCGTTTGTTGAACTTCTTGAATAGGTTGGTTGATATTTTTCATCAAATTTAGGTAAATTTAACCCATTATTTCTCCAAATACTTTTTTTGCCCTAATTTATTTTTCTCTTCTTTACTTTTGGGACTCAAATTATGTTTATATTGGCTTGATGTTTTCACACATGTCACTGAAAGCCTGTTCATTTTTTTTCACCCTCATTTTCTTTTTTTCAATTATGATTTCTGTCACCTGTCTTTAAGTTCATTTTCTTCTGCAGTGGCAAATTTATTTGTAAGATCATTCAGTGGATTTTTTCTTTCAGTTATTAGATTTTTCAACTCTAGAATTTCCAGTTTAAAAAAAAAATAGTTTCCCTTTATTTACTGAGATATATTTGCTCATTTTGTCCATCTTCTAAAAAAGTCATTAAACATAATAGCTATTTTGAATTGTCTGCTAACTTTAACACCTTTGTCATCTCTGGGTCTGTTTCTGTTGATTTCCCCCCCCCCCCACTGCCCCTTATTATTGGTTAAATTTTCCTTCTTTATGCAACTAGTGTTTTTAGATTATGTGCTAATATTGTTGAAAGATTGAATTTGTCTTTCTTTACTTTTCTTTTTATAGGCAGTGAATTTATGTTCAGATTCATTTGACACCTTTGAGTTTTATTAAGAAGATTTGTTAGAGTAAGTCTAGATGAGATCATACTACAGTTGGCTAGAGTCCCAATTGAATGACTGGGAGTATTTATTCAGCAAGATCTCTAAACTCTGGCTGTTCAAAATTCCTGTTTTGCAGCACTATGCAACTTCTGGAATCTCCATTTAGCTCATCTTGCCTGAGCATGTACATCTTAGTGCATGTTCTGAGTATATACAGCTTACTAGTTTGCCAGAGACTTAGAGGATCCCTACATGGATTTCTGGAACACCTTCTCTTAGCAGCTTCCTCTTCCACTCTACCACGTCATACAAACCAACCTACTTCATCAGCCCTGAATTCCGATCTACACTTCTTTAGCTCATCAAGACCTCAGAGTTCTGCTTGGGAACCACGTCCCTACTTTCTTGTCCAGAAACTAGCTTTGAGCAGAAACGTGAGGTGGTGGTGGCTATCATCACATATATTTTTCTTCTCTCAGGGGATGACAGTTGTGTGCTGTTTTCCAAAGACTGAAAACAACTCATTCATGTATTTTGTCTAGTTTGCAAGTTGCTTACAACAGCAGGGCTAGTCCGGTACCAAGTATTCCCTCATGATTACAAATAGAAGTCTGGTTTATGTGCTCTTGATTAAGTTCAACCTATTTAAAATAGCTAGCGTTTAAGTAAATCCAACTGCTGTTTCTTCTCACCCTCCTTAAAACAAGTCAGAAGCATATGTGAGCAACTGAAACTTCAAAGGCTAATAAGATCATGAAATACATGCAATTAATGATACTTCACTAATAAATTCTGCTAAGAAAGCATATACTGGCATTTAAGTTCAAATTTTGAGTTTGGCATAATAATTTTCATAGCTCTTTCAAGGAAGAATTTTAAAAAGGCAAGCCAGCAGCTTTCTATAGATTGGATATTGGAAGTTGTGTGTTTTTTGTTTGTTTGTTTGCTTTTTCCATTTGGAAGCATTGATTTCTCCCCTGCGTGGGTTTTTATGTGATGCAGTGATTGACATGGCTGCCTTAGGATGGCAAGTCCACTGCATTTCATTTTCTTTTTTTATCATTTCCAAACATCTCGATTCAGGCCTTAGAGTCATTGATTGATTATACTGTTGTCCTGGACATTGCAATGGGGTGTTTTGTTTTAAAATTTAACCTCTGTGGGTAAAGTGAAGGAGAGGGGTCTATTACTTTTTAGACATGCTTCAAGTGGTTACTTTATGACAGTTAAGGTTCCTGTAACTTGTGATTTCTGCCAGCAGAAGTTAATCTTTCTTAGCTATCTCTTTCTTCTTAGTGGGAGCAAAAAAATTCTTTCAGGAAGCAGAGAATACCCTCATTTTCTCCGGGTCACGTTGACACGCAGAGGCATTCAGGGTTCAGTATGTCAGAGAATATGGCTCTGAAGAGTTAACCACATTGCCTGGCTTCCCAGTAGTACACCGACCAAATGGAGCAAGAGCTGAGCTGAAAGTTGCCTGAGCTCAGAGATTATAGAAACAGAAAACGTGTAGGTATCTCCACTCATCCTCTCTAGTTCTGCTTTGTCGCTGCCAAAGGCTGGTTCCTATTGTCCAGAGGTGAGGACTACTTCCTCAGCCTCTTACTAGCCACTCATCTAAGACTGGGTACTTCTTAGGCCTAATATACAAAGTGTCTCATGGAATCTCAGCTTTTTATTCTCTTGTAGAAGAAACTAAGGAGGAATGCAAAACTATATGAATTATAATTATAGTATTTGTTATACTTTTAAAATAGTTCCTAAAATCATTGACTTGCCAATTGACTTGCCGTCAGATTTGCTGTTTTTTTCTATACCCCTTGAGAATACTAGAGCTACATTTCTTTAAAGAGTGGTTCCCATCTCAGACTTTCTCCCGAGTTAATCTGATCAAATTAATGACATTTTGGTGTATTTTAATACTGGGACTCAAAATGAGCATTTTTTTCCTTTTCCGTTTCCAGTGTAATTTAGACTTGTTAAATAGTTGTGCAAAGAAATTGTATTATTCATTTACTGTTAGAAATATTCTTAGATAATGTTCAGAATATATTGATGTAATATGTTTATTTTATTTGCTTTTAGAACTCAGTGTTTTCCAGACCCATGTATGATTAATCCACAAAAAGAGAAGCTCAGGCCTCCATCTATTTTGTGGTGCCCTTAACTCACTGTCCTGGGATTACACTCTTGGGAACAGCTTTGTATGGAAAACAGTAGAGTGAGTGGACCAAATAATTCCTCTAATTTTCCACACTTAGGGATGTATGGTCTGTCAGGCCCACTTGCCCTTTGGAGGTCTCATAATGACGTGGCATCAGGGGAGTTCACATTTCCCTGAATCCTCCAGAATTCCTATATTTTCCCGCCCTTTCTACCGTGAAGGTTTGTTAGGACTCTTGCTTTAGGTTATCTAGTCTTTTTTTTTTTTTTAATTCCAACCTGGATTTGGTAGCAATGTTTATCTTCTCACCTGCAAAGAAAGCAAGGAGACACTTTAATAACAAAATAATAATAATAACTAAATTTAGTACAGGTCAGAATTTACAAAGGACTTTCTAGAAGAATCCTCACAGCAGCCCTGGGAGGCAGGCAACATTTTTATCATCACCATTGTACAGAGGAAAAGTGGGAGGTTTGTAACCATATTATGCAAGGATGTTACAGAATGTGAAAATGAGAATAACTAGATCAATGAGAGTTTTGAAATTTTGAACATGAAGTATTGTTTCTGATTGAACTAAGGGACTGGGAGAGATCTATGAAGTCCAGCTCCATAGTCTTATTTTTCATATGCAGAGACTTAGACCCAGAGAGCTAGGGACTTGCGAACGGTCGTAGTTCTCCCTAATCTCTGAGCTGGAGTAGGGCGCCCTGGCTAGAAGAGCAGCCTTCAGGGCAGAGCTTGATATCCACATCACCAACAACTTGCTTCCTCTTAATCATTTCTCAGCACTTCTGTCCAGGCTGAACATAGGAAGAAGGCTTAGCTTGTCGAACGCACAGGAAGGGCAAGTATATCCTGCCCTGAAGTCACCTTTTCTCTAAGGCATAGGGTCTCTCAAGACCCTCGTTAAAATGCAACTCTGTGGGATGGGAAGGGAAAGACATCTAGGCAGTAGGCTCCATGATTCCACTAGCATGAATTTGCTAGTCTAATTGGCTTGCTGTCATCTTGCAATCTGACCTCCAAGGAGACAGCTGGCTGTGTTAGCATGTTTTTATTGGGCAAGAAAAGAAATCAAAGGCTATAGTGCACAGAATTGGAGAAGGTGAACCTAAGTGGAGCACCATGATGGATAGTCCTAGAGAGTTCATGGGCGTTGGGCAACTGGGTTCAGCAGGTTGGGAGGACACCAGGCTTCACTCAGTTGTGCACAGGGCCAGTTCTACCTGGATCTTTCAGTGTGACTCCAGGGATTGGTTGATCATTTATTCATTTATCAAACATTCTGGATTTACTTTGTTACCCCAAGGAACTTTATGGAGCTTATTATGGTTAGAGGAGTTTAATTAATTAATTAAGCCAATGTCACATTATCGTGTTCCAAATACAGAAAGGCATAGTGCTAGACACTGAGAGAGCACAAAGATGAAACTGCCATAATTCTTGTCTTCAGAGAGTCTGCAGTCTAGTACTTGGATACTTACAATGGAGTGAAAGGGAGGCAGAGGTAGGAACTCAAGTAAATGTACAGAAAGCATTATAAAATCCAGGGATGGAGAACATTTGTGCAGCTGAGGTGGATTAGAGAAGGGTCCATAGAGGAGGTGGCATTTGATCTGGCCCTTGAAGGCTGAAGAATGTCACTCCCGAATTCATATCTTCACACCACAAGTCTTCCCTGAGCCCAGACTCATACATACGAGTGTCCTGTCCACATCCTTGTGCGGGCATCTCATACCTGACATGTCTACAATTAGACTTTTGATTTTATCACTCCAGACTGGCTTGTCCCCCTGATTTACTCATCTACTTTCTTCCAATTGGTCGGGGCTTTTCTCTTCTCCTAAATCTACCCTTTCATTTTTTGCCAAAGCCACACTTTATGCATTTAGTAGATGATTAGTGTGTGAGACTTAGATTTTTGACATGCAAATCAGACTTATAAATAGCTAAGAAAGACTCAATAGCATTTAAATTAAAGATCTGATGGGAGATGATGTTTTATATTTGTAACAGAACCCACCCACAGTCTCTCTTATCTATGACTTTGAACATACCTGTATTTTATAAGGATTATTATATTCATAAAGTTAGTGTCACACTTCACCATTACCAAGTATGGTCTCCTGGTGTACTTTTGTTTGATTTCACAGCAAAAATATTGACACAGATGTCTTTATTTCTCTTATTCTTCAGATGAGGAAACTGAAGGAGAATGAATGACTTGTGATCTAGCTGCTAGTTCATGGAAGAGCCTGGATTTTCACCATGGGTCCAAAGCCTACGGTGGGGCTTGGAGCCTCCAGGTGATCAGTGGTTCAGTGTGAGTGAAGGGACAATAGATACTCTGAACAGGAGTTTGGGACTCATTTGTAAAGAGTCTTGAATGCCACTCAACAGTTAGGACTCTTCTGAAACTGGGACTTCCAGGATAGGACCAACTCCTTCCAGGAGTATCTGAAGCAACATATTCAGGCACAGCAAAATATTAAAACCTGTATTCAGGTTTGTAAACCTCCTTTTTCTAATTAATATTTTTGTTAATGTTTTGTAATATGGTAGTGTATTTTCAAAGTAAGACACAAATACACAGAAACACATATCTATATCTTGACATTATTTTTATAGGTAAGAGTAAAATGACTTTAGGTAAGAGTAAAATGACCTTTTTTTTCACAATTCAGCTTTATTTTTATTAATAATTCCAACATATGTTTTGAACACTTAATAATTTAGGAAGTACCTTCAAATACATTATCTCACAGTAACCTTCACTTACGAGAAAGACCTTAAGGTAATTTGCCCCAGGGTTATAAAATAACCCTTTACATTAGTAGATAGCAATTCAAATATTAATCGAATCGTGAAAAGGAAAGTCTAACCAGCAATTAACTATTTCCCATCAGTATTACTTTGTTTTCTCACCGCTAGCTCCTTGTCCAACTCATTTTCTTCACATATGTTTGCTTCTTTTGCCCTGTTTTTGTTTCATTCTAATAGTTGTTCCATATACACCTGCCTTAATAGCCTTCTATTCTGAATTTTTTTAAGGGTAAAGGTAACTAAGCTAAAAACAATTCAACAAGAAACACTTCCTCCTAAAAGAGGGTAGCATTTTAGTTAAAAAACAAATCCTCCTCATGCTGCTTCAAGAAAAATACCTAAACTTTCACCCAAAGGGCACTCTCACAGGACAACTCCTTGAAATTCTCTGTTGTATGGTGTCGTTATGATGTAAAATGACATTTTTTGAGCAAGGCAGTATCATGGTGACAGCAGTTGCTTGGGAAAATTAATTGCGGGGACCATAGCTGGGGACACGAAGAGAGCCCTGTCCGCAAGTGCTCTTGAGCATCCCAGCCAGTCTGGTTTGTATGGGAAGCCAAAGTGAGATGATAGAAGTGGAAGTACCCTAAAGATATAGGATAAATCAGAAGTGCGCCAAAAAGTTGCAAACAAAATTTGTCTTTGAAACTGCCCAACAGCTGATGTTAGGTCCCTGGAATTCAGGGACAGAGTTAAAGGCTCAGCAGAGAAGCTTAAAAAAGTAAGATGAGGAGCTTGGCAATGATGCTGTGGAAAGTCTTTTCAGATCTGACTGAGCGGCTTTTGATTTGTTTATTTACTTGGCGTTCCTGCTCTCTGTTCTGGAATCCTTAGAGCCTTATCTGTGAGAAAATAAAAACACTTAAGAAAGTGGAGCTGTGTTTTGAAACATGTGAATGAGTTTTTAAGGCATCTTTACCCTTTTATACAGGATAGCATTTATCATTCTGTGGTCCAGAGCTGATAAAACATGAGCAGAAAGGCACGTGGTGAAGGAAATACTGGGTGAAGAAACTGACTACCCAAGCATTAATAAGTAAGGAGGTTCTATTTGCTCTAAACCCCCTCCAGCTTCAGCATTTTTTTATGCCCAGACGTGAAGGCAACATTTTCCTGTTTCTCAGAACCAAGCTGAACCTGCATTTCGGGAGCTCTGGCTTGAAAAGCTTTCATTCTACAAAGAACAAAGTGGCAAAGTTTCTAATTTAGCTAAGATTCCTGTAACTTAAGAACCGGCTAAAAAGGATCTTGGTGCAGAACAGTCTGTTTGCCAGAGTAAGGACTCCACTGGCGTGACAACTACTTTTAGGGAGAAGGCTGGCAGGCAGCGTTCTAATGAAAAGCACAACAGAAGTAGCCTAAATGCCTTCCCTCTCTGTCCAACTTCAACTAGAGAGAAGGCTGCTTTTACAGTCACATTTTCCTTAGTTCAAAGATTTCATGTGCCAGTGCATATTGCATGGGGTTCAGCCACTGCTAAGTTCCACGGAGGGAAAAAAAAGATGCCGTTTGCAAATTCATGGCTTAATGGTGGTTGTTGGTTGGTCAGGAATGATCAGTTCTTGGCTCAAGGAAAGTTGTATTGAGAGACATCAAATCTTAAGTGAAGTGTAACGGAAGAAAATACTGAGTAAACCTGAATCCCTGGAAATAAGGGAAATTTGCATTTTCTTGGAGGAAGTAATGCATTTATTGTTATGAATGCCTTTGTCGAAGGCATGAGATTTTTTGTTGTTGTTAGAACAAAGGAGTCTACTTAAACCACAGAAAGACAAACAGGACATTCTTTGCTGGCTGCTGTTGGGTTTGGGTTTCTTGTGATTTGGTTTCTTGTAGGAGAATTTGGGCTGGAAGAGCAGAGGGTGGCAGGAGCCCTGAGCTGGGTGGAGGTCAGGAGACCTGGTCTGGTTTGTCTCTGTCAAGAACTGACTCTTGAATTTGGTCTTGAGCCAAAGTTTCTTCTCTCAAGCCTCAGTTTCTACTCCTATAAATAGTGCTTCTCCCCTAAGTGGTGCTTCCTGAGGCCCCCTCTAGCTCTAAGAGTGTGACTCTGTACCTGTTGTTTTCCATGCTTCTCCTTTTTTCAGGAGACAAGAGAGTAAATTCTTTGCTCCAACAACTGAGCCCCACTCTGGTCCAGCCCTGTGTTCTCCCAGTAGGATAAGCAGATCAGCAGCAAGTACCATCTTCCACTGAGTCTAACTCATCTTCAGTTGTCCACTGCAACATTGTGTTACCTACCACTTAGAAAAAAACACCTGACAACTCTGCCTGTTAAACTTTGGCTGTCTATTGTGGGTTGCATCCTGATTTCAGAAATGTTAAGAAAGAAAGAGAAAAAGAGAATAATGTGCACCTGAGGATGGTGCAGTGTAGCCCTTAAATGTCGTGCAGTGATTAGCAGAACAGGTGTGGAGGGAAGCATCCGAGAGAAGGCCCTGGGAAGGGTGTGGTTGAAAGTCTTTCAAAAGACTTCTGGGTCAGTTGAGGGGCATTGTGGCATTAGAACCCAGACTGCCTTCTGGAGTTTCATTCCCAGCTCTGCCACTTACAGGCTGCATGACCTAAGGCAAGTTTTTTCATCTCTTTAACTCAGTTTGCTCATCTGTAAAATGGGAGATAAGGATAGTCATTGCTTCGTCGGATTTTTTGGGTGGGGTGGGGGAGGTAATTAGGAAATGAAGTTTAAATCATGGTAGATTATTTTAGGAATTTGTTTATTTATTTATTTATGGATTGTTGTAAGGATTGTGTTAATGAATAGATGTAAAGTATGTGGAACAGAGCCAGGCACTTAGTAAGTACTCCTTGAATGTTCTGATTGATGTGACTCTGTGGTTAATGCCTAGCCCCCTGTCCAGGGTGTGAGCTCTGGGAACAGGCTTGTTTGCCCCCTCATTGAGGTTCCTATGGCCTGCCAGTGCCTGTCATATAGTAAATGCTCAATAAATATTTGTTAGTCAGTATTGCTCTCTGTCCATGACAGGACACCCCATTCACTGACTTCACAAAGCTCTTCCATGAAATGAGCATGGTGAAAACCAATTGAAATTGGTTTTGGTACAGTTAGCAAAGGTCTCAGAGAATGATACTCCAAGGGCTTGGCAAATGATGGGTGTCCTTGTCTTACCAGCCTGTAGACTCTGGCCTACTGATAAGGACAAAAGTAGATGCTGGAAATAAATCAGCAAGAAGACCCGCTGTTCCCACAGCTCAGCTTTCTCAAGGCTCCACTGATCGAAAGGCAGATGATGTCCTTGAGCGACTCCGCAACCCAGATAAGGCTGTCTGAGACAAAGGGACTGTCCCTGCTTTGACAAATGGGACTGACCTTCCAGCCCTGGTAAAACATTCTGGTTTCAACAAAGTCTGTATCAGGTGGGAGATGACATATGGCTGGAAGTATGTAAATCCACAGGCAGGTGCTAACTGGCTGCCTTGTTATGCAATTAATCCACAATTCACAAGTATGGACAAGAAAGTATGGAAGGTGTGTTTGTCATCTCTTCTGGGTTCTTAGTTAAGTGTCTGTACAAAGAAACACTTCTGGAAAAGGAGGATTCGTTAGTCACAGATTCTAAGAGTCTCTATCTGAATGAAGACTCGTAATTTAGCTTCAGATAATACTTGTCTAAACACAAGATGAGTCAATTAGTAGACTTGGAGGGATATCAAGTTTTTTGGGTGTTTTCATTGGTACTACATCCCCCCCACACCCCAGCAGTCAAGGAAGGTAACTGCGAAAATATTTTTATTCTTTCAGGACAGAAGTGAAGTGGCAGCCGAGGAATGAGAGTTTCACAGTGAATTTGAGTCAAAGGAAGAAAAGACATTATTTGGTTCTCCGTCCGCAGTTTCAGATAGGAACTTGCTTTCCTGTCTATTATCTTTTTGTCTCATCCAGCACGTCAGCTTGGTTCTCTTTCTCTGAAGTTAATCCAAATTCCTGTAGATAACTCTCCAACCTTGCAATTCAATGTCACTATATTTTCAGATACTTGAACTTTTGAATTACTAACTGAAACTTTGATTCAATTTGTAAAAATGAGGACCTGGGAGGGCATGATAATTATCTTCAAATAGCTGAAGGTCTGTCATGGGAAAGATGAAAAACATTGTTCTCTAGGTGTGTAGAATAAGGGACAGATGCTGTAGAGGGAGTTTTTAATTCATTATAAAGATGAATTGTTTGTCAGTCAAGGATGAGCAAAAATGAAACAGGTGATCCCGGGAGATAGTAGGTTTCCCACACCAGGATATTCCCTGGATTTGTCAGGGATTGCAGATTTGGTGGACACGAATGCTGCTCTTCAATATCCGATTCTCCTCTCATTCCAGTCACATAGAAGAGTGAAATTCCTGGCCCACTTGTGGTCAAGTGCAGCTGTTAGGTCCAGCCCATCATATTTAATTGCCAGTATGAGACTTCAAGGGTTCTCCACCCCTGCCAGTGTAATCTAGGAATCACAGGCCTAGATGGAGCGTCCATCAACCTGACTCCCAGCAGGGTACCATGAGCCGAGACCCCTTGTCCTCCTGCACTGGATGTCTAGAAAGAAGAAGAAATAAACATTGTGGTCTGAAGCCGCCATGGCATAACTTAGCTCATTCTGAACATGGATTTTTTTTTTTTCAGTTAGCCCTGGGCAGCAGTCAGCTCAGGAAGGCAGATTCGTCCCCTAGCCTCAGGGTTGGATTATGATTGGTCACAGCCAATCATGGCCATTTCATTTTTCTTTTTTTCAGCAAAAAAATCACCCATGGCTGGCCACATGACCAGGTGCTGGCTGATGAGACTTAAGGTCAATCTTGGGTGGGAATGCCTTCATTAAAGATTTTTTTCTTTACAAAAAAGAGGGGAAAGAACAAAAGAATTGTTTTCTTCCTGCTTTTGATTGCCTTATGTGAGATTGTGATGCTTGAAGGGGAAAGCAAGAGAGTCTATTTCAGACAGAGAAAGGTAATTTACATGTCTTACAGGCTTCTCAAACTCAGATTTTGAACCTGAGTTTGAACCTGAGGGTCCCTGCCCCAGCTAAAAGAACCATGGTCCTCCCTGTTGCCCAAATCAGAAACCTGGGAATGACTCTCACTTCTGCCTCTCCCTCATCAAGTCCTTAGTATTTCCCAAACCCATCCATTCCTCTCCATCTACATTGCTTCTGCACCAGCTCAGGCCCTCAGCACTTCTGGCAATAGCTATTTACCTAACTCGCTTGCTTTAAACACATCTTCCCTCCAGCTTAGGTCCATATTGCAATCAGAGGGACCCTTCTAAAACAAATTAATCACATAGGTTTAAAACAACGTAAGTGACTTCCTAATCTCCCCTGGTGAAAGTCTCAAATCCTTGGCCAAGTTTACAAGACTTTTCTTGGTCTAGCTCTGACTATATCTATAGTCTCAATTTAGACCATTTGCATTTGTCATTTTGTTCCATTTTTTACTGCATTCCCCACAGGTCACAGAATGCTGCTTACTTTCTGCCTTCCCTGCCCCTTATACTTGCTAACCCTTTTCTTAGAGCAATCCCTTTCTCTTTTCTCCCCCTCCCTTGCCCAGCTAACTGCCTGCCCTCCTTACAGTCTGCCTTCCTTCCTCCCTTCTCATGGAAGCCTTCCTCACTTCCTCAGTGCTGGCTTAGCTCCACTTCTCTGTGCAAACATCACACTCTATTTCTACCTCCATCTTAGCATTTTTCACCACTGAATTATAATTTTCTATCAGTACTCTATTTCCCCCACTGGATTGTAGCCCCTGCATCATGGTGATTGCCCTTTCCATCTTTGGAAGGCTGCCTGACATGTGTTAGGTTCTCCATGAAAGATTGTGTGTGCCACCATCATCTGCCTCTTTGTCAGACAGAAGAAGTAGTCCATGTACGTGGGTTTTGAGAATACTGTTGTGGTGATGAGCTAGGGATTGGTGGCAGGAGATGGGGATGATAGCGCAAGAGACAGCCTGGGTTAGACGAGGCTCTGGGCCTGGAATTGCAAACCAGGCAAACCGCAGGTACACGATGAAGCCAGAAGTCAGAACACGAGCAGGGATAGAAGCTCAAAAGGCATGTTCTGAGCCTAGGAAGCCATCCAGCTGGACAGACTCTGGGCAAAAGCCCTGGGAGGAGAAAACACCCGGCTTGGGGTAGCAAAGGCCTAAAACAGGGACTCCCCTTGAGCACAGAGCCAGGGGGAGGTTTGCTTTCCTTGGTACAGAGAGAACTTAGCTGACCTGAGGGAGATGCAAGGTGGAGCAAAAGAAAAGAAAAGCGACCTGTGTTAAATTGGAGAAAGCTGGCTCTGTAACCACACATGCAGCTGTGAATACCCTGCTTGTACAGAATATGTTCCCTAAGACCCTTAATGTTGTGGGAGTTGAGGCCTTGGGTTCCAGGCCAAGAGAATGGGAGGCGGAGCCCGGCTCAGGATGAAGGAGGAGCAGAGCTGTGGTCCTGGGCACAGCTGCCCTCTGGGAGGGGTGGCAATAAGAATCATCGGCACACTCAGTGTCCTTTGTTGTGAGAGTGTTCCTGGTTTCCACCACAGATTAACAGAAATGGTTCAATTTGGTGGCATAACGATAAAGAACCACAGATCTGAGAGAAGAGTTGATAAAGAAGACATATAGATGGCCAATAGGCACATGAAAAGATGCTCAACATTGCTAATTACTAGAGAAATGCAAATCAATACTGCAGTGAGGTATCATCTCACACTAGTCAGAATGGCCACCATGAAAAATTTTACAAATAATAAATGCATGGGAGGGTGTGGAAAAAGGGAACACTCCTACACAGTCGGTAGGAATGTAAATTGGTGAAGCCACTATGGAAAACAGTATGGAAGTTCCTTAAAACCTAAAAATAGAGTTGCCATATGACCCAGCAGTCCCAGTCCTGGGCATATATCCAGAGGAAACTAATTCAAAAAGTTACATGCACCCCAATGTTCATAGCAGCACAATAATGTTCACTGATTGATGACTGGATAAAGTTGTGGTACATATATACAATGGAATACTACTCAGCCATAAAAAAGAATGAAATAATGCCATTTGCAGCAACATGGATGGACCTAGAGGTCATCATACTAAGTGAAGTAGGTCAGACAGGGAAAAACAAGTATCAGATGCTGCTTCTTATATGTGGAATCTAAAATATGATACAAATGGACTTACTTACATAACAGAAACAGACTCACAGACAGAAAACAAATTTATGGTTACCAAAGGGGAAAGGTGGGGGAGGGATAAATCAGGAGTTTGGGATTAGCAGATACAAACCACCATATATAACATATATAAACAACAGGGTCTTATTGGATAGCACAGAGAACTATATTTAATATTTTATAATAAAGCATAATGGAAAAGAATATGAAAAAGAATACATATAAGTGAATCACTTTGCTGTGCACCAGAAATTAACATGACATTGTAAATCAACTATATACTTCAATGAAAAAGAAAACTGGTTTTCTTGTAGGGAGAATTTATCGAGTAGTAAGTGTGGAGCAGAAAACCAGAAAGGACACCTTACCCAAGTCAGAGTTTTCTAAAATCTCACTTGGAACTTCATGTGAACATCTAGCTGTCACCAGAACTTACTCAGAATTCCCATAAGAGAGCAGGCATATTTACTGGTCTTTCCTAAGGGTTAAGGTGGCCCAAGAGGTAAGAATCCATGTCTTTGGCCTCCTTTGGGTGACTGCCATCCCGCTCCTCAGTCCCTTGTTGGTGCTCCATGGGCATTTGCACTTAGCCCCGTTATTTCTTTTCAGTAACAATGAGCCCTTTCACAGGGGCATGAAGATTAAGCAAAGCACCGTGGTGGGTGTGCACAGACAGGGTATATGCTCCACAAATGCTCTTTCCGTGAACACTTGAGCAAGGCAGGCTTTCCAGTACCACTGCATTTAGAATTAAACCTTATACTCTTGGAGTCTTGCTGTCCCCAGGAGAATTTCTTTGCAAATATTACCTAATACTTGTTTTCCCTTGTTTTTGATTTTTTAAAAAGACCTAATGTTTTGTTTCTCATATAACACTTGTAGCTCGTAGTATTTTCGACTGCACTTCAGAATAGCATGAAATCTGTCATGCTCCATGGGGACTTTGTAACAAGTGAGGGAATGTTTACTGATCTATCATTAACAGCCACATGATGTAGGCTGAGAGGAGCCTGCTAGTGAAAAAAGGATGGCCAGCCTCAATTCAGCAGGCCCTCACAGTGTGCCTCCTGGGCCTAGAGCTCCATTTGTAGAAAAGGTGATATTTTCTGGAGAAATGAGCAATATTCAAAAGACAGTAAGGGAGACTAAATCTGCAAAACAGACGTTGTCAGATTGAAGGAGATCCAAGCGGGAATATCGGGGTGAAGGCCAGGGAACACCGTCAGGGTGGGTAGAAGGGATCGCTGAGCGAGGCCAGTCTGGGGCCGGCTGCCCTGACTCCAGGACCCTGTAATACCAGCACTGAGGACGGGACACGGCCCCGACAGTAACAACAGGTGTAGCATAACCCATGAGCTTTGTGCTGTTCTAGGAACATTACATGTTTCGTCTCCTGTGGTCCCTACAGTAACCCAGTGAGGTAAGTACTGTGATCATATCCACTCTAGAGATGAAGGGAGCTGAGGCACAGGGAAGTCCGAAGTGTCTGAAAGCTGAGCTGGGGCGCGCACCGGGGCAGTCTGGCTGCAAAGCCTGCTGTGCACTCCCGCACTCCACACAGAGGCTGGGGCTGAAGCCTCAAATATTTGGGTAGTTAATTTGCTGTCAAGTCAGCTCTTTATTCCCCCTTATACATAGTGACACTAGTGTTGTTTGAGCGCTCACTGGTCTGGTGTTTGTGGGGAAATCCCTGGAGGGTGTGTGGTAGACATGGCGAGTTGGGTCTTGAATGAGCCAAGCATAATGGAATGAATTTTCTCAAGTCAGTGAAGCCCATGGGCCAAAACAAAGATTGGGATCCAGTGAGTCTCTGGCACTTAGGCGCTCCACCTCAGGAGTTTCTTTCCCATCTAGGCCTGTCCAGCTGGTGGCTTTTGGGGCTGTGTGCTTGGTAAAGCATATATGTGAAAAGACCAGTGTGTCCTTACATTTTATTCAGAGGGAAGTGGAAGGAGGAGATTGGAGGTTGACAAGAGTGTGGTCCTCTTGCAGGGGCAGACCAGCCAGAAGCGGGGCCAGAGTCCCCTCTGCTCACATCCCTCCCACAGTCTTCGCAGCCCCCTCTGAGCCTTGGCATTTTGGGGCGTACCTCTCCGTGCATTTCAGCCTACCCAAATCCCGCATTTTCCAAGGCCCAGCTCCAGGCTGTGCTCCCCTATGATGCCCTGCTGGCCCCCCAGCCCTTCCTACCTCACCCTTCCCGGAGCCCCTTAGCATATGGTCTCAAACAAAGAGCTCCCAGGAATAGTTTTACTCACTGTTGTGGCACAAGTCTGCTCTGTACCAGTATGGAAAGTACTAGAAGATGGAGACTATCCTGATTTTAACATGCTCCTTCAGACCCCCCACCATACGGCCCACTATCTACTTGTGCATGTTTCACTGTAACCCACACATTTCTGCACAGGGTTTGCAATCTCTGGATTTGGAGGGAAGAAACAAAAGGGAAGCTTGAGACAAAAAAAGGTAGTTTGCTTGGGGAGAAGAGAGATGGTGCCCTAATAAAAGATAAAATGGCCAAGTAGGGGTAGGCTTGTGCCCCTGAGATAAGAGGAAAGATCATTTATTTGAACAGTAAATGGCTCTAAGTGCAGATCAGATTTATAGGGTGCCTACAAATCCATAAAATAGCTTGCACACAGATGCATGCATATTAATCCCAAATTGGCTATGAAATTTATCTTCATGAGTAAAGAGAAGAGGGATTGTTGATCCTGTTATGATTTTTACCCCATCTTTCCAAAGAAGACAGGATTAATACCAGGAGAGATAAATCATGATGTGATTTTTGTATATATGCACAAAGCAAACACAATGTATATTTGATTTTCTCCAACTTCTGCAGGGCTAAATCAATTTGAAGAGATAATGGTAGAGGATTAAGTTATTGGAACGTGTGTAACTATAAAGTTTTGAATACAGTTAATTCACAAGTTATTACTATTTCGGTATAACATCTGTTATCGTTGAAGTAACAGATGTGTTGTATATTGTGAAACTAAAGGAAAATTGGATATGCACATGTGTTTCAAGGGAAACCAGGCTCCTATTAAATTGTTTGTGAAATGCAGCGCTGTAAAAGTTATTGCAAAGGGTAGAAGGGGCTTGCTCAGAAGGAGTCTCTATCACAAGCAATGCTATTAATAGAATGTCATCTTAAAATACAGGCATGTGAAATGTAACATGCACTCCTGCATTTTGCCCAGTTAGAAAGAAGGGAAGTTATCAGACATAAGAATTTAAAAAAAACATGTAAAGCTACAAAACAGAAAGTAGCAGTCTGTAAAAGTGGGCTTGGTGTGATGAATGATGATTTTCTGACTCGGCCGTCTGCGCTCAGTGCCCTTGATTTTACTCCTTTGCTGCAGTAACTGTACTACAGACTCCTCATGCGTAGTGAGTTACACCTGCCATCCTTTCAGCAGTGGTCTTTTCTGAACCCAGAGTTGGGACATGTGCCTTAATGGGATCATGAGGATGTGCAGGATATTTGACACTGAGGTTTCCTTATAAAATCCAGAATGTACGGCCACTTTTCCTGGGTTGCCCAGCAAGTGCTGGCCTTAAAGCAGAGACTCAGAAACCATTTACTCCTGGATCTGAATTGCACCTTGCTCCTTGCCCACTGCCACCCTTGGGTGCCACCCCTGTGAGTTTTCTGACATCATTGTGATTGCATTATTAGTAGTATTCGGCTAATATTTTGTCCAGTGTCTTGAAATCTGTTGCTACATTTTTAATTTCCTTTCTCCACCTATCCACGATTGTGCTTTTCTTTTTCAAAAGGTTTGGGGAAATAAATCCCAGTGTATTATTATTTATCAAGTTTCATGGTCAGGAAAGAATATGCCAGAAATGTGAGAATGGAGGTGGGGGGGATCTAATTAAGCTTGACTTTGGTTTTCAATTCTACTGCCGTTGACAGCTCATTCCTAGGAGAAAGATATCCCAGTTGGCCTCCACCACAAAAAGGTTTCTAATAAAATATTCAGGATGGCTGAGGACCTTTAGAATGGGTAATTTTATTCAACATACACTATGATCTTCCCGCTGGTTGTGGGCTCTGGACCAATACCCAGGAGTTTCTCTTGGAGTGCCTGACTATTATGCATTATGTTAGAGTATTCTGTGAAAATTCAGTTTACTCGGAGTCAGATACACCATATTTTAACTTTGAGACTAAAGTCATCCCTAGGATTTAGTTTGCTGCCATGATTAAGTTCTTACTGTTCTGCAAATCCTAAATTTATTTTTAACTGCTTCAGTGCTGTTGTTTTTAAAGACTAACAAATGGTTGAGAAAGAAAAAAAACATGCAAAAAAATCTAGGACTCCAGAAGAATGCTCTGATGAAGTGCAGACTTTCATTAAATAATGCCTGTAGTGAGTTTACCTGCCGTTGGCTGTGCCTCTGGTTTCGAGAGCCTGCCTAACCAGGCCTAGGACTTAATGAGGTGGCTCCCTTCAGCGTCTTCGACACTTAGCTCTCAAAAGTCTCTATCTACAAACCAAACTTTCCCATCCAGTACAAAACGAGCAGGAGAAATTGAATGCACGGGTTGAAATCCCTGTTAATCAGTTGGGCTATTCCCCTCGGATTGCGGTTGAAGAGCAAATTTTCCTTATCTCTAATAATTAGCATCATCTTTTTGGAGATTAGCTGAATGGACTGACACAGTAATCTGTGGTGGCTATGTCATGTGTCCCTCCATTACTAACTTTTTTGGTGGGGGGAGAGAAGGGTGGGTAGGGAAAGAAACGGACTATGGGAATTTTTTTCTTAGCTTGTTGGCATTTAACATGCGCATGTGGCGGAGCGGTGGGGTCTCTCTTGGATGATATATAATGAGCAAGATCTTTGGAGATATAATCAACAACTTGAATCCTGTTCCTCCAGTTTAAACTGGGCAAGTTGCTTACTTCTCTAAGTCTGCAATTCTGCCTCCATAAAATGGAGCTAATAATAATAATGCCGTCCTTATAAGGTTACTGTGAAGATTACATGAGAGACTCCACATAGAGCACTTGAGAAGTTACTGGCACTTAGTAAATACCCAAAACATTGCTGCTACAGTTACTGCAGCTTTATGACTTTAGACAGCTGTCATAGTAAATGGAAATTCTTTTTTTGTTCATCAGATATTGATGAATTCACTTAACCACTATGCTGGGGACTCCTGATGGAGCCGTGAGAGGCATAGAGAGACGAATGTACTGTTCTTGTGGGAGAATCAGAAGTGGTCAGAAATGATCATGGCAGAAGGTGGGAGGTGACAGGGGTCACAGAGGATGAACAGAGCAGTGTCTGTTGCACTGGTGCTAATGGGACAAGTCCCTTCATCGAGTGGGTGATGGCAGAGGATTATGAACAGACCTATAGTGATTTTGGCTGTGGTTCCTGGCAGCAGAACCCCAAGCCTAGCTCTCTTTTAGAGGCTGTTAATGAACTGAATGTTTGTGTTCTGACCCTCAGACTCATGTGTTGAAGCCGTAACCCAGCAGTGTGACAGTATTTGGAGGTGGGCCCTTTGGGAGGTGATTAGGCTTAGATGAGGTCCGGAGAGTGAGGCCCCTCTGGTGGCATTAGTGCCCATAAGAAGAGGAAGAACAAGAAAGCCGCCCTCCCGCCCTTCCATGTAAGGACACAGCAAGAAGGTGGCCATCTGCAAGCCGTGAGTAGTCCTTCACCAGGTACCAAATCTGCTGGCACCTCAATCTTGGACTTTCCACTCTCTGAAACCATGAGAAATGAATGCCTCTTGTTTCAGCCACCCAGTTAATGGAATTTTGTAACAGCAGCCCAGGCTTACTAAGACAGAGGGCTTCTGGGAACTTCCTGTTATCCTTGTAACAAATCCCTTTTCTGTTTTAATCAGCCAGAGTCCATCTGCTGCCTGCTGCTGACCAGCATGCTCCTTAGTGGCAGGACCTGCATTCTGAGTCTGTGGTGAAGCCCTTGTCTCCAGTCCTCTCTGCCTGCCCTCTTCTTTTTCATCCTGCTCCAACAGGCTAATTCCTTCAGGGTTCCCTCACTCGTCCTCCAGAGGGGGAGACTCTGAATGGTGTAGTTAATTACCACTGGGCACAGTGTGACATCAGGCCACCCCAGTGGACTGTAGTCAACCTGGAGATTGGGCCACCTTGGGTCTCATTAGGGGCACAGACGTGCTCAGGGCAGAGCTTGGGGGCACCTTCCTTTAGTGTGGGGCACAAAATGGGTGTGTCCCTTGAGCAGAGCTAGCGAGTGTGGTGGCAAGATGATTGACTTTTCTATGACAGTTTTCACCATATGATGTAAAGCAAGGCACGGTATCCTTACTGGGGTGGAATAACTGGGAGGGGTTTATCAGAGACAGATGCCAACTCCATCTCTTCATCGTCCATCATTCTGTTTCTAATGGCTTTTCCTGACTTCGGGCTTTCAGCAGTGTTCCCATAAAATATTAGACATTCCTTTATTGTAAAATTTTTATATTCTACTTACATTATTTTATGTCTCATTCTCTTTTCTCTCCTTTCTATGAATTCTTTAAGGCCAGGAACCAGCTTATAAACATAAAACCTAGTGTGGAAGTGGATCTGTCAAAGTCCATATTAGAGAGGGTGTTGGTGACTACTGTAGTGAGCAAACACCCAGCTACAATGACTCCAATACGATGTTAGAAGTCTGTTTCCCTCTTCCATAAGGACCCACATGGGAGTTCCTGATTAATGAGTGGCCCCCCTCTAAGCAGGGATCAAGGGTCAGGACCCATCTATCCAATGGCTTCACTGCATTCAACATGTGGCTTCCCCGGTCTCCGTGCTTGCCTGCCTCAAACTAGAAGGAGGATCCCATGTGCAGAGCTTCATAAACTAGGCTTGGAAGTGGCACATATCATTCCTCTTATTCACATTCTATGGTTTACAGTGAGCCTACGACAACCTTTAAATGCAAGAGGTTGGGAAACGCAGTCTGTCTGTGGGCTGAGGAAGAAGAGGAAGTGGTCTGGCACGGAGCTGGTGAACCTGTTGAGTCGAGCTGGGGCATGAAGGAAAAGAGGGATCTGAATGGACAGAGATGAGCGGACAGCATCTCAGATGGCAGTAGGCTCGAGGACTGGAGTGTGGGGACGCCTGGTGTGAGGAGCTCGGAACGGAAAATTAACCACTTATCACCAAAGTCCCTGGTCTGATGTTTTGCGGACTCAAATGAAAAAAAAAAAAAAAAGAGTCCTGTAGTTGGAGATGCTGGCTCAGGACCCAGAGTGCCTGGTTCGGATCTCAGCTCAGATACTTGTCAGTTGTGTTATCTGGCATAAGCTCTCTGTGCTCCATTTTCCTCATCTGTGAAATGGGCAAAGAAATAGCTTATACCTCATAGGCATGTGGTGAAGGTAAAATGAGTTAATACCTATAGAGAAGAGTGTTTGTCATATAAGAATTCAAGAACGGAACTACATTCACTCTTCCCTTGTGTAAGGATATGTATGATGTGTGTGTGTGTGAATTGTAACATCGTGAGGGTGTAGATACAGAAGTACGGGGTAAGGGAGAGAAGAGGGAAGGTGGTCAAGGGATTTGACTCAGCTTTGTGTCTTAGCCACCAGCTAGTAATGCCACAACCCTCTTACTCTAATTAATCTTATTAATCTTAGTCCTTTAGACAGTCACCGCCTTCTTCTGATTACCTCTATTCTCCCACCAATTATTAGTTGGTTCTTTAGTGGCATTTGGTCACACATTTTGTGTTTTGTGTTATGACAAAACTCTTTTCTCTCTCTCCCAACTTTTGTCTGAAATTTGGTTCGTTTGCACAAGGGATATAATGATGCTCATTAGTATTGGTAGGACCCGGCTGCTGCCGACTCGTTAGAGCAAAGCCCCACTCACTCGGGCCTTTATTTCGGGACGGTGTCATTGCCAGTTCCTGCTCTCGGTTCCCCCTTAGTTTCTGTGCTCCTTTTGGCTTACCCACCCTATTGCCAAGTGGGCTGCCTTCCAGGGTCAAAGGCCACCTCCCACCCACTTTCCTCACTTGGGCTGAGAGTTCCTGGGGTCCTATGGCAATATCCCCAGGCCAGCCAGCTTCCCCAAGTGCACGTCTGACGGCTCCCCCACCCGCTGCCAGGAGGGGCGGAGCCGCAGCCTCCGGCTAAGTTGATGGGTAAGGGGCTCTGACGTTTGATGAACTACCTCTCTGTGTTCTTGCTCTACAGAGAGGCCCTGTGGAGTGGGTCTGCCAAGGTCTCAAGTAAGAAAAGACTGTGTTTCCACTTGGCTTCACATTCAGAAGTAAGCTCGCCGGGCAACTTCTTACATGAGGCTCATGTAACTTTAATGCCTTGTCCTGGCATTGTTTCCTGGCCTGGCTGGTCCTGCCCCTCTGCGTGGCCTCCTGGAGAATGGGATTTGTTCTGTGCTTGAGGGCATGCTGTCCCAGGTCAGCAGATGACTTTCTGATGACTGTTTCCAGCCCGACTTACCTGACCATTGCCTCACTGTATGAACAGCTGTTTCCTTCACTTCAGAGCTGCCCAACCAGATTAGTGATTTTTCCTCTGGCCTTTTGTTTGCACAGAACATAAATCTTTCTCTTTTTCTGACCTGGCCTTCAGCTCCATCCACCTGTGCCCGCCTTGAGCAATATATAACTCTTGCCAGGTTCTGTTTCCATTGCTTATGTCAGCCTATAAACCAAACTTTCTTCTTCCTTCCACCCCCCCCCCCTTTCTGGGCTGATTCGGCACTCTCCTAGCACCTGGCTGCCCCGTTACCACTTAACCACAAAAAAGACATTATTTTATGGGTCTGACCTGAACTGGAAACTTCCAACAAGATGAGATACGCAATAGAAATCTCATTCCCATTGGCCTCCTTTCTCTCTTTTTCTAGAGTCTAAGGAAACTTAATTTACACCAGGTTAGCAGCAACTGTGTTAATTGAAAATGAGTTAATTAAATAACTTGGTACTTGGAGCTGTCAAAATATAGCCAGTCAATTGAATCAGTCCAGTTAAGTGTTTAACAATGATCACAAAAATCGGATATGAATGTGAAAAGAAAGGAAAGGAACCTGTATTCCTAAGAGGGGCCTCTGGTTGGAGTCTAGATTATTACCAGGCAAATGCTATTGACTTTTTCATTGCTGCCAACTGTTTCAGTGGTGTTTGGTCTGAGAATTTATTTAGGTTTCCGGGACTAGAAAAGAACTCCCAGCACATTTTCTTGTTGCCCTCTTTTTATTGAAGGTGTAAAATGCCTTCTCAAAACATTGTTTCTCACCTTCAGTGGAAAACCAAAGAAGTGAAGTATTTCTGCAATGAGGTGGTAGCAACAGGCTAGTTAGACAGAGGGGACTCAGCTGTGGTTACAGGAAGCTTTGCAGAAAATGAATGAGTTCCTCTGCTGCATTATGATCTAGAATGTGCCAGACACCTACTCATTCACATAACTGTTCATGGGTGGTCACTGGTTGGGAATGCTTAGCTGCTTGACCGTCTCCTTAGGATAATTAAGCTTGTGGGTTTTAAAGATGGCTCTCTCTCTCTCTTCCTAGTTTTTACTTTGCAGCAGGCCAAGATTCAGTGTGTAATTAAAACCTGATTACCTAAATGAGAGCTTAATTGATAAGGAGTGTATGTAGCATGAAGGATGCCTTCAGGTTGACTTAGGCTCCACTGACAGAGCAGCAAGCATCTGGAGGGAAAATTCTGACAATCCACCCATTTGGCAGATCTCCTTCCCCTCAAAGAGCTGGTGTGTTGGAGGCATCCCACCTGAATTAACTGATTATCCCATTTCTCTGACAGAGTAGAGTCACAGCCTGTGGCATTTGGTGGTTTTTATTTTCCAATGTGTTTTCACATCTATTATCTCTTTGATCCTCACATCAACCCTGTGAGATAGGTAGGTCAGATGTAACTCCTACTTTATATGTAGATAAAGGAGATTCAGAGTGGTTTACCTGGCTTGGCGACGGTTCTGGAACTCATGAGTATCAGAATCAGAATTATGTGCTGAATGTTGTGACTCCTATAAAAGTGAAGCATTTTCATTTCACGTATACCTTAAAAGGTATACTTTGAAGTTTAAAAAAAAAAAAACACTTAAGGGTGATATACTTAAGCTTAGGTAGAACTCCTGATCCCCAATAGCAAAGCTCACATAATCAGGTACACTTTGTGGTACAGTTTTATGGTTTCGTCTCTAATGACAAACCTCTGGCACTACCAGGCCCTTGAGTGCCTTCTGGGTCATTGAATCAAGAATTCAGTTTGCATACAATAGGGGTTTTGATTCTAAGACCATACCACTATTTTCTTCTTCTTCTTCTTCTTTTTAATGCAGGTACAGGGGATTGAACCCAGGACCTCGTGCATGCTAAGCATACGCTCTACCACTGAGCTACACCCTCCCCTCTAAGACCAAGCCACTATTGATGGCCAACATCTCTTGAACATTTATCATTCCTGTATGGTACTTATTTGTCATGTACATAGAACATTCAGTTGTTCAGAACAGCAAGTATTTGGTTGCGGGTAGGAGTGTAAAACCTGAGAGATGACAGGGACAGTAGGGCCCTCTAGTTACATCTTTTCATTTTAAGGATGAGGAAATCAAGGTCCAGGAAACTGAAGTGACTTGATCCAGGCTTGTGCTATTAACAGCGGACTCAGGCCTCCTGCCTTTCAGCCTGGTGCCTGTTCCCCATGGCGTCATGCCAGTGATGCGAACCTGACCACCCAGCTTCATGGAGGGCAATAGCTTTCCCAGGGAGACCTCGGTCCCTCTCACAGTGGTCGCTTGTACAAATAAAACCACTATGTAATTATAGTTTGCTTTAAAGCATGGGACTTAGAGAAACAATTTATATCAAAATATTTGAATTAGTTATAGATGCATCATAGTCTTTTTGTCCACTCCTCTACATTGAGGCATGTTTAATAATTTGTAAACTCATTGGAAGATCACAAACTATATTACTATACAGGAATCATGCCACAATAAAGGTGTTTAAAATTTTTAAAAAGATCACAAACTATTTGCTTCATTGGTTAGGCTCCTGGAGCCACAAATATCACATATTTAAAATAATAATAGCAAATATGTAACAAGAGCTTACCATATACAAGCATTTTGATTACATCCTCCCATTTAATTCTGTCAAGTATCCTATGAAGCTAATATTCTTATGATGTCATTTTATAGCCAAGGATGCTGAGGCTACACCCTCTCTAAATGATGGAGTTTTAAATCAACATGGTCTGCCTCTCAAAACTGCATTTTCAAAATTGCTATTCAGCCAACTGAGTCATATTTCAAAAAGAATTTCATGAACCTCTCATGCTGTTTGCTTTCTCTGATAACTATAAAATGAACTGCAAGTTAAAAAATAGTAAGTTGCTCAACATTTTCTGCTAAGGACTTCAGGATTTGGTAACCAGGTGACACTTGGACAAATGCCCTCCTGAGTTAGTTCAAGAGGGCTCTCCAAGGGTGCTGACCTCCCCGCATACAGCTCTTAGAAGGACTCCTGGGTGTGAAACTTCTCCAGCAAGTTCTGCACTGCTAAAGAAATATCTCAGTACACAGAAGGAGCAGTCTGTGTAGGAACCTCTTTTATAATCTTGACACTTTAGTTTTACAAGATAATAAAGACATATACTTAAAAAGATAAGCGGTGTGGAAATAATTATTGAACTAGGTCTTAAAGCCTAATTAATGTTTTCATCCTTCTGTTTCTAAGTTAGGGATAGGGCAGTAAAGTTATACAGATTTTTTCCTGCTTTAGTCATTCTCTGGGTGTCATCACCCAAATTTTACCTGCACATTGCTGAGGATTCAGCGTGAACCTTCACAGCATAAGCAGGCTGCTCATCTCAGGTGAGAATACTTGAAATAATTAGCTTTTGATTTTGAAACCACACCAATTTAATAAGGAAGAACTCACAGAGAGCACAAGCGGCCTCACTGTGTCTGTTTCACAGCTCCATTTTCCCTGAACTTACCACCAGCCCTTTCAATAAACACGAGCTTGTGAAAGAAAAAGTGACATAAAATTTTATACTTCTCAAATTCTGTTTTTCTTTTCAAGTTGCAAACTCAAGCCTGATTGTACTGCACGCCAACCAAAAGACCCCCTCAGGCAAGAAATACATTATGGGAAGCTATTTGTAAGGTTTAAATTATCCATATTAACATACTTAAGATTCACCAGTGCAGTTTCTAGATGCCAATCCAGTCCACACTGATGCTTCAGCATTCGGTTATATAGTTGACTGCATAGACTTTCTCGGGAGAAAAATGCAGAGGGAAACTGCAGGGCTGGAAGACCCCTGGAGGACCTAACTAATCTATCCCCCTGCCTCCGGCAGGACCAAAAGCAAAACCCATTTAGGTGTCAGCACAGGACTATATGCCTGTTTTGTTTGCAAAATCTGATTGGTTCCAGCTTTTTCCATTTTTTAAGTGAAGGCTATAGGCAAAATATAACAGAAAAAAATTACTAAGTATATAGAGACACATTTGTATGCAGCCAGTCCTTGATCATTAAGTATTTATTGGAATTCTATATTAAAAGGACAGCAGTAGGCCCAGAGAGTTAATCCAGTGTAGATAAAAAAAAAAATGCAGTATATGCTCACGAGGAGCTTACAATTGGGTTAGGAAGACTTGACACACATCAGGACAGCACTAGATGGTGTTGACATTGGTATCAGAGACCTAATGGATACCCGCACAGACAATTTTAACCACATTTACTTGGACTTGTAGTTCTTTTATACTTTCGTGTCCTGGGAATTCATTCACAGCATTTCGAAATGACAAAAACTTGATTTTAGGGAGATTGCAGATGTCCAATTTTTCTATCTTGAATTCTTGCCCAGAAATGTATCTGTTCCCTCTCTCCTCATTCCAATGCTGGAATTGAGTAGTGTCACCAGTTAGACTGATGTAAGAGAGCCAGGCAAGGAGGGCCAAGGTCTCCACGTGAGGTTTGGGTTCCTGGCACTCCCCTGGGCTAAGGGGAGGATTTTCAACTCGGGGGATATGGTTAATGGTCCCTTACTCCTGTCTCTCCTCAAGTGGGGTTGACAGGCTCCCTCTTGGGTCAGCAAGCATAGTGTTAAACAGAAAGCTGAGTAGAAAAGCAGCCCTTCTTTAATTCATGCACTCATTCACTGGGCTGTTCCGGGCTAGACTCTGGGGCTGCGAAGATACTTGGCTCTTCTTTGTGAAGAGCTCACAACTGACATATGACCATGATGTGGTGGCAAAGGGCAATAATAGACGCAGGTACGTGGTGTACGGAGGGAGCCAGGAGGGAGAAGGCTTCTGTCAGCGTGCGGTCTGCAGAATGTTTCATAAATTATGTATCATTTAAGCTGGGCTTTGGAGGATAGGGGATTTCATCAGATGGAGAAGGTGCAAGCATCATCCTAGGCAGAGGGAACACTGTGTGCAGAGTAGTGGCCCTGGAACACAGTGTGTTCAGAGGGTGACAAGGAGAAGAGGCCCTGTGGAGCCGGCAGAGGGGCTGAGGCTGGGATGCAGTTTGGTGACCACATTATAAAGGGCCTTCTGAAAGCTTGGCTTGGGAGTTTGGATGTGATTCAGAAGAAGAATGGGGACAAGGAATCAGTTAAAGCTCTTAAACAGGAAAGGACAGGTCTGGGTGCTTGCTCCAGGAAGATCATTCCAGCAGCCAGTGTGTGGAGGGAATATTGAGGTGAGAACAGCCCAGAACAGTGAGACTGGCTTGGAGGTCATGACACTAGTGTGGGTAAGAGAAGATGAGGGCTGAGCCAAGGTGGGGAGGGAATGGCCTCAGGAGACGGGGGGCATCGTCAGAGAGGACACAATTTGGAGACTGGACCTTGTGGGCAAAGGAGGGAAAAAGCTGGAGAAGTGCTCAGCTTCTGTCTAGGTAGATGGAGAGAATGTAAGGTGAGAAGAGGGCCAAGCAGTTCAGTTGTGGACATGTGGCTGTCTTTGCGGGACAAGTCATTGGTGATGTTTTGTTCAGAAAATATAAGATTGTAGGGCTGAGGGGTGACACCTAGGTGGGCTATGATGATTAAGCCCTCCATGGATGACTGAATGGGGGTTGTAGTTTTGGGAAATGCTGCTGTCACTGGGGGAGTCTCTCTGTCTGCGTCCCCAGAGATGATTTTGAGATCATCAGTCCAAGACCCACTGTGGTTCATGTGGGTCATCAGGATCTAGTTTTTTTTTTTTTTTTTTTTTTTAAACCAAGTTGCTCCTATATCACAGGGGAGACAGGGGTCTTGGGGGGTGAGGAGAAATTTTCTTTCAAGTGTCTATTTTATCCTGAAAAATGTATTTAATGTCTGAATTCTGCCACATAAAATATCCATGTTTGTTTGATATAAATTTTGTTTTACATTATTTAGTAGCTAAATTATGCACGTTAACTGTCCACCCCTCTCCCTCCCCAAATCTGTGTGCGCCCAGGGAGATGCACATGGTAACCCTGTGGCCTTGGGCTGCCTTGGCATGTGACCACCCATGTTCTTGGTTTTTGTGAAGCACAGATCTAATCGAGATCTGAACATTACTGTGGTCAGCGCTCCCATTCAGAGCCTCCTGGTTCCCACATGCTAGAGTGTCAGGTTGTGATATTCTGGAATTCCAGAGCCACACCCTCAGGCAGTGTGTGGACAAGTACTGACCTCATAACAAGAAAAAACCTCAGAGCTGGTCCTTTTTTTTTCCCCCTTTTCTTCTAAAAAAGCAGATTATGTACTTGACCTTTTAAAAAATTACCAAGATAGAACACAAAGGGGAAAACCTGAATAATACATGAACGTATCAAATATCAAATATATGTTTCTACTTTCCTCCTAGTACCCTACCCTCCCGCAACCCCCACTCCTCGGGGGTGACCTATCTGAATAGTTGGGTTGTTATATTGATTGCCTTGCTACTCAGAGTAAGGTCAGGTGACCAGCAGCATCAGCCTCACCTGGGAGCTTGTTAGAAAGGTAGCGTTCAGCCCCTCCATGGCCTCCTGAATCAGAGTCTGCATTTTAAGATCCCCAGGTGACTCCTATGCACATTTAAGTGTAAGACGCCAGCTCTTCAAGGAATGAGGAGAAGGGGAAGTTTATTTCCTCTCTTTTCATCCAGGAAAGTCTAGATTTTGAATCCCCAAACATAGGAGGAGGCCAACCTGCAGCATCTTCTCTGCTCTACAAGGAATCAGTCCCCTCCTGGCCAAGGGGTCACCACCCAACCTGACTGTTGACAGACCCCGTCCACTCCTTCACTGCTAGGATTATGATACATTCCTTAGCCCCTCCCCTTCCCCTCCATCATCTCCATCATCTGCATCAAAATTCAATGTCTTCTCTGTGTCCTCACTAAGTAAGATGATAATTTTTTACTTTAGTTTCTGTGCTATGAAAATAACGGTTGTGTTTTCCTTTTTTCAACTATAAAAACGTAATATTGAATACATTTTCTCAAACTACATATAGGCTCGTGTCCCACCCTGGGGAATTGATCTACCTCTTTTAGGGATTCTCTTTCCTCCGAGAGAATCACTATGCTAGGAATTTAGTGCAGGCCAAATTTTGAAAATAATTATCGTGTTAAGATCATGCCAGAGATCTCAGAAAAAACAAGAGGGCAGCTTCTTCCAATAGAGAAGACAAACAAGAGGGCAGGCAGTACAATTTGGGGCTATAATTGGTTTTTCTCAAATATGGTCTCTTCAGATATGATTCTGGGAAGGCATTGTGGCTGTTTTAAGTTACAATTTCAGCCATGCTTGCCAACATCTGGAATTTTAAAAATAAGGAAACAACTTATTTTTTTCCTTTGGAAGTTACAAATTTTAAAAGCCTTGAGAGAATGCCCTCTCAGATGATGAAATTCCTACTGAAGTGTGAATAATTGATCAAAGTTTTTCCTTGAAGTAAATTTTGATGTGGAAGTAGGGAAAGAGTGTGAGAGCTTTGTGTATCTAAAAAAAGAAAATGGACAAGGCACAGAAGGGGAGACACAGGGTGTGGGAGATAGATGTGGCTGGTGCAACAGTCATCTGTAGGAGTTTCCTCTGAGATCACCTTTTTATGCATAGGTAGTCAAGGGCCAACGTGATGTTTCTGCTCAGGATCCCAATATAGCACCTGACATATAGTAGATGTTCAATAAATGGTGAATGAATAAATGAATTCTTAAACATATTACCTGCTGACTCCTCTAACTCTTGTTACCTGTCACAAGGGAAATAATACTCAGTGGGCAGATGACTTGTAAGATCCTGGGGGCTTAATCTGATGTACAAAGTTCCTCTAGGCATCTTAAGAGAACTTTACAGAAAAAGATTATTTTCACAAAATACCTGTAAGATACAGAACAGATGTCAGAAACCCAATCTTAGCATTGCTACTACTATCCTGAGAGTCTCCATGTCTCAGTTTGTCAGCTTTGAAAAAGTAGTTATGAGTATTTCACAGAGTTGTCATGAAGACTGAGATGTGTAGGGTATGAGGCACGGGGACTGCCACTGTGTAGATGTTAAAAAAATGTGCAGTTATCCCAAAGTTATTCATGATAGTGGTAAAATCAAGTGGGGACCTGAGTTCCCTGCCAGTTTAAATTCCTTTGGTGTAATGATTTTTAGGCCTGCGGGTTCTTGGACAAGTGGTCTCTCTCAGAAGCATGGGGGGTCCTTTATGGATTGCTCGCATGGTTCTCAGGCAGGGTGTGAGAATGTTGGGTTTTGACCAGCCTGCTTACAAATGTGACTCAAACCAGAGGTGTGACTCAGAGGCACTAGACCCTCTTCAGGGAAGACCCTTGGATTTAAGGCAGATGTTATAACAATGTTTCCAGGAGCCATGGGCTCTTTTAGGGATTGGCCTGGTGGTCTTAAAGCTAGATATTCAAATGTCTATTTGGACCGTGGGCTTATTGGAGGCAAGGGAATGTGACTTTTTCTTGGCAGCTGCACAGCTTCTAGCCAGGGCCTTCTGTTAACTGGTAGATATTTGCTGAGTGAATGAATGAATGCCCAAATGAAGGCTAACCACAGAAATCAGCTAGAAAGGTTAAGATTGCAGATAGGGACTCAATGCAGAGAGAGAGGGGCTGGTGATAGATGGGAGACAAAGTTGGCAGGTCAAATACAAGAGACAGTGCAAAATGTAGGCTAGAGCAAAGGTCACACCCAGGCCATTTCCCATAGAGGTGTCCCCAGACTCCACATTCTATGGGTTAACTGTAGGTTTTCTTGGGGGGCCTCCCTACAGGCAGGTTGGTCCTGGCCTTAGGGCATCGTGGGTCACTATGGGGAGTTGACTTGAGTCACCTTTTGTGCCAAGGTTTCTTACTCTGACTTAAATGACTACCTGCTTCCCCTTAGAATGGGGGCAGGAAGCCTTGGATGGCTGGGGCCACATGTGTGAGTCCTCTTTGGGCTGCAGTTGGTTGTTTTTTGTTTGTTTGTTTGTTTGTTTGTGTAATAGGTTGGAACGATTGCAGAATGCTTTTGATCATGTCCTTAGTAGTGGTTCTTTTTAAAATCTTTCTGCCCTTAAGATCCATCTCAAAACAAACACTCGTGACCTGTCCTCACAGGCACAAGAGAGAGATATGATGAGAAAAACAACTTTGGTTTTTCTGAAAGACACAGCCTTGTTTTTCAGAGCTGCTGTGTGGGCATTTTACAGTCTGATAGCCCTCCACACACCCCGAGTCTGGACACTTAGATAAGGACTTGAGTTTAGGATGTCCGCTGTAAGTTCTCACTTGGCTTTTCCTCGGCACCTTTAAAAATAAATAACCACTTAGAGTTAAGCCCACAAAAGTTAGTGACCTCCACCCCAATGACCTTGTAAGTAACAGGTGCTTGCGACCCTGCTCTCTGTCCCCTGCTCCTGCAGGACCTGGGGCAGAGGACTGCCCTTCCCCCTGTTCATGGTGTCTCCTCACTTCTGGGATCCAAAATAATCAATCTTGTGGCTCTACTTCCTTTGTGTGGATGTATTGACACTGTGCCTTCATTCAAAATGACCTCGTGGGTTTCACTTCCCTAAAGTGACACTAGATGCTAAAAGAGCTGCCTGTCATCCCTCTGTGGCTGACTTGTGACCCTCGCTCAGCAGGTCACAATCTGCATATTCTGTGTTTGAGAGAATATTTACAGTTTCCAGAGGGAAAGGCCTCTTCCAGCTCTCGCATTCCATGCCTCTTGTCCTCCTTGGAGAATGAAGGCAGGAGCTCTCCAAGTTCTCAGTGAGAGTGAAATGATGGCTATGGTGAAATGTTTAGGGTCCAATTTTACCTGACTCTGTTTTAAAAGGCCAGAGATACTTGGGACCCATTTACCGATCCCTTCAATGTGAGGAATGCAGGCTTTGGTTGCTCAGGAGATTCAAGTGAGGGATTTAGAGTCTTGGATCCTTGGTCAAAAGACCTGTGTGTCTTCCCACAAGAGATTCATCCCTGGGATTCTGTAGCCATTTGTGTTCCCTGGTTTCCTCCAGATTCCTGTGTTACCTTCTAAGAAGCAGGGACTCCTCCCTGCTCATTCTGGGGCTGACATGGCCTGCATTCCCAGAGTGGTTCTACCTTCAAGGGCCCTGAATCACCACCCAGGCTCTTGAGGGCTCCGGTGAGTGATGGGCTCAGGGCAAGGGCAAGACTGAATCATACAGCCCCTGCTTTCACCCCCGGCTTCATCAGTAGAAGATCCAATGTGTAGTGCATCCAATCCATTAGGCATTTCATGCATTCATGTATTTTCCAATTCATTCCTCAAGCAGTATTTGTTGAGTGCTTCCCATGTGCCAGACCCAGTGCTAATGCCTAGAATAGAGTGGTAAACCCAATGGTCTTTATGAACTAGTGGGGTTTGGAATGTACTACCAGACAGGGTCTTTTTTTTTTTTTTATCTTGGAACCTCATGTCTTCAAATGTAGGCTGATCTTCAAGGGAGTTGAGTTCCTAGGCACAGGAAGGATGATGGTTGGGTGACGGGGATGATTGGGATGAGGGGTGGTGGCTCAGAGGCAAGATGGATGGCAGGAGGAATCTTTGGTCATGACTGATAGCACTTCAATTTGGGGAGTAAGGTGTAGCTCAGTGGTGGAGCACATGCCCAGCATGCATGAGGCCCAGGGTTCAATCCCCAGTACCTCCATTAAAAAAAATAAGTAAGTCTAATTACTACCCTCCCAAAAAAAAACAAACCAAAAAAGTCAATTTAGGGGCAGCCATGGGGAAGAAGGAGGAAAGAAACTTCTGCTCAAGAAAGAGAGGGGGGAAGGTAGAGCTCAGTGGGAGAGTGCCTGCTTGGCATGCACAAGGTCCCTGGGTCCAATCCCAGTACCTCCATTAGAAAATAAAATAAATAAATAAACCTAATTACCTCCCCCTCAAAGGTAAAATAATAATAAAATTTAAAATTAAAAGAAAAAGAGGCCACCGAGAGTTCTGCGCCAGAGGTCAGCCCCCACCCCAAGCTGAGACTTGGAATTGCTGGCATGGATGGCCGAGCCAAGAAGTGCAAACACAATGGACTGGGGCTGCCATCAGTGAGGAAGCATCGTGCAATGCCAGCGCTTGATTTGGAAAGTATTCATGAGGCTTTCTTGGCTAGGATATTTAAGACAAAAATCGAAATAGTCTCATCAATGGTTTATAAGATTGCTTTAGAGAGATGGGGCAGAACCCAGTATAACAAAAAGCAGAAAAGCAGCCTCCTGAATTGTCACTGGGCTAGAGATCGTGAGCCAGGGGAGAGACAGGCATGAGCGGGTACTTCTCACTCCTATCATAGAACTTAGAGCCAGGAAAAGATACCAATTTAGCCAGTCTGAACCTCAGAACTCAGCCACTTTTCGGACCCTTCCAACTGCAATTTTATTCTTCTCTGGGATAGAAGCCTCCAGATGTGATATCTCAAAGATGCATATTGTATTGTAGACACTAACAACAATATAAACAAATTAACAGCGGATCAGAGAGGAACATTGTTCCAAACAGAGAGCATCTCTTCTGGATTCCACCCTTGGAAGAGGAGGAGATGGAGACCAAGGAATGAAACAAGAACAGATTTAGAAAGAGCCAAAAAGGAGAGAAAGCTTTCCCACAATAAGGTGAGGTCACTTCACAGTTACGTGCTAAGCTTATTAATCAGCCCAGTTCTGGATTCTGTTCATTTTCAATTAGGCACGAATTGATTCCATCTCCTGGACTCTCCATTGGAAGCATATGGGATGGGAGAGAAAAATTCACTCATTTCAGACCAGCACTTCACGCCCATACTGTTGCCAGTCCCCAGTCCCTGATAACGCCTGCCTCCACCCCATCCTGCCTGAAGCTCCCCAGCCAATCCTCCTGAAACTCAAAATCTCATCTAGTCACCGTTGCAGTCAGGACAACCTTCTGCACCCTGTGGCTCACTTACAGGATTAAGATCTTACTTAGACTCACATATTTGATGCTCTCCAGTCACCCAGTCAGGGTGGCAGCTCTGGGCTAGAGAACTGAACAAGAAAGCCACAGTCATGCCTTTAAGGAGATTGCAGTCTATGGGGGTGGGGGTGGGGAAGAACCATCTAGTAATTAATTAAATGATGTCAATCATTCAGATGGTTATAAAATGGAAAGTGAAGATAAGAATGGTACCAGCTGGAACTGAGGGACCCAGCACAGGGGGAAGGGGGAGGTGGCAGAAGACAGACCTAGAAGGGGATGGAGAGGGGACATGGTGAGTTATGAGGATCCTGGAATACCAAGCCAAGGAGATTGGGCTCTGTCCTGGAGGCAACGGGGAGCCATCGAAGGCTTTTGAGGAGGAAGTTGGCATGACCAGATCAAGGATTTAGAAAGCCCATTCTGTGTGCAGAATAAAGGGCATGTGGGCCAGAGAAGGCAAAGCCAATGGCAAAGAGACCAGTTGGGAGAATACAGCAAGAGGCAGAAAGGCAGAAAGGATGAAGGGCTGGCAGTGAGGAGGCAAAGATGTGGTAGAGCCAATAGGACCTGGTGGCCAAGGGCATCTGCAGGATCAGGGAGAGGATGCAGTCAGAGATGACTCACGTTCTGGCTGAGATGACTGGGTAGATGATGGAGCCACTAACCAAAACATGGCTTCAAGTAGGGGAGATCTTTTTTCTCATGGGAAGAAAGAACCCCTGAGTCTGAGGGTCTTTTGATGGAAACAGCTAAAAGTTGTAAGAGGCTGAACATATTCAGTTGAGACCTCCAGCCTATGACAGAAAATGACCATCCTGTGCCAGAACGGGGCGCCCTAGGAGACCATGAAGCCTAAAAACAAGAAGAAAATTCAAGGATGGGACCAGGGTGACCCAGCACTTGAAGACAAGACAGAGAGAGGACCCAGTCAAGGGGACTAATGGGAAGGAGTAGGTGAACAAAGAGAGAACAATGTATTTCTTAAGCAAGGAAGACGGTTCAAAGAAGTGATCGGCAGTATTAACACAAAGACTGAAAAAGTAGCCACTGGATTTGGCCACTGATAACTGCAGTGAGAATACTTTTGATAAAGTGGGAGAGACAAAAGCCAGTCTAAGCATATTACAGAACAAATGGGAAACAAAGAAGTAGAGAAAGCAAGAGTAGTCTCCTATTCCAAGACCTTTGGCACAGGGGAGGAAAGAGATGGGGACATGTTGAAAGAAATGAGTCATGGAAGGACTTTTGAAAGAAACTGGTCCATTGCTGGGGGTGGTTAGGCTGACTCAGGAGACTTCCGGGATGCTAGAGGATGGATTCCACCAATGGATGTGGCAGTGAAAAGAATCACCTCTAAGCTCTGTTCCTAATCTGAGAGTCCAAGCCTCTCTGGAAGATGAGCCACATCAAAGCAGTCACTTCCACAGAGTCTGTTGAGGACAGGGAGCCACACTTCAGCAACAGGATATCAAGGTTAGAAGGGAGCTCTCTCCTCTGCATCCCAGATATGAGGCAAGGAGCATATGCACCCTCCCTAAAAAGGTATCTGAACTGGAGGCCATTGGCTCAGGCTACAGAAAGGGACATGCAAACGGCCAATAGGCACATGAAAAAATGCTCAGTATTGCTAACTATCAAAGAAATGTGAACCAAAACTACAATGAGATATCACTTCACACCAGTCAGAATAGCCATCATTCAAAAGTCCACAAACTATAAATGCTAGAGAGGGTGTGGAGAAAAGGGAACCCTCCTATACTGCTGGTGGGAATGCAGTTTGGTGCAGCCACTGTAGAAAACAGTATGGAGATTCCTCAAAAGACTAGGAATAGACTTACCATATAACCCAGCAATCCCACTCCTGGGCATATATCCAGAAGAAACCCTACTTCAAAAAGACACCTGCACCCCAATGTTCATAGCAGCACTATTTACAATAGCCAAGACATGGAAACAGCCTAAACGTCCATCGACAGATGACTGGTAAAGAAGATGCAGTATGTTTATACAATGGAATACTATTCAGCCATAAAAATGACGACTAATGCCATTTGCAGCAACATGGATGTTCCTGGAGAATGTCATTCTAAGTGAAGTAAGCCAGAAAGAAATAAAAATACCATATGAGATCGCTCATATGTGGAATTTAAAAAAAAAAGAACATAAATACAAAACAGAAACAGACTCATAGACATAGAATACAAAATTGTGGTTGCCAAGGGTGCGGGGGGTGGGAATGGATACAGTGGGATATCAGAATTTGTAGATACTGACAGGCATATGTAGAATAGATAAACAAGATTATACTGTATAGCACAGGGAAATATATACAAGATCTTGTGGTAACTCACAGCAAAAAAAATGTGACAATGAATATATGTATGTTCATGTATAACTGAAAAATTGTGCTCTACTCTGGAATTTGACACAACATTGTAAAATGACTATAACTCAATAAAAAAGTGTTAAAAAAAAAAAGAAGTTGTGGTGTATTTATGCAACGGAATACTTCTCAGTCATAAAAATAACAATAATGCCATTTTCAGCAATAGGAGTAGAACTAGAGATTGTCATTCTAAGTGAAGTAAGCCAGAAAGAGAAAGAAAAATACCACATGACATCACTGATATGTGGAATCTAAAAAAAAGAAAAATGAGGACACTAATGAACTCATGTACAAAACAGAAGCAGACTCACAGACATAGTAAACAATCTTATGGTTGCCGGGGGAAAGGAGGTGGGAAGGGATAAATTTGTGAGCTTGAGATTTGCAAATGTTAGCCACTGTATATAAAAATAGACTTAAAAAACAAATTTATTCTGTATAGCACAGGGAACTATATTCAATATCCTGTAACAGCTTTTAATGAAAATGAACATATACATGTGTATGCATGACTGGGACATTGTGCTGGACACCAGAAATTGACACATTGTAACTGACTGTACTTCAACTAAGAAAAGAAAGAAAAGAAAGAAAGGGACTCAGGAGGGAACTCATTCCTTCCCCCTAAGAGAGCATCAGCGGCCGCACCTCCCAGCTCTGTGCCTCTCCCCGCTTCCACCTCCTGGGGAAAAGGCACCCCTCTCCCAGGCACCCTGCAAACAGGGGAGCAGAGAGCACGCTGTGCCTCCACCTCCCCCAGCACCCGCGGGCTCTGGGCTGAGCCTTCCAGGGAGACACGGGCCTCCCTCTCTGCTGCCAAGGCGACCTCAGCTCCAGGCCCAGGGACACAGAACAGGGAGGGAGGAGGAAAGGCAGACAGACAGACATGGTGAAAAGGAAGCATAAAGGAGGGAGAAAAAGAAACAAAGACACGCTAAACAACGAGGAAATAGCCATTTCCGCCTGTAAAATAAGTGTGTGTGCAGGAGAGAGAGAGAGAATGAGAGAGAGCCCTGGGTTGTCTATCTGACCCTTGGGCAAGTCGCTGTCCCTCTTTGGGTGTTAATTGCCGGATGTGCAGAATGAGAAAAGTGGATTAGAAGATGCCTAAGGTTTCCTTTCAGGTGGAAAATCCTGTGTTTCTCAAATTCTTTATCTGTATATATATAGCACCCCCAGAGGCCAAAAGCATTAGCAGCACAAAGAAAATCTAATAAACCCCAAGAAAGACGAGGCGCTCACACATGTGTGTGCCTGACAAACACGTGAACACAGGCACACGTGCACACACACGCTCACACACACACACAGGAGGGCGGGCGCTGTTCCAGGGGTTGCTTCTCAGTGAAGGACGCGTGGCTAGAACACAGGAGGCTTCCACGTCAAACTTGTCCAGTCAGTTTACAGTCACACCTCTTCCACGTGTTAGGAAATGCTAAATCTCAACTAACCTAAATATTTGACAAATGAATCAAGCTTTCTAAGTAGCTAAGGATTTACTCTTCAGATGCTCAAAACTAGTTTTAAAAGCCACCCCAGATGGACATATTTGGTTTTTTTTGGAGGGGGGATTCTGTATGATAAGTGTTTTAAGCACACTCAGCTGAACTGGGCTTTACTGTAGGTTCCTGATGGCAGTGGTTGTCCCACTGCCTTGAGGTGTGTGGGGCCGGGCTGCTGCCTCGGCTGCAGGAACATCTCCCAGGGTCCCCGGGCTTGGGGACAGGAGGGAACAGACCACAGAAGCCTTCCTGATTTGGGGAGAAGAGCCGGGAGTGGAGACAAAAAAGGCAGGCGTTGTTGCTCACAGCACATCCCTCCCACCCCAGAGCTGGACCTTCAGCAGGGAAAGGGAATGGGGTGGAAAGCACATTTTCTAAGGCAGCTGAAAACTGGACACTGGGCACCACCTCCTGTTTGGGCAGCTCTGGGCAACCTGGAGCCACCACCCAGAATGGGTAAAAGGAAAGCGGGTTTAGGCAGAAAGACTTGGTTAAACAGATTTCATCACTTCTTTCTGCCTGTGCATCCTACCTGCCTGAGGTGTGGGAGAATTCCAGGAGCTATTTGCTGTCTGGGGCGGGAAAGGCAGGAAGAGAACTAGAAGCCAGGGTCTGCCCCCTGCACCCCCGGTGAGGGTGAGAGGCTGTAGATGGGTGTCAGAGGTGCGGGGACTCTGAGGCTGCCTGTGGCTATGATGTCCAGCTGGGGCCACATGGGCAGGGGAACTTAGCTCCCACTCTAGGGTCCCCAGGATGGAGATGCCCCAGGAGCCCAACGAGGCCCCAGACGACAGCTCAAGGACAACCTGAGGCCCCTTCCCACCCAAGGGTGTGTCAGCCTCCCCTACCTCAGATGCCGGCTTGGCTAGAGGGGAGGGCAGGAAAAACCTCCAAAGACAGAGGATTCACCCACACAAGACTGATTACCCTGACAGAGGGTGAGTGAGCGCTAACTAACACGTTTGAAGTCGCCCTTTGCCCCCTGGCGTGGAGAGATCGGGTCCTAGGCCAGGAGAATAAAATGCAGTTAAAGAAAATAGAGGTCACTGAGTGTTGGCCCCTCTCAGTGTTAAGTCCCTAAATGCGGGTGCAGTGGGTAGCTGGCCTGGCTGGCTCCAGGCCTGTCCTCACCTGTGTTGCCCCTGCCCTAAGGATCTTCCCAGCCCTTCCCAAGAAGTCTCACCCCAGGACTCCTGGCCAGGGACCCAAGGACAGGGGCACTTCAAGCCTGAGAGGCAGGGTAGCGCTGGGAGAGACCAGAGAGAGATGCACTGCCCACTGCGGAGGTGGGGAGGGCGTTGGTGCCGCGGGGCACTGGCTGGAGGCCTCTGCCCATCTCGGAATCTATGAGTTAGGATGGCACCGAGGAGGGGAGGATGGCTCCCTCCTGAGGCCCCAGACAACTTCAGGCCCACCTCAGACTTAGCTTGTAAGATCTGATGAGCCAGGGGAGGCTTCAGGCTACCCCCAAACTGTTTCCCAACAAAGTCCTCTTGCTGAGAATCTAGTTCCAAGGCAAAGGACTGAAGAATACAGGCACCTGTGAGAACAGTACAGGCAAAGGGTGAGCCTGGGAGGGGGAAGGGAGTATGCCCTGGGCAGAGCTGGGGCCTGGACAGGTGGGTGGACCCAACAAAGACTGGGCCTTAGGACCCCCAACCCTACCTCCTCCGCAGACAGCCCAGAGCACAGTGCGACTGCAGCCAGGGAACCAGTGGTCTTCAGACCTGGCCTCAGAGCCCAGGAGACCTCTGACTCTGCTCATCACAGGTCCTGACAGGCCTCTCAGCCCACTGTCAACATCGAGTTCTAGACCATGAGAACACAGACACGAACATGCTCATGGACGGATACTCAGACATCTGCCAAGACGACCAGCTCTCAGGATAAAGGTCCTCACTCAGAGTTGGGACTCCCTCTTGTGCCCCCAGGTCATTTCATGATTAGACTCTGTGTGGGGTGAAAATCCCAACACCTGCAGGCTCTGCCATCTCCCAGCGGTGGCACAGGACCTGCCTGCTGTTCCGCAGCCTAGAAATTGACTTTGTCATCACCATCACCACCATCAGAGCCAAGTGGGGTCAGAGAGATAGGTGGGCGAGGGCCCTAGTCAGGAGCTGCAAGGATCAGGCTCTAGGAGAGCTGCTCAGGAGAATACAAGTCAGAGTTGGGAAGGGGAGATGTGACCAAGGACAAAAGCTCAGTATCCAGCCTGCACACAGAGCTGCTTTGTGAATCAAAATGGTAGAGGACGGGTAAACTATGCCCACGTAAGACCAAGGGTACCTGGTTTCAGCTCAAAGGCTATAAGTTCCAAGCAGCAGAGACCAGTGCTACTGCAGTGGTGGGGATGGCTTTCCAAAGGAGGTGGCATTAAGCAGAGCCACCAAGACAGGGTAGGACGGGTTATGATGAGAGCTGACAGTACAGTATAAGTTAAAGAAGGGAGCCATGGAATCAGTCAACCCGATTTTGAATGTTCACTCTGTCAATTCTTGGCTGTGTGACCCTAGGAAAGATGCCTAACCTCTCTGATCTTTAGAAGCCTGTTACATAAATTGCCAATGCCTCCCTTACAAGGAGGCAGAGAGGAGGAACTAAATCTGCAGTGAGCAGTAGTGAGCAGCTGGTAGAATCAGGTAAGGCTAAACAAAGAAACAGAGGCTTAAATAAATGTGGGGCCCAGAGGACAAGGATGGCTGGGGATAGCCCAGAGGGTCAGGCCCCAGAAATGTGGAGTACCCAGGCAGGACGAGGGTGTGGCTGGAGCAGATACCTCTGAGGCCCCATCTCCAAAGAAGCGGCAGCCTCAGAGTTTGGCAGCCCTGCCAATCAAGCTGTCAGCCCAGCCCTTCAGGGTTTCCTTCCCATTGGTCCTGACTGACGGAAATCAGTGGTAAATCAGTGGTACGGGCTGGGCAGCGCAACAGACAAGGCCCTGGGGGCAGCTTAAGTGGACAATAATTGCAGGTTGTTATATACCAGGCTGCAGCCAAAAGCCAGGCAGCTATTAAGTGTGATTGGGAGAAATAATCAGGAGAAGTAAGATGGGTGTGAGAACCGAGCTGCTCTTTCTGTTCTCAGGGCTGCTCTGGGGCCAGGGCCACGCAGAGGCAGGGACCGGGTGGGTGGGGACAAGAGCTGACTATTAGTACAAGCACCCTATACTCGGGAAGCAATTCCGTCATTCCCTGCCTCTGATCCTCTCTGCTCCCCACAACATATACAGAGCAAGGATTACTGTCCTCATCCCATAATTCAGAGAGCAAGGTCCAGAGAGGGGAAGCCAGTGACCCAGTCACACAGCAAGTCTTTCCTGAGAGTCCCATCAGAGCCTAGATGGAGCCTCTCTGTTACTTGATGGCCACAGAAGTGACTTCTGGCATGAGGTCCCATCAAGCCCCAGCTCTGTCCCCAGTCGGGTGGTCGTGAGGCCGAGTAGGGACCATCTGAGAACTGGGACTGGGCACAGTTGTTAGGACCCAGTGGGGCACACTGCACCCAGTGTGGCTCTCAGTCAGGGCAAGAGCACGGAGCTGGGAAGAGCAGGAGGGGGCAGGTTTGTAACAGTACAATTGGTTATTTCAATATAGAGCTTTATTAATTCATTAGTTACTTCTCTGGGATTGAAGGAGAACTTATGCCCATTTTATAGATGAACATGTAGAAACCGAAAGCATTTACGTAACTTGTCCCAGGTGGGGAAGTGATGCTGTCAATAGCAGGGCCAGTGTGACGAGTGCTGGTCTGGGGGCTTGTACACCACACTCCAGAGCTGTCTACTGGGGAAGACGTTGGCAGAGGTGACCTTTCTCTGCCCTCTGCCACCTGCCACCAGACCAGGAGGACTTGGGATTTTAGCCCTGCTAGCCAGGGTTTCCCATTTCATCAGTCCGAGAGGTGGTTCTTTCTTTCTGGGCCAAGGATGACATGAGGTTGCTCTTGTATGAGGTGTGAATCACACAGTCCCAACATCTCACCTCCCACGTCTCAGCTCCTCGAAGTCCATACTTTTGGATACAAGAATGAGACACCCTCATCCCTGAAGCACAAACACTGTGAGCATCTGCAAGGAGATTCCACAGACCAAACACTGCCTTTATTATTTCCTGGGGCAACTTTGACAGAGACAGCCTTATCCTGATGGAAACACTGAAGTGCGGTGGTGGGTGGGGACCAACCCCCGAGTCCTCCAAACACAGCATCTCAGCAGACATCCAGGAAAGCCTGCACAAGGCTCAGGACCATCCTCAGGTTCTGACAATCCACCCCCTCTCTCCGGGGATCGCCTCTCCCCTGCCAGGCCTTCCCTGCCCAGGTCTGGAACTGACCCTCCTTTGGGTCACATGAGAGCAGGAACCTGGCGCAGGGAGGAATCAATTACATTGTGACTCAGCGAGAGGACACAGAGCCAGGGAGTGAGTCACAGAGCTTGCCCACCCTCTCCATGCCGGGAGGGGAGTTGGTCACGCAGGCCTGGGTGGGAGCCTCCCGTGGGTCTGGACATGCAGGTGTGCGGATGCAGGCTCCCAGGCAGTGGGGGGTGCTAGGCGTGTGCTAGAGTGTGGGCCCTTCCGAAGACTGAATGAGATGGGCATCCCTGAGCCTCTGTGTCAGGGGAAACTCACGGTGCCCCTCCCTGATGTGGGCTCTGCTCCCGACAACCCGTCACAACAACCCTGCTCCCACCACCAGAGACTCAGACCACTCTCATCTCCCCAGCACGCTGGGAGGACCACTGAGGAGAAACCCCAACTGTCCTCTTCCTTAGAAACTCTCCATGTCCTGTTACACAAAGTCTAAATGCTATTTTCTGCTACAGCTTATGCTGATCCCTGGAAAGGAGAGATTTAGTTTCCTTTTTAATGAATACACTCATAATAATCACAGCTGGCATGCCCTGGGCACCTCCTAGGTGGCAGACACTAAATATTTATTACTTCTTTTAGTGATTTATTACCTCTTTATGACAATCATATGCAGTGTTCTTATGCCCATGTTTCAGGTGAGAAAACTGAGGCTGAGAATGTGACTTATATGGCTGATAAGCTAAAGATCTGTTTGTTTCCAAAGTTCAGACTCTTTCTATACTCAGTGCATGTACCTGTGCATGGATGTATCTATAGTAACTGAAATCTAAACTAAAATACATATCTTACAGCAATAAATACCCAGTTGTATGTGCAGACTGAATTTCTTTAAGTTTCACTCTGTGCAAAATTTATTTAATGGGTCTGTTTAGTAAGGGACCAGAATGTATATATACAACTTTGCTTATACACTTTGGAAGACTTTAAACTTGTTCAAACAAGGTTGCCATCTGGAAATTATTTGGTGGGAGGAGAATGGTTCTTGAAAACCGATGGCATCTTTAAATAGTTCTAGTGGCAGCAAAACTTCACCCTTTCAATGTAGAAATGACCTGTGGAAAATGGGCCCTCAAAGTGCCCCTTCCCCTCAGCATGTGTGCGGGGCTGGGGAGGGGTGGTCCCTTCCGTCTCACCCACCCTTCATAAATACCAAGGAGCCTTCTTTGTCCCAGTCTTGTGCCAGGGATCAACTTTTTCCTCCGTGTTAACAGGAGCAGCGGGTTAGCAGATGGTCAGTGAGTTCCTACCCTGAGTCTTTCCTATGGGCCCACCCTGCTGCAAATCCCCGTCCTGTGGCCACCTGCCATCCCGGAACACAAGCCTACATCCTGCCACGGTCTTCACCATCCGACGTGACTGCCCACGTGACCTCTCCATCCTCATCATCCACCCCTCCTTCTCCCTCCCCAGGCTGTGCTGCCTCAGCCTACTTGCGGAGCGCCTGTCAGCACCCAGCTGCTGGGTGAGGGGGCAGGAAGGGTCCACCCCGGAGGGTGAGTCTGAGGCCCGCAGATAACAACCCTTTGAAGATCCAGCCTGGTGTAAATGTCCTGCCATCTCACTTTCCTGAGCCCCTGTCCAGTTGGGGTCTCTCTGTCCCCTCCCAGCCACCTCACTCCATGTCACCAACACAGCCACTGGACATTGAGTCTCTTAACCCCAGCACTATTTGAAGGATGATCTACCAGACTGGGAGCCTGATGGCAGTGTGTGGAGAACGCAGATTAGAGAGCCCGGATAGAAGCTGTCCATCCAGCAACATTATCAGAGGAATCGTGTGGCCACAAGAAAGTGCCATTTACCCACAGCGTTGCAGGTGTAATAAATACAACTTACTGTTCCAGTTTCAAAAGGGAGCCCAGTGTCTGAAAACCTCAGGGCTCAAGTACAATAAATTAACATAATTAAAACCTAATTAGTAAAACATCACAATTAAAAGGACTTGCTGCGGCAACACCTCTCAGGTAAGAAGGGGCCGCGGCGCGCCGGCGGTTGGCACCCAGGCCGGGCCCTGGGAAGAGGCGGCGACGAGGCCTTGCTCTCCCGGAAGGCTGCCCGCTCCCAGAAGCACCTTGAGAAGCACTCGTGCAGCAGGTGAGGGCGCCCACTGCGGGTCCAACTCAGACCCCAGCTGGAGGGGGCCTCACCTCCTCCTGTGTAGGAAGTGGGAGGGGCCTGGGCCAGCCCCTCAGCCCCCCAGGGCCCATCAGTGGAGCTCTGACAACGCTGGCTGGCCAGACACTGGTCTACCCACTTCGCCCGCGTCTACCCATTTAATCCTCACAACGACTCTGCAAGGTAGCCATTCCTCTTCCTAGTCTACAAGTGAGGACCTGAGCCACAGAGAGATTAAAGAACCTGTCCAAGGTCACAGAGTTAGTAAGTGGGAGAGGCCAGCCGTGAAGCCAGCTTTGCCTAAATGCAGCGGCAGGCACCTGCTTCTGTTGGACTGAGCGCTGCCTGGCCCGGGCTGGCTCCTTTTTAAAAAATGTAAATTCTCTGTGAAAAATAAGCAGTAAATTCCTAACCTTTCAGTTCAAATAAGTTAACTTTATTTACACCCTTTTGTAGCCCATTTTGACCCTCAGTCCCTACTCTCACCTTAGTAATTTTTACATGAGAACTGTGAGTCAGCTTCTCAGCTACAGCACTGTCTCACCTTCTTGGATGTGATGTGAGGAAGGAAAGGAGGGGCAAGAAAGGACCAGTCTCCATTTTACAGAGGAGAAAGCTGAGACCCAGGAAAGCCATGACTCAGGTGCCTCCCCATGAGTTCAAACTCACCGAGCCCCACACGCAGGATGCAGGATGCAGGATGCAGGATGCAGGACGCAGGATGCTTGGGCTGCCACTCCAGATCCCTTTATCCTGCCTTTCCATTTCCTGCCCACCTTCAAAAGTGAGGCAAAGCCCAGGGTGGCATGACAGCCTGGAACAGGAGTCTAGAGGGCACACCCATGCTGACCCAAAGGCCCAGATGCTCCCCAGAGCGGTTCCCACTGCTGCCCAGGGCCCAGGAGCTCTCTCCACAAGACCAAGGCCATGTGTCTCTCAGGCCCAGCCAGCCAAGAAACAGGCCCGGGGGCCCCTCCCTCACCAGCCCTAGCATTTGTCTGAGCCCCAGGAGGCAGCCCAGTCCCTTCTGAGGGCCCCTGGGTTTCTCAAAACACACAGCATCCTGCCCCTAAGGGCCTGCTCCCCCAGCCAGGCCTCCTGTGGGCTCTGGACAGCACAGGGGAGCCCTTGCACCATGTGCTCTGGGTGGCAGGAGGCTGCTAATTAACTGAAAGAAGGCAAGCACTGTTTTTCTTTTCTTTCCCACCTCAATTATTTTTCCTTATATCACTAAACCTTCCCAAATTATTCAAGGACAGAGAAGCCCTGGGATTGTGGAGAAGAGGAGAAACAGACTTCCAAGGCTGCCTTCAAAGCCTCCTCTTGCCCACCCTACCCACCTCCACCCAGGAGCCTCCTCCTCTTCACCATCACTGGAGAGCCCACTGCCTCCACCTCTCTCCTTTCTTCCCACGCTGCCCCACCCCTTCCTGCAGGGTCAGAGCAGAGCTCTCTCCACCAGATAGCCTCCCCTGGGTGCCGCTGCCCACACGAGCCACTTCTCTGGGGTCCCATGGCACAAATCTCCAGCAGCTTTCACTCTGCCCCTTGGTTGGTCCGTGCCCTTGTGTGGTCACTCAGATCTCTGAGTCGCTCTCTGCCCAAACAACACATGAGCTCTCTACAGCAAGCGAGTCTCTCTACCCCTCTCTCACCCCCTCCCCTCCTCCAGCCTCCCCTCACTGCCCTCTGCAGGGCTGGGCAGAGCAGTCACTCCAGAAAGACTTTAATTGGAAGTCTGGTCTCTTTTAGGGGAGCCCCGCGCAGATCACAGCTATGTTTTTCAGCTTGTTCTCAACAAAACCTTAGAGAACCAGATGCTTCTTGCCTTCCTGGCCCTGAGGCCCAGCCATCACCCAGGTCTCTGGCCACCTACCCACTTCTGCATCCTGCCTTCAGCAGGGCTTCTGTCTCCTCAAAGCTGCTACCCCCATCACAGATCATCACACGTTGTCTGCTTTCTCGCAGGCGCAGGCGGATGTGGAACTCCTCAGCCCTGGAGGACATTTAACCGTCTGTTGCTGTTTGCTGCTCCCCTTTTCACTTGTGTGACTTTGGTCTCTCCAATGAGACAGCTGGGTTGTTCCCAGGCCTGTCCTTTCTCTGCTGCTTCCAGTGGGAGACTGGAAGGGCTGGATCAATGCAAGAATGAATGAGTGGTGGTACCTCTAAGCCAAGCTGCTGTGTGGGTTCTAAACTGCTTGTTCTCATCCTGGACTCTGAACTCCTTCTGGAGAGTCTGCCTGGGACCCTGCAACTCTCCATCCTTAGAGTCCATTTGAATGAATACAGCATGGACCCTCAAAGTCAGATTAGAAATTGGTGTCTAGAAACTCCATCCTGAGCATCTATTGTATGCCCACACCTGTCAAGGGTGGCTGCAGAGAAGAGGGGCCAGTTTACTTAGCCCCTGCCCTCCACCAGTTCACAGTCTAGACAGAGAGATTCACAGGCAGGAGAGGTCTGAGAGGATGGGGCCATGGCCAAGGCTGTGGGATGTGGTTCACTGGGTACCAGAGGGAAGGGAGTGATGATGGCTCAGCCAGAGGGAAATGGAGCACAAAGAGGGCCTCCTCCCTCCTTGAGGAAGAGAGGAAAAGGGAAGGGCAGGGCAGGTAGCAACGGAGAGGCTCGCACAACTACACCACCTGAGCCGAGATCCCACCGCGTGGGGCTCCTTACACCCTTAAAGGTGAATCAGCAACAAATTGTAAACCCCAGATGCAGAGAGCAAATGAGAAGCCATTGTTCCCAGACCCCATGGCCACTGGCCAGCCTTCTCCTTCTCGGTGGATGGAACCATTGTGGCCATGAAGTGGCACTTTAGGAAAAAGTTTTAAATCTGTTTAAATGTCACAGTGAGTAATACTTTGCTCCCATCTTCCCCTAATTACATTTCTCTTTGATGATCTAAGGTTAAAAAATATTTAACTCGAGTCTTTCTGGACTATGAAGGGCAAAGAGACTGAAATGCCAGCCTAACCATGCTCCTCACTATCTTCTCAGGGGTCCAGCGCCTCTTTGGCATTATGTTGAGACACCTGTCCATGTTATTCTATTCCTAACACTCAACTGTGGCAGCGAGGGGAGCCTCCGCGAGCCCGCACTGCGCCTTTAAGAGCGCATGCCTGGGCAACAGCCGTTTCTGCCCGCAAGCTGGGAGGAGGCGGGGTATTTCACCACACACCTACCGAGGTAAGAAAAGCGTTACTCCCGAAGGAGAGACAGCCCAGATCCAAAATAAGTCACCCTCAAGTCGGAGAGAGGGGACAGTGAGGAATCTCCCCAAAGGAAGTAGAACCTTGTCATAGCTGTGGGTCTATTCGTGGTGAGACACAGGGAGGGGACTCTGGTGCAGGGGGCCAAGGCACTGCCCTGGAGACAGTTAGACCCATATCCTATGAAGGAGGTTTTGCAGGCATCGGAATTAACCAGATGCCTCCTTTCACTAACAACTCCACTCTCCCACTCACTCCTGCCCAGACTGCCTTTATGTATGTACTGGCTTTTATTATTAATAATAATATGAATACAGAAACACCTGTGAATAATTTACTTGGACCTTGTGGGGAGGGTCTGGGGTGGTGTCTGAAAGCAGTGGCTGGGGAACCTCAGCCCCTTCCCCTGTGCAGGTCCCTCCTTCGTCAGCACCACCCCTCAGCTCACTTTCTTCATTTCCTCTTGTTCTCACATGGCTTTGGGGGATAGGGGGCAGGGAGAAAAAGAGCCCTCAAGGAGGAATTACTCTCCTAAACTTCCCTGTTATGGCAGAAACTATATTCCTCTCCACTGTGAGATCCTGGGAGGTAAGTGTCAGTGCCCCAAGATGATGTTCGAGATGTTTCGAACAAAGTTATTGGCCTCTGCTGACAAGTCCTGAGGGAAAGGGGAGGGGGAGGGTTCAGCCTGGTGGGTGTGAACACACACACACACACACACACACACACACTGGCAGAGTGTAGATACAAATGGGGTCTATGTACACATCCACACTGCATCCACATAAGCCCCCACCATCCTGACAAGACATTTGCACACACCTCAAAGCCATCAGCTCAAACCATCCATGTGCCTGCCTTCCAGGGACATGCCGCCTGATCACAGGTCTTCCCAGGCACAACAAGACCACAGCCACATGGCAGAGAGGCTCTCTCTGTGTGTGCATTTCTGTTCAATTCCCTAAACTTGGGTGTTTCTTACACCATCATATAACACTGGATAATGTAAGCCCTGGACCGAGTTATGAATCAACTATACTTATACACGATTTCATCAAAGGCAGGAGTGTCTTAAAATGAAAGGATGAAGTTCCACGGTTCTCAGAATTGTACTTGCTGTTTGGTTTGGGCCCCGGATCCTCAGGAAGAGGTGTCCCGGGTGGGCTCAGGGCTGAAACTCAGGGCCTCTTCTGGCCTCCTCCTGGCGCTGGAGAGCTAGGCGTTGTGGTGGTAACAAACGGGCTTAGTCTCTGTTTTCAGGCAGCTGGGGTCTCATTTCTTTAAATAAAATTTTAAACATATCGTCTAGTAACTTCACACAATCCCAGGGCAAGAAGAGAGAAACCCAGAACACCCAACAGGGGCCAGTAGTCACCCAGCCAGGGTCAGGCCAGCAGCTTTGCCCCGCATCATGCAAGGGAGCTGGAGCCTTATTTTAATTTGCCTGGCTTCTGAAGACGAGAAGAGGCTGCCCTGGAAAAGTAAACGTGGGAAAGGATGGGGTGCAGGTAAATATCACTAAAAGGAAAATTAGCTCTCCCAAGCCAAGTTCACTACAGCATTCGCCCCCAGGGGCGGGGCTGTTGAACCCGGCTCCCGCGCCAGCCACTCCCTCTCCCGCGCAGCAGACCTTCTGGCTCCGGCGGGCCTGCCGGGGAATCTGGCGGAGTGCGGGACCGGGCGGCGGGACTCGGCTCTCGCCTGCAGACTCGACTCCTAGCCTCGCACTTTGGAGCGGGAGGTGCTGCAAACGAAGCCCGAGGGGACAGCGCACACAGCTGGAGTCTGGAGCCTGCGTCCGGCCAGAGCCCGGAGAGCAATTCGGAGGCTTTATTTCTTTGATGGTGGATTTAGAAAAAAAAATTTTTTTTTGTTTTTTTTCAGTTTGAACCAGTAAAGCAGACAAGGGCAAAATCAAGCCAGTCCTTTGCACTTAGCTCACCAGCCACCGCGCCCAGAACCTATCTCCGTCGCTGCAGGGCGAGCGGGCCGAGGAGCCCGGCTCCTACCTTCCTCCCGCCAGCCGCCTGCGGGTCCAGCCACCGCGCTTCGGGGCTGGGAGGCCGTCCGGGACGGAAACACCCACCTCTAGCCTTCGGAGGCGGGCTGGGACGAGGGTCAGGCCTCGAATCTCTATGCCCGTCCCCTCAAAGCTGCCCAACTGCTCCGCAGACCCTTCCTCCCAGGTGGCTCGGGTGGCGGTAGATGCCGTGAGGGAGGCGAAGATTTGGGGCTGCTCGGGCAGGTTGGGGATGCGAGGAGGGAAAAAGCAGAGAGAGACGGAGAGAGCGCGCAAGAGAGAGCTCTTGTCTATAGATTTATCCACACAATATGTATTTATGCAGCTTTTTTTCTCTCGACGCTGATCAATGCGCACTCGGATCGCTGGGCGGACTTCCTCCAAGCCGGCTCGCTTTTTCTAGTCTAAATAAATAAATAAAGGGAACCAGATGGGAGAAAAAAGCGCCCATTCCACCTTCGCCGCCGCCCCGCCCGCCATCCCTGCCTTTGCTTCGCCCGCCTGGCGCCCTAATAGAGCGCGTATCGGTGAATAACGTCCCCCTACATACCCACACGAAAATTAAAATCAATGTTTTTAAAATACAAAAAGTTGCACCTGCTACTAATACAAAAAGAACCCCTAAAAGGCAAAGAGGAGGCCAGCAGCCTGGTTCCTAACAGGCACCCGCTCCCTGCGGCTGCCGGGCCCGGAATCTCAGCGCCTTGCCAAGAGCCATACGCCTGGAGCTATTTATAGCCGGGGGCTGTCACTGACTGTACCACCGCCACTCGCCGCCCGCCGCGCGGAGCACCCCCTTTCGAATCTCACCCTCTCCCAACCCCGTGCCCCACTCCTCCGCGAGCGCACACTCGCCGCCCCCACCCCTAGTCTGACTGGAAACTTGAGCCGGTCCAGCATGTTTAAACGGAAAGAACAGGGATCCTGCCTGCTCAATGTAAAAAAGAGAGGAGGGGGGGAGGGGAGGAGGGGGAGGGGGAAGAAGAAGAAAAGAAAAAAGAAAAAAATATCAGATCAGACCGAAAGGGGGGGGGGGGTGGAGGAGAGAGAGCGCGAGGAGAGCGACTTGTAGAGAAACCGAGGGGGAGAGAACCCGAGTGTGTGTATGCGTGTGCGTGTGTGAGCGCGAGCTAGCTTGTGAGGGAGAGGAGCGAGAGTGCGATTGAGAAAGAATAAAAGGAAAGAAGATTTTCTCTGTGTATATAAAGATGACCACGTTAGCAAACGGACAGGCTAACAAAGCGAGCCTCGGTACCAACGGGCTCAGCAGCAGCCCGGGCAGCTCCGGGCACATGAACGGATTAAGCCACAGCCCTGGGAACCCGTCGACCATTCCCATGAAGGACCATGATGCCATCAAGCTGTTCATTGGGCAGATCCCCCGCAACCTGGATGAGAAGGACCTCAAACCTCTCTTCCAGGAGTTCGGCACGATCTACGAGCTTACGGTTCTGAAGGACAGGTTCACAGGCATGCACAACTTTGCCGGGGAGAAGGAGCGGGCGACGAGTGAACGAGCGGGAGACGGCGCGACAGGGAGCCTCAGGCGGACGCCGAGGAGACAGGCGCTCGGGCAGCGGAGACCAGGACTGGGGTGCGTGGGGAGCTGCTCGCTGGGGCAAGGCTGGGTTTTGGGCAAGGAGCTAATAGACACGGTGCCCGTGGGGAGAGCAGCGGGAGCAGAAGAAGAGAAAGACAGGATCGAGGGAAAACGGGGCTTGGATTTTTTGGTACAGCGACTAAGAGATTGGGATAGGGACGGCTGCACCGGCCGAGCCTGGGACGCCCAGCTGACTGGCGGGCTCTCCGCCGGCCGGGGACCTAGGGTACTGTCCATCGCCGTGGTGCTGAAAATACTAAGCGGAGACGGTCTTCTCCTCCTCCGCTCCGGGCCAGAGTAGCAGGAGCGCAGCCGTCTGAAAAGAAGGGAGGTGACAAATTCAAAGAGGTATTTTTATTTCGCTATTAATTTAGCAGTAAACTCTCCCTGCCGAGCTGTGTGCCTCAGTAATCCGGTTGTGGTGTGTGTGCGGGGGCGGGGGGGGTGTCTGATATTTGAAGGAAGGAGGGACAAAACCTAAGGCAAGAATTAACAAGGAATCAGCCATCCCCTGGGTGGAGGGGGGGGGGTCAGGGAAGCTTCAGTAATCCCCCTCTCAGGAAAGCAGGGCTTTGGGAAAAATCTGTGTATGAAAGGTATGCATTTTGAAGGGTGTATCTTAAATCACCCCAAACTCACCATGCAGAGAGGTTTATAGCACACTATTTCTTTTCCTTGAAGCAATCGTTGCTAGTGAGTGCTTGGAGGAGGGGGAAACAGAATGATCAAAGAATTAAAACCCAGCAACTTTTTAGGAAAGTGGTCATGGGAATTGTCTGCAGCCTGCCTGTTTTCTCCTTGTTTTATCTTTAAGGCAGAGCCCCAAACATGTTCAGTTGTAGAACGTGTGTGGGTGGCTGGTGGGTGACGAAATTAGCCCAGTACTTGCTCCCTAACAGTAATGTACAGGATGTGCAGCGGGGATTAACCAGGGCTGGAGCTGTGTGGGCAAGTTGAATGCTTTCTGAGAGACTGATCATCAGGCAGAGAAAGAGCACCGGGCTAAGGAAGTTGTAAGGGATATGTATGGATGTTCTGTTTTTAATAAACAGTAGTGTGGAGAGCCGCTGAAGATGCTGTGTTAGAGCTGGTGGTTTAAAAGATGAAAACACACACATGCACACACACACGCACACCCACCCACACACAGAGAGCAGACTCATCCTTGGCCACAAATGGGCTATGAACAGAGCTGATCCTCCGGCACATTAGGTGCAGAGCGCAGAGCTGTCTGGTTCTCTAAGCAGCAGTGGTTTTCACTATCACAGCCTTCCTCCTTCTCCAGCCCTCCCTTCATCCGAATACTAAGCAGAGCTCCAAACTCTTCATAGTTGGAGTCCCAGAGAGCAGTTTTTATTGGCTTTAGCATCTTCCAGCTTGCCTGCTGAGGAGTAAATCTTACAGTTAATGGCATGTTGAGTAGCACAAAAACACAGCAGAATGGAAATATACTGGGTTTGTTGGGGTTGGGTGAGGGTGGGGGCTGTAATGGAAAGAGAAACCAACCTTTATTCAATATGGAGAAAATGTCTGTCTTTTCAGAAGAGAAACTGGAAAGGTGGAATGGGGAGGCACTCTCCGAAATAATGTTTCTTTTCCTTTTTTTCACCCTCCCTCTCAAGTCAACCATATCTCTGTAGTTTTTTCCTTTCCAATCAAGCTCCCTGGGAGTTAATCAAGGTTTTTATCAAACCTTCGTCATTCTAATGTGTCCCAGGTTTTAAAATAGCAACAATGAAAATAAAAAAGCATAGGTAGGGGAATCCTTTACACATCTTAATGATCGGTTCTTGTGGGGACTTGAGATTTTAAAGTTTAAAAAATTCAGAACCCACTAGAGGCAAAAAGGCAGTTGTGAAGAGCTGAGCTTTCTACGAGATCTGGGTTGGAGTACTTTATTTGCTTTTTTTATTTCAAATGGAGATAATCTTAAACAATATTCGTTGGTTTCTTCTCATGACCCCTTGCTGGTATCATCACTCAGTTTCTGATGTTTTTTGTATTATACCAAGGAAGTAGCATTATCACCATTTGCATCAGGAAGGTAGAGATGGTGATGATACAGTTGTTTTCACCGGTATCTCAGTGTGGTGCCCACTTTCCGGCCCAATGTCCTAGGTGGGAAGAGCCAGGCATCCGCATGGTAAGTGCAAACAGGAGGCTGTATCGAGAGGACACATATTCTAGGACAATCACCATTTGAGCCATTTCCCCATGAGAGGGGAGGCCCAGGAGAGGGCAGGACCAGGTGAGGACAGACCCAGGTGAGGGCAGGTCCAGGAGATGGCAGGCCCAGAAGAGGGCAGGCCCAGGTGAGGTCAGGCCCAGCAGAGGGCAGGAGCAGATGAGGGCAGGCCCAGGGGAGGGCAGGACCAGGGGAGGGAAGGAAGAACTGAGGGCAAGAATAGGAAATTGCAGGCCCAGTCGAGGGCAGGCCAAGGAGAGGGCACGCCCAGGTGAGGACAGGCCCAGGAGAGGGCAGGACCAGATGAGGGCAGGCCCAGGGGAGGGCAGGACCAAATGAGGGCAAGAACAGGAAATGGCAGGCGCAAGAGAGGGCAAGCCCAGTACAGGGCAGGACCAGGATAGGGAAGCAACATGAGAGGGCAGGACCAGGTGAGGGCAGGCCCAGGGGAGGGCAGGACCAACTGAGGGCAAGAACAGGAAATGGCAGGCACAAGAGAGGGCAAGCCCAGTACAGGGCAGGACCAGGATAGGGAAGGAACATGAGAGGGCAGGACCAGGTGAGGGCAGGCCCAGGAGAGGGCAGGCCCAGGTAGGGGCAGGCTCAGGAGAGGGAAGGCCCAGGAGAGCCAGGCTCAGGAGCAGGCATGTCCAGGAGAGGGCAGGCCTTGTGAGGATTGGCCCAGGTGAGGGCATGATCAGGAGAGGGCAGGTCCAGGAGAGGGCAGGCCCACGTGAGAGCAGGAACAGGTGAGAGCACCACCAGGTGAAGGCAGGCCCAGGAGAAGGCAGACCCAGGTGTCTGCAGGCCCAGAACAGAGCAGACCTAGGAGAGGGCAGGCCCAGGTGAGGTCAGGAACAGGGGAGGAAATGCCCAGGAGAGGGCTGGCCCTGGTGAGAACAGGACCATGTGAGGGATGGCCCAAGACAGGGCTGGCCCAGGAGAACAAAGGCCCACATGAGGTCAGGTCCAGGTGAAGGCAGGCTCAGCAGAGGGTAGGACCAGTAGAGGGCAGGATCTGAGAGGGCAGGACCTGGAGAAGGCAGGCACAGGAGAGGGCAGGCCCCACTGAGGGCAGGCCCAGCCGACTGCAGGCCATGAAGAGGGCTGGACCTGGAGAGGGCAGGCCCAGGAGAGGGCTTGCCTTGGAGAGGACAGGACTAGGTTGGGGGAGGCCCAGGCCAGGGCTGGCCCAGTAGATGGTAGTCCCAGGAGAGTGCAGGCCCAGGTGATTGCAGGGCCAGGGTAGGAGTGGCCCAAGAGAGCACATGCACACACGAGGTCATGACAAGGTGAAGGAAGGCTCAGGAGAGGGCAGTCCCAGATGAACGCAGGCCCAGGGGAGGTCAGGCACAGAGGAGGAATGCCCAGGATATGGCTGGCCCTAGAGAGGTCAGGACCAGGTGGCGGGAGGCCCAGGACAGTGCAAGCCCAGGTGAGGTCAGGCACAGTTGAGGACATGCCCAGGTGAGGGCAGGCACTGGCGAGGAAAGGCCCAGGTGAGGGCAGGACCAGGTGTGTTCAGGCACATGTGAGAAAAGACTCAGGTAAGGGCAGGCCCTGGTGAGGAAAGGGCCAAGTGAAGGTAGGACCAGGCGAGGACAGGCCCAGATGTCTGCAGGCCCAGAAGAGGGCAGGCCCAGTAGAGGGCAGGAACACGTGAGAGCAGGCCTATGAGAGGGCAGGCGCAGGAGAGTGCAGGCCCACATGAAGTCAGGACCAGGTGAAGGCAGGCTCAGGAGATGGCAGGACCAGGAGAGTGCAGGACCAAGAGAGGGCAGGCCCAGGTGAAGACAGGCCCAGGAGATGTCAGGCACATGGGAGGGAATGCCCAGGAGAGGGCTGGCCCTGCAGAGGAGAGGGCCAGGTTAGGGGAGGCCCAGACAAGGCTGGCCCAGGAGACGATAGTCCCAGAAGAGTGCAGGCCCCGGTGACTGCAGGTCCATGATAGGAATGGCCCAGGTGAGCAAAGGCTCACATGAATTCAGATCCAGATGAAGCCAGGCTCAGGAGATGGCAGGCACATAAGAGCGCAGGCCCAGATGACTGCAGACCCAGGGGAGGTCAGGCACAGGGGAGGGAATGCCCAGGAGAGTGCTGGCCCTGGAGAGGACAGGACCAGGTGAGGGGAGGCCAAGGACCAGGGCTGGCCCAGGAGAGCAAAGGCCCACATGCGGTCAGGTCCAGGTGAAGGCAGGCTCAGCACAGGGTAGGACCAGTATAGGGTAGGACCAGGAGAGGGCAGGACCAGGAGAAGGCAGGAGCAGGAAAGGGCAGACCCAGGAGACGGCAGGCCCAGAAGAGGACAGGCCCAGTAGAGGGCAGGCCCATGTGAGCGCATGTTAGGATTCTGCCCTCAGCTTGGCCTGCCCTATTCTGGGTTTGTCCTCTCCTGGTCCTGCCCTCACTTGGCCCTGCCGTCTCCTAGGTCTAACTTCTCCTGGTCCTGTCCTCTCATATTCCTTCCCTCACCTAAGCCTGCCCTCAACTGTGCCTAACCTCACCAGGGCCTGCCCTCTCCTGGACCTGCCCTCACTGGGGCCTACCCTCACCTATTCTGGCCCTCTCCTGGGCATTCCCTTAACAGGGACTGCCTTCTCCTGGGCCTGCCTTCACCTGGTGGTGCTCTCACCTGTTCCTGCTCTCACGTGGGCCTGCCCTCTCCTAGACCTGCCCTCTCCTGATCATGCCCTCACCTGGGCCAATCCTCACAAGGCCTGCCCTCTCCTGGACATGCCTGCTCCTGAGCCTGGCTCTCCTGGGCCTTCCCTCTCCTGGGCCTGCCCTCACCTGGTCCTGCCCTCTCATGTTCCTTCCCTATCCTGGTCCTGCCCTGTACTGGGCTTGCCCTCTCTTGTGCCTGCCATTTCCTGTTCTTGCCCTCAGTTGGTCCTGCCCTCCCCTGGGCCTGCCCTCGACTGGGCCTGCCCTCGACTGGGCCTACCCTCTCCTGGGCCTGCCTTCACCTGGTCCTGCACTCTTCTGGGCCAGCCTTCACCTTGTGTTGCTCTCAACTGTTTCTGCCCTCTCCTGGGCCTGCTGACTCCTAGGACTGCCCTCTCCTGGCATGCCAACTTCTGGGCCTGCCTTCACATGGTCCTGTCCTCTCCTGGGCCTGCCCTCACATGGTCCTGCCCTCTCCTGGGCCTGCCCTCAATTGGTCCTTTGCTCTCCTCTTCCTGTGCTCTCCTCGGCTTGCCTTCTGCTGTTTCTGCTCTCATCTGAGCATGCCCTCTCCTATCAGGCCCAGGAGAGGTAGGGCCAGTTGGAGGGCAGAACAAGGAGTAACAATCACTTAGAATGCAAATACTGTATACTAATTTTATTCAAGTTCTTTCTTTTTAATTGAAGTATAGTCAGTTTTCAATGTGTGTCAATTTCTGGAGTACAGCATAATAGTTCATTCATATGTATATATACATACATTCATTTTCGTATTTTTTTTCATTCTAGGTTATTGTAAGATATTGAATATGGTTTCCTGTGCTATACAGTAAGAACTTGTTTATTTTATTGTATACTAAATTTTAAATGGTGATAGAAATACATTGGGAAGATAAAGGGAAGAAAATGTATGTGTTGATTCAGATGAAGGGCAGTGTAAGGGAGTTAAAACTTCACTTAACAATTAATAATAAGTGCGGGGGCGGGATGGGCGGCGGAGCCGCTGATTGTTCCCCGGGTCGCCGACTCCGCGCGTGCGCATTGTGACTCCTGTGCCGCCTATCCCGCCGCCCACCAGGCGTCCGCGGCCTCGGGAGCAATCGGGTGGCAGCCGGCGAGCCGACGTTGGGCCCGGCCTGCTCTCTGGGAGGAGGAAGGAGAGGCTGCTGTGCCGGTCCCCAGAGCCCCGCAGCCCCGCAGCCTGCTCCGCCGGCGAGGAGAAGCTGAGAGCCGCCGTCGCTCCGTCCGGCGTCGCTGCCATGGCTGCCATGATGGGTCGGAAGTGAGCCTGCGGGCGACGGTGCCGGCTCGGACGCTGCCCCCGGGGTCCCCGCCTCCCCGCCCGCCCCCGCCCGGGAGCCTCGGCCCCCGCGAGCCCTGCGAGCCCGGCGCGGCCCGCGTCCTCCAAGCCTGTGCGGCGGGGAGTGGCTCCCGACCTCCGGCCCCGGCGGCGAGTTAGATGGTGGACCCGGCCGAGTGCAACATCAAAGTGATGTGTCGCTTCAGACCTCTCAAAGAGTCCGAGGTGACCCCCGGCGACAAGTACGTCGGCAAGTTTCAGGGAGAGGACACAGTGATGATCGCGGTGAGTGCCCGCGCCCCCAGCCAGCTGCGCCCGGAGTTCGGGGAAGTGGGGAGGGGGGCCGGGAAGGAGCAGGGGTCCCCGGCCTCCCAGGGGGTCTGGCGCCCCCCACCCCGGCCTGCAGGCGGGGGACGCAGGCGCGGGCTCGGTCCGGGGCACTCCCGCGCCGGGGGCGCAGTCCGGGAGCGCAGCCACTGGTGAGGATGCTGCCGGAGTTTGGGGCTCCCCCCAGGTTTGCCGAGCGTGAGATAGGCAAGATCAGACCCCGGCCTGGGACTTGGAGCTCTGAGGCCAGCCCTTCTGTGCCTTAAACAGTCACGGTGCTTGGTCTTAGGGAAAGTGAGCCGTGTTGAACCCTATGGTTCCCACCGCGGGAGGAGGAAAACTACTGAACGGCCGCAGTCGTCCCTGTACCTTCTCCCAGCCTGCCCTTTGACTTTACAATTGCAAATGGTGAATCGAGGGCTATGAAAAAGACATGGTGAGTTTTCTTTTGAAATCGGAGCCGTCGATTTTGTTTAATCTTCCAGCGGATCTAGGCTGTTCGCATCGGGCTGAATAAGTAAGTGCCCAGGGAGACTCACTGTCTCATTCTCACTGGGTTTTAAGGGGTAACCGTCTCGGAAAGACTGTTAACTTTTTGTGTGTACATCAAAGTATTATAAAGCCAAGCTTAAAAAAAAAAAAAGATAAGGTTTGACCAGTGGGCTAGATATCTTGTATTAGGTTCTTACATCTACAGTTAAGATCTACCTTGAAGAAAGTTGATTTTGATAATCCCGAGGATGGTGAGAGATTGTCCTTGTAGTATAAAACATAACGTGACTGGAGTTGGCTGATCATTGTCAGGGAGACCAGAAAGTAAAATTGATACATATATATATATATATATATATATATATATATATATATATATATATATACACACATATATATATATATATATACATATATTTTTTTTTTGAGATCTGATCTTCAGTATTGAAAGGTCTCTAAAAAGGATATGACCAGTTCAACGAGATTAAAATGGATAGTAAGATACTGCCTGCAGAACAGTGGATTGTGACTAGAAATTAAATTCTTCTTTCTCGGTAATGCCATTTGGCAGAACGTGTAAGACAGCACTGAAGTTCTTTAGAGTTTATGTGAAAGTTTCCAAAGTTCAGCTCTAGAAAATGAATGTCACAGCTCCACGTTTGCTCAGTTGGATTTTGGCAAACAAATCATTAGTTACCAAATGCCAGCTACCACTGTGTGAGGACTGTCAGGCTGGTTCTTTGTTAACAAGCCCACCAAAAAACTCTTGCTATAAATGACATTATGATGAGACCAAAAAGTTAAACACAAAAATCGTCATCCTTTTCCTCTAGGAGGATGCATTTTACATGGAATCAGAGGAAGCATGCGAGGCCTGGGTTGTAAGTTGGCAAACAGGAGGCTACTAGTTTCTTACAGAGTTTTTGTGATCACTCAGCCTCAACAGTGGTGGACACATCAAAGCTGGTTTTCTTATTCAGACTTGATTAAGAGTGTCTTCTTTCTCCAGAATTTGTGGAGAAATTTACACAAATCTATAAGCATTATCAAGATTTATTTGTTGGAATGGGGTACAATTTAGGATTCACAATATGTTTTACAAGATTAGGTTAGAAAGTAACCTTCTGATGCAGGCCAAATGTGACATGAAATATGAGGAAAGAGTTGATAGGAAAGAAAGAATTACCACAGGAAGCACGGTTATTCTAGGTTGTTTCCTTTGGATGAAGTTATTTTAAGTTTCTTATATAGTTTTCCTTAGTAATATAAGTAAGTTTAAGTGATAATATTAGGAATCATAGAAAAGTGATTGAGTCATGCATCAGTAATGAACAGGTAAGTTGGCCTTTAGATAAACTGGTAAGCATTTTCTCTTTTTTTTTTTTCTTTTTAAGTGTAAGCAAAAATACATTACAGCTGTGATATAGCTTTAAAAAAATGTAAGGCAGCATGTTTAGTTCATTACTTCCGAAACAGGTCTTTTGCGTTATAGTATGTCATTACTCTGAGGTCTCACTTTTTTCCCCCCAGTTTTAAAAAAATGCATTATTTTAATTTTTAAAAAGCTGTCTGGGAATTTTTACGGATATCAAGGAGGAGCAGAATTAGAAAATATCTAGGTTAAAGCGTATCTAGGTTTGTTTTGTTCATTTTGTTGGATCCTGATCCTGGTTCAAGGTAAATAACTTAAGAAGGAATTGCTGTGATGCAGCATTTAAAACTGAATTGTTTTAAACGATTTTAAAACATTTTTTATATAGCCTTCTGGTTAAATCAAAATTTAAAGAATAAATATTTTAGTTTACAGTGTTACTGAACTCTAAGTATAATTAGTGCTCATGTAGAAAATAATTTTTAAGGATTCTGATTTTCATCTAAGTTCAGTTTCCGGTACTTTGTCCAGACTTTTTTCCTGTTACTCATTTAATGAGTGATTTTAATATAATATAACCCCATGGCAGGCAAATCTTGTAATCTTATAATGTTTCTCTGTGTTTTGCAGCCTTTGTGCAGATGCTCTTTTGTAATTTAGTGCTTGGTGAAATGTAAATATTACATATTGAATGAAATAAATGCATTATTTTTTGAAGATCTTTAAATGACACAAATAGAATATTTGCTTGGATAAGCAAACCTGTTATCCACAAAAGAAGGGAAGACCTTTTTAAAGAAGAGAAATGCCTTATGTAGTTCAAATGAGCTTGCTGAAAACACCAGGGGGAAAAAAACTGAAAACATTACCCCTGTATCTGTTTATGCATCAGAAAAGTGGAACAGGCACATCTGCATCGTTAAGTATCTACTAATCGTCGTTCCTTATATGGTGTATACTGCGGCGGCTGCCAGAACCAAGAACAGGTCGTTGTAGTTGATTGAAATTAGACCCACTTCCCTACCTACAACAGCACAACACAATTGCCCCTTTCAAGCGAGTGGTTTGGTGTTTTATCCTAATTACCTTAAATATAAAAACTGAAAGAGGAGCCACCATCACAGCCCTTTACACCTGTGGAACGTTAGGCCTCAGTCAGTGTCTCCACCCATGTGGTGTATGATCTGAAAATGACTATTCAGAATTCCAGAGAAAAACATATTCCTGCCAGAAGAGTGTCCTTTGTAACCAGCTTTGGTGTTCAGCCTGATGCATGCAGATTCAAGCAGGAATCATTTCACTTATTCCTGTTTGGTTTTGTCCCCTTGAAGCCTAAGTCAGATGTGAATGCATCTTGTGACTTGGAGTGTCTTTGAAGATGTGTAAGAGTAAAGGCTGTATAACGTACATTTCAAAGCCGAGAACCAGGTTTTTAAGACATAGATGTCCAGATCGTGAGTTTTCTTTTGTTTAATTTATTTGAAGGATTATTAGTTAAGGGGTGTGTCTTAATTATAGACGGTTAGAAATAGTTTTGTTTCACAAGTCTTATTTTTCATCCCAGGAAGCCAGGATCAGCTAGTAACTTTATAGTTAGATCTCTACTCAAAACGTTTGCCTTACTTAAGAAAATTATTTTAGTCTTAGAATTCAAATAAGACTAATTTGTCAGCTTAATGCCAAGCACTTAATTTTTTAACAGTGATACATACCTTAAAAATCACTCTATCCCAGTGTAGTTATTTTTATGTTTGCATGATCATCCTCTTACCTGAATAAGGTTAATGGTGTTTGCATATTTGTTATGAAGTGATGCTTCTGGTAAACAGCTGCAGAACGTGCTTTTGAGGAGGCTTCACTGTGACATTATTTTGAGCATCTCTCTTTCTAAATGGTTTATGAGCACTGTTTTTTTATTGATGTAAAAATGAAGGCAGGACTTCAGTAGTGTTTGTTCTTTTTATTCTTTAAACGTTTACTTTCGTGAAATATTATCTGACTTATTTTGGAGGGATGCAGTGGTCATACTATTACCTATTTTTTATTGATTAACTTGTTTCTTGCAAGCAAAGTTAGAGTTAATGGTGAGGCCTTTAGCGCTAGGGGCTGTCTCCATTCAGTTCAGTTGACATCACTCGATCACATACACTAGATCCCAGTATGTATCTGCTTAGCTTAGTGGTATAGACCCCACCCAGCCTTCTCCTCTGTTATTATTTGAACCCTACACTCTGTACTAATGAAGTATCATTTCTAAAACCACATTATTCATTCCCAGTATCTGATACCTTGTAGATGCTAAGTAAATGTTTGCCGGGTAGATGAAAAGGGAAAATTACTTCTTGCGTAGAAAGAGTATTAGCACGGTTTATCTCCATTTTGATTACGCTCGAGTTTGTGTCCAGAATTGCTTAGCATGAACACATTTTGTACAATCCGTAAAACAAGAGATTGTCTTTTATCAGCCACACCTGTAGATTTGAATGTTAATGTCTCAGAATCTTAGCAGAAGGACCCTTTTCTGTATGTTGTAGCCAGAGAATAATCAGCCTACTTTTAATTGATGCCAAAGTGAGGTCATCTGAGTATGTCCTTCAGGAACGCTTTCAGCTGCAGAGGGAAAACAAACAACTAATAGTGGTCTAAACAAATAAGAGGTTCTTTTCTTGCCCAGAAAGCCCGGGGATGAGCCTTTAGTTCCACTTGCTGACGCTGTCACCCTCCATCATCCTTAGCTACTGACTTTTCATGATCATATTTGTCACATTTGCAAGATGCATGCTCCTGTTCCAGACATTCATTCCAGAAAGGAGAAAGGGCATCTTCAGCTGAGATGGTCCTTTAATCAGAAGAATAAACCCTTCTCTGAACCTCCCTGCAGACCGTCCCTTATGTCACAGTGTCTAGACCTGGGCCACGGGGCTGCTGGTTGCAAGGAGACTCCGCTGGTGGGCGGTTAGCTTCCAGCCCGTCCAGTGGGAGGTGGCAGGGGCATCGGGAACACAGCCCTTTGGGGGGGTTTGCTTTGTTGTTGCTGTTGTGCCGAGCTTTGGGAGGGGAATTGTGGGGTATAGTTTCTGAAAAGTACAGTCTTTTTTCACTAAGACCTAGGAGTATTCTGGAACGTTGAGTTGTTTTGGGGCCATGATTGTATTTTATTTTAAGGTCCAGTTTCCTCCCTTTCCTTTGGAAGAGACTAGAGTGCAGGCATACGTTTGCTTTCACTATCGAGACGCCCCCTCCCCCGCTTCCCTCTCTCATCTTGAGATGTCTACATTCTCTCTTAGATTGCTAGCTTGTCCCTGCCAGCACTTAAACCTGCTTGGGTCTTGCCCATCGTAAAAAATACCTTTCTCCCAGCCAGATTTCTGCTCTACTTAGTTACCTCCTAGTCTCTTTTCAACTCTTTCCAATTGGACCTTTGTCATTGGGTACTTTTCAGTTTCGTCTTGACGTCTCAGCTGTATTTGACATAATCACTTCCTCCTTGAAAATTCTTCTTTGACTTGTGTGGACATTGTACTCTGATTTCTTTCATTTCATGCCTCTGGCTCCTCAGGCTACATCAGCAGTTCTCTAAATGTGTGCCTAAAATGGGAGTCCGCAAGATCCTTTTAGGGGCCCGCAAGATCAAAACTTTTCAAAATAATACTGATATTATTTCACTGTGTTGGCATATAATCTTTGCTCCTTTATTTCAAACTTAACTCCCTTTGATTTCTTGAGTGCTGCAAGCTCCTTTCAGCCTTAGGACCTTTAAGCATCCTGTTCCCAATTCCTGGATGACTTCTCCCCACTCACCCTCCCTCTTGACTAACACGGAAGAGAGTGACAGTGAGCTGGGTGCTTCTTGTTCTTCAGTTCTTTGCCGGCCCTTCTCCAGAGTGTTTCTCTGGCACCCTTCCGCTCCCCCACCCCGGCTCTCCTGCTGTGGGCTCTCAGCACTCCCTCAGCGCAGTGCCTGAGTCAGCGTTCTCGTCACTTGGTTGCTTGTCTGACGTCCACCCGCTATTACTTACGCTCCACTGACAGGTGGAGTGCGTGGGCCTTGGCCCTCATTCTGGCATGGTGTCCAGCATCATGGGCACTCCATAAATACTTGGTAAATGGGTGAAATGATTGAAAAGCTGTTGCAGTAGACTGAAAAGCTGAAGGGAATAGTGGAAGGAGCCTTGAACCAAAAGACAGGAGATTTGGCTTTGAATTTTAAATTTGTCATTAACAACTTTTGGACCTTTGGGGATTCGAGTTCCTCATCTGCAAGATGAAATTGGTTTTGAAAATAGACTCTCAATACCTGCCAGAAAAGACACCCAATAAATAAAAATTCACTCAGCAGTGCGAGTGCCTACCACAGCAGTGCTAATTGCTGTGCTTTGCCCTGGAAAGACACCAAGGACGAACACACACATTCTTGGTTTTGTGGAGTTTATTCTCGTGGATTTGTGTTTGGGCCCTAAGGTCCTTTCCGCAGAGATTCTATATGTGAAGTGATGCATATAGTAAGTATCCTATTTTTAAGATTCAGTGTATGATGACTTCTTTGAAGGAGCTTAGAAGTGTCTATTCACGTTGCACTGTGTAGTTGAAACCCTCGTCTCTGTTTTTCAGTCCAAGCCTTATGCATTTGACCGGGTGTTCCAGTCAAACACGTCTCAAGAGCAAGTGCATAATGACTATGCGAAGAAGATTGTTAAAGGTAAGCATGTTGAACCTGCTGGGTTGTCCCAGCGATAAGTAGTTTGTGGTCTTTCCAACGTCCTTTTTCATTTTACTCTCCCTTTCTTTTTAGTTAATTGTGAAAGTTGTTTAAATAATGAGAAGGTCGAATACAATTAGTAAGCTTGCTGCTCTCATTGCATGAACTAATTTATGAGCGACACCTAGCGAAGGGTGTTAAGAAAATTGTAGTGTCACACACGTGTACTTGGAAGGTGCCAGATACTAGACGTGCCCAGCAGAGGTTCTCAGGTGGCAGTGCTAGAAATACAGCAGCAGGAGGGTGGAAACAAGATGGCCGGACGAGTTTCTGTGAAGTGGTAGGAGACGGCGGCCTGCCCTCCTCCCGTTCCGCTGTGATTCCTTCCCCAGGGACTGGGCTTGTCAGTCAAATGAGAAACCTCTGAGGAATTTAACAAGGGTGAGAAAAGTGTGTACGTTCCAGTTATAAGTACTGGTAACTTATACTAATGTATTTTTCAGGTTTATATTTTCTGAAAGCCCAGAACCCTAGAGCTGAGAGGGTGTTAGTGGTTATCTGGACTTACTTCCAGTTACTCCAGAAATATCTTAAGTCAGAGGGATCTTACGATAAAATAGACATTACTTTGTGAGATGATTTATACCGCTTCTTTTGACAGTTCTGACTGCTAAAAAGTACTTCTTAGATTGAGGCAAAAATCTGTCTTGTAGTGTTCACCAGGATAGAGGGGTTGGGCTTCAGTGTGCAAGTGGAGAGGTCAGGGCTGAGTAGGAGCACAGGCACTGCATCCAGTAAGAGGAGAAAAAGTAGAGTTTATGGATAGAAGTAGGTCCATGCATGTGACGGAAGGAAAATGTACATGTTCTTCGGCAAGGTTGGCATGTTACAGTCTCAGTGGGGTCAGAGTCTTGTTGGAGTTGGGGTACGAGAAGGAATAAACGGACGTGGGTACTTGATGTTAGGCAGGCCGTGCAGTTAGTGATGGGAAGGTCTAGAGAGTGACCGTGGAGCTGGCATCTGAAGGAGTAAAGGACAAGATTGTGGAGAGAATCAGGTCGAGGGTCTGAGGGGCCAGGGTGTCATGTAGCAGTGGGATCATCTACTGCCTGGACGTTGAAACCGCCCAGCATGACAACGGGAGTGGAACTGGCGAGAGCGGACCGGAGGGAGAATTACACGTGATTCTGTACATGATCTCGAGAAAGGGAGGCGGGCAGTGTCGTCCTGTGTTGTGAGCCTGACGGAGCCGTCCAGTGGCTCTGTGCATCCTGGAGCGTGATGGTACGACGTTCTTTGATTCATTGTGCTTTTGTCATCGGTACAGCCTGAGATTACTTCAGCTTTTTTAGTAATACAGAGTTACTGATACATGAATTTGAGGGCAGTTTAAATGTACAAATCCTTTTCACATCTGCTGCAGCCGGGGTTACACCCCAGTCCACACTTGACTACTGAGTGCAAGCCTTTAAAGTGCAGGTTCCATCATGTTCCTTTTAGCTCGTGCTCATATTTTGAGTTTTGCTTTTACGGTTGTCTTACGAGGAATCTAAGTTGGCTATCAGCATGTTTTGATAAGTCTATTATGGCGTCAAGGATATTTAAGTGTTCTTTTAAGGTTTTTATTTAAGGACACTGAATAAGGTTGTTGGTGATTATTAGATCACATTGAGTATTCAGCTGACATCAGAGTCTCTTACTGTCCAGTCGTCTATACTTCTTAGCTTGTCAACATATCCACAAGAAAACGATGAAAAACTTGAATCCTTTTGTGAAATCATGGTGCATGACTCTCGTATTCCCCAAAGTACCAGTTGAGTGATCCAAGCAGGCAATGGGGTTAGCTTTTCCTTAGTGAAATTTTGGTATATTTGTCTGAGGTTCCCAGAATCTATCATTTTTCACTTTTTGAAAACGAGTATAACATTTACAAGTTAGTCATCTTTTGTTACCTCCGTTCTCTGTGGCTTCTGTGAAATTTTTATCCGTGGGATGTAATCCTCTGACAACTAGGAACTTGGGCTCATTTAGAAACGTTCTTGGGGCGTCCGGCCCACCTCAACCCCGAAGTCGGCCCAGCGGTGTTTTTCCCGTTGTTCCATTTTGAGGAGAATGGTGTAGATGGTAATACATCATTAGTTAACATTTTTTGGTCTCTTCTAGGCAGTGCAGGTCTTACTCATGATTCTTTTTCTGAATATTTTTAAAGCTCTCTTTAGGGCCTTAGTTTTTTCTTTGTTTTTGTTTTGTTTTGTTTTGTTTTTGTAAGACTCGCTGCTCCCGGGCTTTTTCTTTTCTCATGTTGTTCCAGTGGTTTTTTTTACCTTATTTGTACGTCTTCAGATGGTTTCTCAGCAACCACCTCACACCTTCCTTCCTCAGAACTCTGAAATCTGTTGTCCTGAAGTCCAGGGTGCTTATTTCTGCTGCCTTTTGTTCTGTTTCAGGTGACATCATTTCTAAGATGACATCATTCTTGTTGTGAAATTTCCCTCTCAGCATTTTGGTCCCTTTTACTTCACCAGCAGATTCCTGTTTCACTGTTTGGAGCTGGTTCTGAGTCGCGGCTCCCTTCTGTGCAGCACGGTTAAGCCCAGGCTCTGGGATCAGACGGACCTAGATTGAGGTCTCGGGTCTTCCACTTTCTGGCTTTGTGACTTTTACAGTCACCTAACCTTTCTAGTCTCTGTTTCCTCTTCTGCAGAATAAGGGTACTGTGAGGATTTTAAAAGATGATTCGTGAAAAGGTGCTTTACCCAGGACCTGGTATGACCTAAGTATGTAACAGGTGTCAACTGCTGCTTGTGGCCTCTGTTTTCTAAGAAAGGAAATGATTTTCTTAGTTTGATCAACCATAATCGTACTTGGGATAGCTCTCAGCCTAATTTTCACTCTGCAAAATTAGACTTCAGGTGCTGTTACAGTAGAAGGTGTCCGTCTGTCTGTCTGCAGGTTCTGTGCCAGCTTTGCCATTCGTAGAAAAGTATCTGGCTGACTTTCTCCTCTTACCTTCACCCAAATGCTCTGCCACTTTGGAGGGGCCTGGGTGTAGTAGCCAGCGGGACTTGCCCCGGGCAGGATGTGAGTGTGGCGGGGTTACCCATAAAGACATAGATTTAAGGAGAGTGATGGTGTGGGGGCTAGGTGAGGTGTGAGGACAGAAAAGCAATTAAAACTACGTGGCAAGTTGGACTTGGGCCCCTCGTTGGCACACAGAGCAAATAGGATGTGGTTAGAAACTGGTGGGCAAGGGTCGGCAAGATGGTGGGTGAGCTGGTATTTCTTCTGAGATGTGAGTTTGATTAGCAAGCTGCCAGGGATGAGCTGAGAGCAGCTCGTGTGCCCAGGGCCTGCCAGGCGCTGTGGCCGCTTTGTTTCAGATTCCCATACAAGTACAGAACTTATATACAGGGCTAAGACTTCCTTTTCATAGACTGATTAGATAGTTTTTTTTTTCTTTTGAACATGTTTTATCCACCTGTATTCTGTTTTGAAGTCTGAACCTGAGCGGTGTCTGTAAGTTGGTTTCCCTGGTATAAAGTAGGTGTCATTTATTCAGTGTTTGCTGGATGCCAGGTGTCATACCAGGCCTCCATAGGGTCCCCAGTTTCACCATAGCTTCCTGCCTGGGACTGTCTGCCACTGTATCCACCTTAATTTTTCCAGAGGTAGCCTGCCATACTGTGTCGTGGTTAAGAGCTTGTCTTCGGAGCCAAGACTGTCCTGGTTTGCATCCCAGCTCTGTCTTCCTAGCTGTGGAGCTATAGGCAGTTTATTTAACCTCTTCGTGCCTCAGTGTCCTCACCTGTAGAATGGGACTAAAATAGTACCTTGCATAGGGTCTTGTGAGGATTAGATACATTGATACATGATAAATTATCAGAGCCTGGCACATTGCACATTCTCAAATGTTAACAGTAATAATTTTACATGATGATTTCTCATTCTCACAGCCTTCCCCTAAGCAGGCATTTTCCTGATGAGGAAGCTGACGTTCAGAGATGAAGGGACTTGTAGAAGGTGATAAGCCACTGTCTCACTTGCTCAGTATGTTTCCTTGTTTACAAAGCATGAAAGAAGTAAGATGGCTGTAGTCCCACCTCTGTTTCTCACAAGAACAGCAAAAGTATGTTGTAAAAGGAGGGGAACACTTTAGAAAGATGCTGTGCATAAGAGTAATAGTCATTCACCAAGCATTTGAGGCCCTGCTGAGTGCCTGGCACCACGCTGGGATTTTACAGGCTGGTGAGGAAGGCAGACAAGTAAATTGGTGTCTGCAATACACGGTGGTAAGTATCATGGCTGAATGCAGGGGCTGTAAGACTCTCAGGTGGGTTGTGGAAGTGGGCTGGAGGAAGAAGTAAAGCCTAAGTTAAAGGATGCATGAGAGTAGGAAGGAGAGTGAGGGGCGCCCAGACAGGGGTATGCATGGGCTGAGGCATCCACGTGGGAAAGTATTGCGTGTGTGGGGAGAACATACATTATAGGTGAGTGAACTTGAACCATATGAGATTGTCAGATTCAACCATTTTTACCAGCAAAGCCAGCAGTGTGAGGGGAAGGATGGTGGGAGATGGAGCTGGGAAGAAGGCAAACAAGAGCCAGGTCCAGAAGTGCCCGGTTTCATCTGATTACAGATGCATGCTCTCTAGGATTTTAAAAAAGATGAGGAGTATTTGTATGTGTGTGTGTGTGAAAGATCTGTACTTTTAAGGTATGTGCATTTCATTCTACATAAGTTTTACCTCTGAAGACTAAAACTGCAGAATATTGAATTGTGGCTCATGGTGTAGGCATGGTGAAGTGTTTAGATGGAAGCGTGTTGAAGTCTGCAGTTTACCTTGAAATGCATTAAATAAGAGGGATGGATAGACACATGATTAAGGCAAATAGTAAAATGATGGAATTTGTTTAATTGAAATATAGGCAGTTTACAATGTTGTGTCAGTTTCTGGTGCGCAGCGCAGTGCTTCAGTCGTACGTGAATACACCTGTGTTCACTCTCATGCTCTTTCACTGTGAGCTGCTACAAGTTACCAAATACAGTTCCCTGTGCTGTACGGTATAAACTTGTTTATCTGTTTTGTGTGTACCAGCCAGTATCTGCAAATCTCAAGCTCCCAATGATGAAATGTTAATGATAGAACCTGGGTAGTGGTTATGGGGTGTTCACTGTAAGATTCATTCAGTTTTTCTGTAGGCTTAGACTTTCTTATAATAAAGTCACCATGGGAAGCAGGAGTCAGGAATGGAGTAGACAAGGGATTATTTTCCTAATTGACGAAAGTGGTCTTCCTTTCATGACAACATGGCACCTCTAGAAATCACCTAATCATTGTTACCTCCCCTGCACCCAGAACCGAGAGCCTGGGTCCTAGTGCTGAGTAAATACTGGAGTGTTGAATATTCCATAACCTCTGATCGTATACAGTTTTTAAAGTTCTGCTTGAAGTCCCAGATACAAATGTGCTGCATACATTTATTATCCTGTGAGCCGTCACGTGACAGGGCTTCACCTAACACACACACACTGTGATGTCATGTAGATTGTGCGTCAGTGTGATCTTGGGAAAGTCGCTTAGTCATTCACCTACCGGTATTTATTAAGTACTTATTGTGGTAGTTGCTAGGTAATCGGATCGTATCATGAATGAACGTTTTATGTATAGATCTAACAAAAATTTGGAATTCATCCTTAGGTTTTATGTGATTGATTAAAAGATCTTAAGCAGAGTGTATTACACGGACATACCGAGAACAATTATGTATAAAGGAAGTGAATTGGAGAGGGTGGTGCATTTTTTCTCCATATAATTTCTTCTTCAGAATTACTGACAAATTACTGCAGTTCTATTATCTATTTTAAATGTGATTCTTGAAATTATTTTGCTTCCTGTCATAAAACTGAAAAGATTTAGAATGAAAGTTTCAAATTTTTAGATCTCTTAAAATCTTCCCAGGGAAGTAAGTACTAATGCCTTCTCTTTCCTATTAGTATATGTTTCTGTAGCAGATCTGTTATCTAGTTAGTTGTATCCAATGTTGGGATTTTTTTTTCTTTCTTTCTTTTTTTTAAACAATCAATTAAAAAAAAAGAATTGGCTTGTTTGTTACAAGTTTACTTTCCACTGTTACCATCTATTTCCAGCAGTCTTCTCTTTTTACTTTGGCTTCCTCTAGACTAGAATGTAATTTTATAGTACCTTTTCACCAAAAAAAAAACAACAACAACAAACAAAAAAAAACCCAGAACAAACTGAATCCATGAAAATGGAAATCAAAAGGTTACCTTGTTCACTCGTATTTAGCCCCCTTGAGCCTAAAGGAAATTACTTTAGGTCTTAGGGTATGCAAAGGACTAGAAAAACTGGTTTGTTTTGTTTTTTAATTACAGGAACGTTCTGATAATTGATTCTGAGGTAGGACTGGACTTGCTGTGTAAGGAGGGATGGTGTCTGTATGGGTTTGTGAGGCTTAACCAGCAGTTGACTACCAGTCAGCCTTACTTCTAAAAGCCGATTGATACCTATAGGTAAACTGGCAGAGCATTTGTCTCTTTTGGGTCCCCTGAAGCTTTGGAGTACAGGTGTAATGACAGTGGAGATGTACGCTGACTTGAGAAATGATTACAAGCAGTGGAATTTAAAATGTGTTTCTTACAACAGAAAGTAATCTGGGCTGGAGGGGAAGGAATTGCTTAGAGGGAGCATCACAGGAAATTACTGTTAATATATTCTTAATTCCCTTACTGCCTTTATAAATTTTTCATGTGCTCAACTTTGACTTAGATGGAATCTTTCATATTAGTGTAAAGGGAATCTGAATCTTCCTCACCATTCTTTCCACAAACATGTTAATGTGAGGATTTGATGGTGCACGGGTGAGGCACAAGGTTGATGTATGTGTGAATTATTGTAGTGTTTTTGAACATTCTGCTTAAGGAAAAAGAATCCCCTGATGTATAAAATCTCTTTATTTCCTCATGGATGTACTTGAGGGATACAACGGAACCATATTTGCGTATGGACAGACCTCCTCTGGGAAGACGCATACGATGGAGGTAACATTTGATGATCTGTGCTTGGATGTGGCTCGCAGCGCACACGGGACATTCATCCGTTATTCCTGACAGTGTTTGACCCGCTTAACTAGCTTTACTTACTGTGTATTGCTTTGTCTCATACGAATTGTATACAAGTAACATTGTTGGCAAATGATCAGTTCCTGAGTTTAAACAGTGAAGAGTTGTATATTGGAAGTCATGCCTAGCTTTGATTTATCAGCGTAACCACAAAATTATGAAGATTTTAGGATTAAATCGGAGTTCTCTGTCTGGTAAATTTTGGAATTTTTAATGTTTATGTGTTTTCATTTCTCTTCAGAGCACTTAATTTTTCCTCAGCTCCTTGGTTGTGTCTGTGTGTCCATCCCGTCCCCCAGCCCCTGGCCAAATATTTGCCACTCTTTGATAGGAAGATCTCCAGAATGAGCAGAGCTGCTATTAATAATAAATGTGGGCCTGCTCAAGCTTTGCTTCTAGGAAACAGCCTGTAATCTTCTGCCGCTGCTGCAGAGTATCTGCTTTTATCATCTGTCTGAGCATTCTGTATAAAGTAAACGGCTGCTTGTTTTAGTCTTGTTCATGTTACTCATTTTCGTAAAGTTACAGTCAGAGAGGAAGGACGTTCCTAGCACTTGGATGAATTTGACTTGAAGTAGAAGCTGCCGTGCAGATTCATAGGGCAAGAAACTTAACTAAAACCTTTCCCTAGAGTATGTTCATTTATAAATGTGCATAATCTGAATCTGATGATTAAATAAAAGGCCAAGGTCTGTTGGTAACCCCCGTGGTTGGCGTATAGTCTTTATGTGTAACTTACCAGAATATATCCCGGTTGAACTGGGTTTTTTTGGGTGTTTGTTGAGCCACTTTTTTTTTCTTAAATCAATAATGGCAACAATTAGAATTCCTGTCCTCTGTTGACTGTAAATTGTGGATTAAAAGTTTTTAATCTGTGCTTTACAGTTTAATAAGCCTAATTTTGTTTTCTCTTTAGGGTAAACTTCATGATCCAGAAGGCATGGGAATTATTCCAAGAATAGTGCAAGATATTTTTAATTATATTTACTCCATGGATGAAAATTTGGAATTTCTTATTAAGGTAAAATCACTGGGGAAAGACTGTAATTTATTTTATGCCTAGAATAATTCTGTTCCAAAAAATAATAAATCTTTTCTTTTAAAAGGTATTTTTTAATGTTTTAATGGACAGGTATAGTTGAAAGAACATTAGAATTAGTAAACCGAAGTCCTTCATTTGCTGTTAGTAAACAAGTAGGCTAACCTCTTTGGCCTCCTCCTCCGTAAAATAAAACAGTTTGTTTTGCAGCAGAGCTCAAAGGTTTTAGATGACTCGTTTTGGATGAAGATACGTAATGGAAAGTGCATTTTAGTTGCATGAGGATTTTAGTGCATTTAGGGCCTCCCAATAGAGTGAAAGCCGTGACTGAGTTGTCCCCGTAGTCTAGTTGATGCTTGGCACTAGGACCCCAATAAATATTTAGTGAATAAGTGAATAAATTACTTCATAATGTTAAGTGGTTGATCTTTTTCCATTTATTTCCTCTGCCCTTTAGGTTTCATATTTTCAAATTTATTTGGATAAGATAAGGGACCTACTAGATGGTGAGTTAAATTCTTGCTGTTTGATCATTTTTGAAAGCCACATGTTACCTTCTTTAGTAGTAAATGTGAGACCATTTCTCAGTAACCTATGTGAAATTGACTTAAATGATAGAAACATTTTAAAATGCTCCTTATAAGGCTTTAATTGAATGCCTTTTGACACATGGAATAATCTCTTTAAAGCATATATTTATGAGTGGCTTGTAAGAGGTAAGTTGAGCACTGGGCTGGAGTTAGGGAGCCTGGGTCCTGAGCTCTGGTCTTCCATCAGCTGTCAGTTGATACATCATCCTTGAGGAAACTACTGAACCACTGCGACTTAATGTTCTTATTTCCAGAATGGGGGTGGCAGAGGGGGGCCTGGACCTGAAAGTTCTATATTGCTGCATTGGTTTCTGTATACATCTATTTCTGCAGGGTCTTGCTTTAATAGTGATAATTAACTGTTTCACAGCTAGAGTTAGAGTTTAGAAAAATGTTGTTAATAGTATTTATTTTTCTTTTTCAGTTTCGAAGACCAGTCTTTCAGTTCATGAAGATAAAAACCCGAGTTCCCTACGTAAAGGTACTTGTGATACAGAATGTGCAGGAAAGCCCTGCAGTAGAATTTTGAAAGTATTGACGTACTCTAAAACTTCACTTCACAGGGGTGCGCAGAGCGTTTTGTCTGTAGTCCAGATGAAGTTATGGATACCATAGATGAAGGAAAATCCAACAGACATGTAGCAGTTACAAGTAAGCAGCATGTTTATTAACACTAGTTAAGGTACAGACTGCCTTAAAATATCTTTATGAAGTTGATTAAGATTGTAAGATTTTTCTTAGGTAAAATAATGCTTTAGTGATTACTAGTAAGGGAAAGCTGTGTTTATATTTGTTTCTGTGGTTTCAGTGCCGATATGAATGAACATAGCTCTAGCAGTCACAGTATATTATTAATGTAAAACAAGAGAACACGCAAACGGAACAAAAGCTGAGTGGAAAACTTTATCTGCTAGATTTTGGAGGTAGTGGAAAACTTTATCTGGTTGATTTAGCAGGTAGTGAAAAGGTAAAAATCTTTACATTCTGATGGATATCTAAGCATGTTTACTTAACTTTAGCTCTAATATGCGTTATTCATTGTTACATCTTGAAAATGTTTATCGAATTGGATTTGGTAATATTTTTGAGAGTTCACAAGCATTTGTGCCATTGCTTTATTGTTACATAAACTGAATGATTCCCTCCGAATTACTGTCATTTGGGCCATAGCCCAGTTCAGCCAACACGTGTTGTCCTTGACTTAAAGTGTATGCTTTTACTGAGAGTGTGTTCAGCATACGTCATTAAGAATCTTACTAGGTACCCTCTCCCTCATTTTTCGGTGTCTGTCTGACCCATCCTGGCATTGGGCCCTGTGAGGACGGGGAGCTGCCCGCCAGCCCTCCCTGCTTTGGCTGTGCTGCTTTCTTCCTTCTGTATGACTGTTTACTATAGCCCTTTGCAGCCTGATTCTAGTTTATGTCAAAATTGGAGTAAGTTCAGGTGTTTTCATGTTGGCCTCTGTCACCATTTTTGCTGTTCTGCTGATTTGTGTCTTCTGATGAGAACGACATACCTGTTCCCTTTTACGCAGACGTCTTAAACACATCCTTCAAAGCCTCTCTAATTTTGTGGATACTGAGAAGCCATTTCAAGTTTCTCTTTTCTGGTGCAGCAGAGGGGTTAACAAAAGTAAACTACAAATGTATGTGTAAACTGGTTAATTTCAAGAGCACACCTACAGATGAATTTGGTAACTCCTTGGCCTGGGTCACTGGTCCTAAAGAAACAGCATGGGCCTGGGTCACAGGAGCAGAATGCACACCCTGGGCCTGCGTCACTGCTGTTGACAGCACACACTCGGCATGAGTCACTGGTCCTGAAGACACGTTCCTGGCCAGGGTCACCGGCCCTAAACTCACACCATTGGCCTCTATTACTGGCCGTGAAGACACACCCTGGCCCTTGGTCATTGGTGCTGAAGACAAAACCTGGACCTGTGTCACTGGTGCAGAATGCAAACAGTCGGCTAGGTCACTAGTGCTAAAGGCACAACTGGGCCTGGGTTCTTGGTCCTGGAGGCAACCCTGGACCTGGGTCACTGGTACTTATGGAAACCCTGGGCCTGTGTAACTGGTCCTGAAGACACACACTTGGCCTGTGCCATTGGCCCTGAAGCCACACATTCGCTCTGGGTCATAGGTCCTGAAGCCACACCCTAGGCCTGCATCACTGTTGCTGAAGGCACACTCTGCCTAGGTCACTGGCTCTGAGGTCACACCGTTGACCTGGGTCACTGGCCTGAAAACACCCTCTGCCTGGTCAATGGCCATGAAGACACACCCTGAACTTGGATCACTGCCCCATAAGGACCACCCGGGTCCTGTGTCACTGGACATTAAAGCACACCTGGGCCTCGGTCACTTTTGTACAAGGACACACTGGGCTTGTGTCACAGGTGCAGAACGCACAGCCTTGGCCTGGGTCACTGACCCTGAAGAATCCCAGTTAACCTGGGCCACTGGCCCTGAAGAAACACACTCTGCCTTGGTCACTAGCCCTGAAGACACATGCTTGGCCTGGATCACGGGCACTAAAGGCAGACGCGTGGCTTGGGTCGGTAGCCCTAAAATGACACAGTTGGTTTGGTCACTGGCCCTGAAGACACACACGTGGCCTGGGTCCCTGGCCCTGAAGTCACACATGTGGGCTGGGTCACTGGCGTGAAAGGCACACCCTTGGCCTGTGTCATTGGACATTGAAACACACCTTGGGGCTGTGTAAGTGTGCTTAACGCACACCCGTGGCCTGGGTCACTAATCCTAAAGACACACCCTTAGCCTTGGTCACTGGCCTGAAGACACACACTTTGCCTTTGTCACTGGCCCTGACTTAGCAGATGGGCTCTGTTCACTTGCCTTGAAGACACACACTTGGCCTGGGTCACTGGCCCTGAAGACACACAGTTGGCCTGGGTCCCTAGCCCTGAAGTCACACACGTGGCCTGGGTCACTGGTGCAGAAGCCGTATCCTGGGCCTGGGTCACTGGCACTGATGACAGACCCTTGGCCTGTGTCACTGGACATTGAAACACACCCTGGGGTTGTGTGAGTGTGCAGAACGCACACCCGTGGCATGGGTCACTTATCCTGAAGACACAACCTACTCTTGGTCACTGACCCCGAAGACACACACTTGGCCTGTGTCACTGGCCCTGAAGACACACACTTGACCTTGGTCACTGGCCCTGAATTAGCAGATCGGCTTGGGTCACAGGCCTTGAAGACACACACTTGGCCTGGGTAAGTGGCCCTGAAGTCACACCATTGGCCTGGATCACTGGCCCTGAAGACACAAACTTGGCCTGGGTACGTGGCCCTGAAGACACATCCTTGGCCTTGTTCACTGCCCCTGAAGACACACGCTTGGCCTAGGTCACGGGCACTGAAGGCAAGCGTGTGGCCTAGGTCGGTAGCCCTAGCATCACACACTTGGTCTTGGTCACTGTCCTTCCAGACACACCCTGGTCTTGGGTCACTGGGCAGAGGGCACACGCTGGGCTTGGGTCACTGGCGCTGATGGCAACCTTGGGCCTGTGTCACTGGCCCAGAAAACACACACTTGCCCCTGGTCAGTGGTTCTGAAGAAACACAGTTGGCTTGGGTTCCTGGCCCTAAAGTCACACACGTGGCCTGGATCACTGGCGCTGAAGGCACACCCTTGTCCTGTGTCACTGGACATTAAAACACACCCTGGGGCAGTGTCAGTGTGCTGAACGTACAGCCGTGGCCTGGGTCAGTGATCCTGAAGACACACCCTTAGCCTTGGTCACTGGCCCTGAAGACGCACACTTGGCCTTGGTCACTGGCCCTGAATTAGCAGATGGGCTTGGGTCACTGGCCTTGAAGACACACAGGTGGCCTGGGTCACTGGCCCTGAAGACAGAAACTTGGCCTGGGTAACTGGCCCTGAAGTCACACTCTTGACCTGAGTCACTGGCCCTGAAGACACATCCTGGGCCTCGGTCACTGGTGCTGAAGGCCTACCCAGGGCCTGTGTCACTGGACATGAAAGCACACACTGGGCCTCGGTCACTTTTGTACAAGGACACAACGGGCCTGCGTCACAGGTGTAGAACGCACAGACTTGGCTTGGGTCACTGACCGTGAAGAATCCCAGTTAACCTGAGACACTGGCCCTTAAGAAACACACTTTGCCTTGGTCGCTGGCCCTGAAGACACACAGTTGGCTTGTGTAACTGGCCCTGCAGACATACACTTGGCCTTGGTCATTGGCCCTGCAGACACACACTTGGCCTTGGTCACTGGCCCTGAGTTAGCAGATGGGCTTGTGTCACTGGCCTTGAAGACACAAACTTGGCCTGGGTAACTGGTCGTGTACTCACACTCTTGGCCTTGGTCACTGGCCCTGAAGGCACACCCTGGGCCTCGGTCACTGGCGCTGAAGGCACACCCTGAACTTGGGTCAGTGGCCCTGAAGGCCCACATGGGGCCTGTGTCACTGGACATGAAAGCAGACCCTTGGCCTCGGTCACTTTTGTGCAAGGACACAGCGGGCCTGTGTCGTAAGTGCAGAACGCACTGCCTTGGCCTGGGTCACTGGCTGAAGACATGTACTAGTCCTTTCAGCATCTCTAAAGGCAAAGACTGGGCCTGGGTCAGTGGCACTGTTGGCATCCCTGGCTTGTATCACTGGCCCTGAAGACACACAGTTGGTAATATAACAGCGGGAATACCCAGGAGTGGGCTGGTCCTGGAAAGGACAAGTCCAGCTGAGGGGAGGCCTAGCATATTGATGTCACAGGAATGCAAATGCGTACATGAGTTTAGCTCCAGGTGAAGGGAGGCTCATGAGATGGCAGGCACAGGATAGGGCAAGCCAAGATGAGTGCAGTCCCAGGAGAGGTCAGGCACAGGGGAGGGAATGTCCAAAGATCGCTGGCACTGGAGAGAATAGGAGCTGGAGAGGGAAGGCTGAGAATATGGCTGGACCAAGAGACGATCGTCCCAGGAGAGTGCAGACCCTGGAGAGTGCAGTCCCAGGTAAGCGGAGGCCCAGGATATGGATGGTCCAACAGGGCAAAGGCCCACATGCGGTTATGTCCAGGTGAAGGCAGGCTCAGGAGATGACAGTCCCAGGAGAGGGGAGGCCCAGTTGAATGCAGGTCCAGGGCAGGTCAGGCACGGGGGAGGAAATGCCCAGGAGTGGGCTGGCCCTGGTGAGGACAGGACCATGTGAGGGGTGGCCCAAGACAGGGCTGGCCCAGGAGAGCAAAGGTCCACATGAGGTCAGGTCCAGGTGAAGGCAGGCTCAGCACAGGGTAGGACCAGTATAGGGCAGGCCCAGGGGAGGGCAGGACCAAGAGAGGGCAGTTCCAGGGGAAGGCAGGTCCAGGAAAGAGCAGACCCAGGAGACGGCAGCCCCAGAAGAGGGTAAGCCCGGGAGAGGGCAGGCCCGGGAGACGGAAGGCCGAGGAGAAGCCAGGCATAGTAGCAGGCAGGCCCAGGAGAGGGCAGTCCCGGGAGACGGAGGCCCAGGAGAAGCCAGGCACAGGAGCAGGCTGTCCCAAGAGAGGGCAAGCACAGCAGAGGGCAGGCCCAGGTGAGGGCAGCCCTTGGTGAGGACAGGAATAGGAGGGGGCAGGACCAGGAGAAGTTAGGCCTAGGAGGCGGCAGGACCAGGAGAGGGCAAAGCCAGAATTAGGGCAGGCCAAGCTGAGGGCAGACTCCTAACCTGAGCTCACCTGGGCTTGCCGTCTCCTGGGTCTGCCCTATCCTGGTCCTGCAGACATCTGGGCCTGTCCTCTCCTGGTCCTACCTTCACTTGGCCCTTTCCTCACCAGGGCCTGCCCTTCATTACCTGAGTCTTTTCTCACTTGTGCCTGAATTCACCTGGGCCTGTCCTCTCCTGGGCCTGCCCTCGACTGGGCCTACCCTCACCTTGTCCTGCCCTCTCCTGGGCCTGCCCTCAGTTGGTCCTTTGCTCTCCTCTTCCTGTGCTCTCCTCGGCTTGCCTTCTGCTGTTTCTGCTCTCACCTGAGCATGTCCTCTCCTATCATGCCCAGGAGAGGCAGGGCCAGTTGGAGGGCAGGACAAGGTGAGGGCAGGCCTAAGAGAGGGCAGGCCCACATGAGGGCAGGAACAGGAGAGAGCAGTACCAGCTGAAGGCAGGCCCAGGGGAGAGCAGCACCAGGTGAAGGCAGGCCCAGGAGAAGGCAGTCTCTGTTAAGGGCGTGCCCAGGAGAGAGCCAGAACAGGTGAGGGTAGGCCCCGCTGAGGACAGGCCCAGGAGAGGGCTGACCCAGGTGTCTGCAGGCCCAGGATAGAGCAGACCTAGGAGAGGGTAGGCCCAGGTGAGGTCAGGTTCAGGAGACGGCAGGCCCAGGAGAGAGCAAGACCAGGAGAGGGCACGGCCAAGTGAGGGCTGGCCCAGTAGAGGGCAGGCTCTGAGGAGTGCAGTCCCAGGAGATGGCAGGCCCAGAGGTGGGCAGGCAAAGGATAGGGTTGGCCTAGGAGAGGGTAGGCCCAGGTTGGTAGGCTCATGTGTGGGCAGGTCCATGAGAGGACAGGACCAGATCAGGGCAGGCCCAGGTGAGGGAAACCAGGAGCTGGTAGGCCCACATGAGGGCATGTCCAGCTCAGGTCAGACACAGAAGAGGGCAGACCCAGGAGAGGGCAGCACCAGGTGAAGGCAGGCCCAGGAGAGGGCAGGCCCACATGAAGTCAGGACCAGGTGAAGGCAGGCTCAGGAGATGGCAGGACCAGGAGAGTGCAGGGCCAAGAGAGGGCAGGCCCAGTTGAGGGCATGCCCAGGAGATGTCAGGCACAGGGGAGGGAATGCCCAGGAGAGGGCTGGCCCTGCAGAGGACAGGGCCAGGTTAGGGGAGGCCCAGACAAGGCTGGCCCAGGAGACAATAGTCCCAGAAGAGTGCAGGCCTGAGCTCTCCTGGGCCTGCCCTCAACTGATCCTGCCCTTTCCGGGCCTGCCCTCAACTGATTCTGCCCTCTACTAGGCCCGCCCTTACCTTTCCTGCCCTCCAACTGGCCCTGTCCTCTCCTGGTCCTGATAGGAGAGGGCATGCACAGGTGAGAGCAGAAACAGCAGAAGGCAAGCTGAGGAGAGCGCAGGAAGAAGAGAGTGAAGGACCAGGCGAGCGCAAGCCCAGGAGAGGGCAGGACCATGTGAAGGCAGGCCCAGAAGCTGGCATGCCAGGAGAGGGCAGTCCTTGGAATCAGCAGGGTGTGGTCCTTACATACCGCTCTGTTTATCCCTGCACCTGAGCATCTGTCCATGTTTATGGGCCATTTGTATTACCTTTCCTGTGAATTTTCTGCTGCTTCCTAGGACAGCCTCAGCTAACAGAGGTGCAAGAGCTCGGGGCTGAGTCCGGCACACGAAGGACCAGCTACACCATCAGCGTCCAAGGCAAAGTGAACACGTAGGGCCCCTTGTCAAAGTGTGATTAACAATTTCAAGAGTATTCAACCAGAACAGGTCCCTTGCCTGTGAAGCTGGTTCTGGGGACATGTGAGGTACTCAATTATGTGTTGTTTGCATGTGAATGCCGCTGAAGGGTTTGGTCCTCAATTTAAGAGCATTCAAATACTTGGATCGCATGAGTAGCTCAGACTCTCAGAATCTGCCTTTAAAGAGGACAATGAAGAAGAGGCTTTGGAAGGCCCTCCCCTGCATGTCCCAGCCTCCCTAACACCTCCCTCTGGTTAGGGCTGGCCCCAGACACTCTAGTTTCCCCTAATGGCCCATTAAGGCCCCATAAGCCAAGACTTATCTAAGTCCTTTTGTGTGAATCCAGGAGAAAAGCTGCCCAGAAATCCTCTTACAGAGGTTAAATCTACAAGAATGTGGAGCCAGAGGAGACAATAACATGTGAGGGCAGGTCTTCCCTGGGTGAACAGAGAAGCAGGCTTGTGGCAGGCAGACAGCCTTGAAATGGGGTCTCCCGGCTGGGCTCACATTTGCAGGGTCACTGGTAACTAGATTTTTTTTTTTATCTTGGACAAACCCCTTACCCTCTCTGAGGTCTTCCCCTGGTTCTTTAAAATTAGATGAGGGCATCCGGACAAATATCCAAGGATATGCATCATGGCATTGTTTATATTCAAAGAAAAAAAAAAGAGAAGAAAAGGAAACATAAATGTCCTTCAACAGAGAATTTTAGAAAATTAAATATTGCTAATTGGCAGGGGAGAATTCTATGCAGTGGTGATGCCACAGAAGATTTCTTTTTAAAGATGTCAAGTAAAGGCTTTTACGCTTTTTATTTCTCTTGAAATCCACTGACAATGTCAACAGAGAAAGACAAAGACATAGGGGAGTAAAAGCTGCATCTTTGGCAAGAAAATGGTCCCAAGCACGAGCCATTAGGCATATTGGACAAACTGCAGAATCTGGACCTAAATGAAGGGGAATGCTGACAGCATCCTCAGACCCTCAGCCAAATGCAGATTTCCCTAAAATCAAGTATCTCGAGGCCCCGAAAGGCTTCAGTAAGCTTTGGATGAGACTGACAAGACGTCAGAATGTGGACCAGCCGGGGAGAACTGGGAGTGTCCAGCAGAGACCCTTACAGCCCTAGAGGCAGGAAGGGAGGTGAGGAAGCTGGGGAAGAGGACCTGCTGCCTCTCTTCCTAATGACCTACGGCCCCGCCTCTGTCCTGGGGAGGCTGCAGAATAAGGCAGCAAACGAGCGAGGTATCCACCCCCCAGATCACCACGGAGAACTTCTGGCACAGAGTCAATCAAAATACTGGATTTGTTGTGAGAATATCTGAGGCACAAAACCTAATCTGCAATGCAGAACTGATCAGTTCATAATCCTTCATTTTCCCAGGTCCCAGCATTCTGCATGGTATTTTTCAGCAAATATTTAGTCCTATTTAAAAAACAGAGCTAATTAGTAGGGAATCATCCAGAGAAATAGAAGAAGAAATCACAAAATAAACAAAATAAGAAAGAAAGAAATTAATAAAGTGAATGGCTATGGAAAACCTATACCTCAGAAGGAATTAGCAAAAGAAACAATATGAGTTCAGAACAACAGGGTTCTCTAGTCTCAAAGAATTAGAGTTTTTTAGAAAAGAAATTCAAAAAAGAGTTTCAAGGATCTAAAAAGGAAATTGTAAGATAGGCAAAAGACATGGAAGGCGAGTTTTTGGAGCAGGGTGGAAAAAAAAAGATCGCAGTGGAAGCAACTGAAGAAGGAAGGGGAGGGGGTGGGAAAAGAGGAGGGCGAGGAGGAGAAGGGGAGGGGGGAAGGGAAGGGAGAATGGGGGATGAATGAATCAACCACATTTGAAAACCCAAATCAGGAACTTGGCAGGCAAGTTTGGGAAACTTAATATAAATAAATGGAAACAATCAGATAAATAAACATGGTTACAGAGAAGATCACAGATATGGAATATTGATGAAAGACACCCAACATATCCATCGGGGAAAAGATCCAAAGACAAAAATCAATGAAAACATGAAGTAGAAAGGGCTGAATGTGAAGGTCAAAAGGGCACATGATGTATCCAAGACTTTTCTGTACAGTAATCACCTGGCGATGCTACTGAATTCCAAGGAAAAAGGATGAATCCGTGGGCCTTCAGGGAGAAAAACCAAGCTAAACGAGAGAAGTCAGTCTGGTTAGCCTTAGATCAATCCAGTTGAGCTTTGAGAATTATGACTTAAGAACGGTATACCCAGTGACGTTATCACCTCAGTGTTTAGATAACAAGCCGACTTTCTTGAGCTTATAGGAATTTAGAGAATACAGTGCCCATGAGCCCTTCTTGTACAAGGTACTTGATAGTGAACTTCAACAAACCAAGAGCCCAATCAAAATACAGAACTCTGGAATATAAAATAGGTGGTAAGAAGATGGGTCGGTGAATGTTAAGTCCTTTTATAACTATAGAGTTTTTATAAAAATTTTGTGTAAAATTGCACAATCATGAAAGTGACTGTATAGGAGAAAATATAAATGTTATACACCTTGCCAGGTCAAATAATGTTTTAGAATATTTAACCAGGAGATTGAGGACATGAGAACAAGTATAAATGCCCTAACCTCCTCATCTTTCAAGGCAGGGGGTTGATAAATATTGTATAATGAATAATAATAAAAATAATAGTAAAAAATAACAATAATAGTCATCGTGACTGCAGTTTCTCAATGTGTTCTTTAATCTTTGTTCTTCACTTTAGAGGTGTACTTAGAGGTGAAATTTAATAATTCCTTCCATTTTTCTTTAATTTTTTTCCATCTGTTGAATTCAAGTGAAATTTTCAAAAAGTAAAAATAAAATGGAGAATGTGCAGCAATTTCATTTTTTCTAGAATTCTTCTTTCCAGCGATCTCAAGAGCTGGTTTTCTCCCTAGGTGGCTGGAAGTCCAGGATGACTCTCTCAAAATGTTAACAGTGTTTGACGTTCAGATTGTTGGAATTTTGTGCGATTCCAAGGTGCACAACTGATACGTATTTATAACTTTACTGTATCTCTTTAATGTTCATAATAGGCATGACTCATTTAAAAAGAATAAAAATCCTGAGTTCTTTTCACATGCAGATGAAGTGCCCCTACCCAGGGCCTATCTTAGGGCAGTGGTGGGAACCAGCTTTAGACAGACTATCAGGTTCAACTTTCTGCCAGTCTATTAGTTCCTTGGTGCCTCAGCTTCCTCACCTGTAAAATGGGGACAATAATAGTCCCTAGCACCTGTCTCAGGATAGTTTGGAGAAGTAAGTAACATAATGATCATAAAGTGCCAGGCAATGGAAATGCTTAGTAAATGTTCTATTCAGAGTGGCCACAAAGTCTCAGTGATGCTAATAAGAGGTGATTTGTATGCTTCCTTCTATTCTCCACATAAATTTAAAATGTCCCCATGTTCTTTGAGGACCGGTGGCTGACGGCTGTCTTTAAGTCTTCAACTGTTGTTAGGCAGAGCTGTTATTCAACAAATAATTATCAAAGGACCTAATTTCACAAAGGGGGACTCTGTGGCCACTCTGAATTGTTCTATAGGTATTGCCACATAAATCCGTTCTCGCTAGCTCTGTTAACTGAATATATAAAATTTTCAAAAATTGTTTTAAGTAGTTCTAAAACAGCCTATGTGGCTAGATGGCAATGGATAACAGGCCATTTGTAAATAGGTCCTGAGTCAGCAGTGGGCAACGTGGGTCAGCTGAAGGCAGGTGTGGCTGGGAGGGGAGGGGGGCAGGCTGGTTCTGCCTCCCCCAACCCAAAGAAACGATTCCAGTAAAGATCATCTCTGGGTCTCTGCCCTGAGCCTGTAAAGGTAAAAAAGTAGGAGCCAAGGTCTAAGTGACCTCCAAGGGGACACTTCTGCGACTTCATACCAACCCCCCTCCCTTCTCTGACCTCCCTTCTCTCCAACCCCCCACCTCCAGCTACCCCCCACCCCCAGCACACACACACACACACACACACACATACCCTCTTCCCAGGTACTTAGGGGCTGGAGGAGAATTATCCTAAAAGCAGCGCTGAGATTTGTAGAATTACATCTCCTCCTTCCCCTTGAGGCCTTAACAGAGGAATTGGATTTAATCTGTGAGAAAAAGTGCTCTTGTTTCCTGGTGGGAAAAACAGAAGCTTTTGATTTCCATGAGATAAGGTCCCTTTGTGGTAACACAGTTTTGTGCCTTTCTGTCATTGCTTTTTACAAGGTGACTAATAAATAATCCTCATAACACAAACACAGCCTGCATCCATCACGCCCAGACTGCAGGCGCTGAGGGATGATCCCTAATGGGTAATAATAATAGCTACCATTTATTGATTGGGCACTGGGTACCAGGCACTGGGCTAAGCATCCCCATGCATTATCTTCACTGAAGATACGGTCTCTCCTCTGCCTCTTCCCTCCTGTCAGTGCACTTAGGCTGCCCTGAGCCTCTCCAGCTATTTTGTTCCTTCTCTATAGAGACTCGTGTCCCCTTGGTGGGGACATGCCCAGTGGCAGCCCCAACCTGGCAGGGCACTGAAGCAATGCCTCTTCCTCTCTATGTCCTCAATCACTCTGTTGGGCTATTTCAGACTGGCCCTTCCTCGAACAGAAGTGCTAAGAGTCAAGTCTTAGATTAAATTTGGGTAGAAGAACTCTGGTTCTATGCCCAAGAGTGGACAGCTACAGCTTTTATCTGTCCAGCATTTCTCTCTCCCCATTGAAGAACTGCCTTGCTTCCATCCCAGGTGGCTCTGTGCGAACTGTCAATCCAATCGCAACATCCTGCCGGTCTTCTAACCACACAAACATGGCATCTCACCCTCAACCCACTATGATTTCTCTTGGAGGTGGTACATAACCCAAGCATGGCCAGCAACAGTTTTTCCGTATAGGTTCTACATGGATGCAGCCTCTTACTCCACCATCATGTAGGCCCAAAGCACCCAGAAGCCGTCGTGTTGCCACATAAAAGACATAAGGCAGAGCCGAAAGAGGAGGACTGTCCCAGTAACACTGGATCCAGCTATTCCTGAAGCCGTCCATTCTCTGGACTTCCTTGGAACCTAAGCGAATAGATTCCCTTTCATGTTCAAGTTTCTTTGACTGGGCTTGCTCTCATGAACCACCAAAAGAATCATGGAAGCATGAGAGTGAAAGATAGTTTCACTGGAATCCAGCCAGCTCGTGAGAGCATTTGGAGCCACAGCTTTATCTAGTAATCAAGGGTTCCTGTGCCAGCTTCATTCTCTGTATATATACCATAGTTCCTTGATTTGAACGTGCCATCAGTAATGACACCCGTTGTCAATTTAATTAGAGCTTCCCTTTTTTGGAAAAAGAAAACTACACCATGAACTGCATGTGTTGGTTGTTTAAAGGTTTGCTTCGAGTTCAGAAGGGTTAAACTATTCAGTGGAGTGTAGACGGGCAGGGAGTCCATCTTAGAATCAAGGAGAGAGAGAGCTTCCCTAGAGGATTTTTCAGGAAGGGATAGTCTAAGGTAGGTTCCAGGTAGTCCTGCAACCTAGGCAAATACCATCTTAATTCCACTCAATTCTGTTATTTCCAACACTCTCCTACACCTGGGAGCATGGTGTGGTTCTGACAGAAGGTTCCCTCTCTGGCTCTGGACTCACAATCCTCACTCTCCCTCCCTCTTGCACAGCACACACTTCTGCCTCTGTCCCTTCTAGGCAGGGCTGGGCAGCCCAGGTCCTGCTGCTACTGGTCATTCGCCAATTACCACTGCAGACAGTGCACATGGCGAGGCTGCCGCGGGAGCACAATCTCCCACCACTTGCCATCCACGGCTCTTCCTACTGACGTGGGCAATCCATGAGCCGAGTCCCCATTTAGGGTTAAACGATCTCTCCATAGGGAAGCTAATCAGATCTGAGATGGAGAAGTCTTCCCAGAGAAATACAGCTTGCCCAGACAGATGCACTTTCAGCTACGGTGCCTTCCCTGCCTCGGCCAAGAGGCTGAGCGGGGAGGAGAGGGTTCCTTCCTGGACGTGATAGGTCCTGTGCTCACTTCTGGCATGGGCATTTCATGGGACCCTCTGATGATGGAAATGCAGATGGTGCTTAGGATACAGGAGAGAACTTCATTGGGAAAGAAAGGGAGACTTTTAAGTGCTCCTAAAACCTCACTGACCAGGACTCCTCCTAATTCCCCTATATATGGCTGTTCCATGACACGTTTGCAATTAGATGTGACCCATGCAGCCCCTGCAGGGGCAGAGAGGTCATTAGAAGGTAGAGTCCAAATTACAAATGTGGCCACAGGCTCAATGTCACAAGTCAAGGGGAGCCCACTGAGCTGGAGCCACCTTTGCGCTCGCCTGGGTGGCCTGGTGTACGACTGGGCTCCTGCCTCCATTTCCCTGACTGGTGCTTCAGCTCCCCTAAGACTGGAAACTTATTTAATCTGGTCACCAAGCCTGGGACCCTGATGCTCTGCTGAGCTCAGACAATCTTTCTTCCATGGATAGCCCCTGCTCCTCTGCCACCTTGGATTTATATTCCAGTGGGACCTATGCAGCCCCCTTCCCAGGGACAAATGTAAATCATGACGCTGTCCTCTCTGCCATCCAGATATGTCTTCTGTGATGCCTGAGATCAGGGATGACAAAAATAGCACACGTGCCACCATTCCTCCCATCCATGCCCATGCAGGCATCACTGACTGATCTCTGAACTCTTCTCAGTGAATCTAGATGACGCCTCAATACATAGTCCTTGGCAGCCACCACCAGTTGACTGATACTGGCATTCAAGGTGAGAGCCATTTGCCCTTTTTGCTGGACCCTTCTATCCATCCACACGAGGCCCTCTGTCTTTTAGGCTCCAACTTATCTTGGTTCATCACTAAGCCCATCTTGATTCCCAGCCAAATCAGACACCTTTGGGGCAGTCCTCCCAGGCCACCTCACCCGATTCCCTCAGTCCCTAACTTGGAGGCTAACATCCTGCCTCCTAGGAGGGACACACTCCCCATTGCACCTGGAGAATTCTGTGGCAGCTCAACCCTACCCACACCTGCTCTGATTATTCTAGGAGCTTCGACCAAGGGCTGCCACCAAGCCAGCTGTTTATAATCCACCCATCCCATCCCAGTTCTGATTACCTGACTCCAGTTCCCCATCCCACCCTGGGGCCAGAGGAATTTTTTCTACAGTACAAATAACAGTGAAGATGGGTGAGCAGCCCGCGCCTCCGGGGTCTCAGGACCAGAGGTTCTGGGCTCATCCCTCATGCCCACGTTTGTGATTGCTGGTTACGAGCCTGTCTGTCTTACTGGGTTGTGAGTTCCCAGAGGGACCAAAGGACCTGATCCTGCTCATCTTCATTTTTATCTTATTATCAGCAGAAGTCAGGGATGGAAAAAGGAAGGCACCTCAGTTCATTCTTGGAAACCGGCTCGGGAAGTTTCTGCTCTCTGTCTCAACTTTTCCCCGGGGACCTCTGGCCACATCCAGGGTGGGGACATGAGCATTCCCACAGCCCTGGCTGTGGGAGAGTGGAAACCCTCAAGGAATAACAAGAAAGCACTGAGGAGGAGGGTAAGCGTCCTCCAGGGAGCCAGCTGGCCAGACTATGTCCAGCATGGGCTCTGTGAACACTCTGCCAGCTCACTGCCTGCAGAAAGTCTGCTTCTTGTCTGGAGAGAGGCAGGCTCCATGAACAACAGAGCATCCTGGAATATAAGTGAAGCCCCAGAGCACCCCAGCATCTGCGCCTAGAAGTACATCCAAGAGGATATGCAGGGAACTGGCCGTCCCCAACCTGAAATGCCGTCTCTTTCTCCCTCTCTCTCTGTGTCTCTCTCTCTCCAGGACTCACATGCCCCTGAGCTTTGTTACCTCGTCAGGCCTGACTCAGCCTCCTGGGGGGTGCCCTGCTCTGTGGCAAATGCACAGGTGCACTTGCTCGGTCCTCAGTGAGTGAGTAGCAGGTCCAGAGCCCCAGACCGTGGCCATGAAACAACAGTCTCCTGCAAAACAGGAGCTCTTCTACGATTCCTCCAGCTGCTGGGATGCGGGCAACCCCTCAGGACTGGCATCCTCTGACCCCTGTTGGTGAACCATCTTTTCCTTGTCAAGCTGGTGAACCACTGTTGAAACATGTTAATATTCAGTGTCAAGGAGGGTGTGAGGAAATGGGTATACGTTGCCGGCAAGAATAAAAATCCTTCCGGAAAGCAATTTGAAACTGCCTACCAAAAGTCTTTGAAATAGCCGTGCCCTTATGGATTTATTCTAAGCAGACAATCGGCTGCACCTAATGATTTATGTATAAAAATTTTTCACTGCGGCTTTATCTATCACAGGAGAAAAGTGGAAACAATTTAAATTTTAAACACAGGGGATTGGTTAAATGTATACCAATATAGATATATTATATATATTTAAAGTTCTAATTTTATGCTCACATATACACACAAATGCCTGAAAGGCTAAATAGTGACATATTAATTGTGGTCCTATCTAGAGGGTCAGATGAGAGCTGATTGTAATTTTCTTTGTGCTTTTTGTGTGTTTCCCCATTTTGCCCCATGAACATGCAATACTTTCATAATCTGTAAAAGCAAGACGTGTGCTCTCAAAAAACACCGAGCATCTCCAAGTCTGGCTGTTAAGCCTCAGTTTGAGTATAAATCTTTTGACTCTTTGAAAAAGCCTAGAGATCTCACTGAAACTAACAAACGATGATGCTTTATAAAGCACGCAAAACACAATCAGGGCTCTGAAAGGTGCTGCCAGTTCTCTGCGCTTATCAGTCAGTGGGCACAGGTGAGAAACAGAATGCACAGCTGTGCCTGGCACGTGATGTTTCACCAGGCATCTTCCCGCAGGTTCCTCGTTTCGCCTCCCCAAATACCGCGTGAACAAGGCATGACAGGTATTAGCACTAACCCCGTTTTTATAGAGGAGGAAATGCAGGTCATTCAAGCTGGTCGCTCCGGTGAGGAGCCCGGCGGGGCGTGATCCCGGTGTCCTGACTCCCATGCCCTCAGCAGTGCCGTGCTGCCTCTTGTCATCTGGAGCACGGTGGATGGGCAGAAGTTTCTGGGAACCAAGATGGCCAGGACTAGGCAATGACCTAGATGAAGTCAGTTGACTTTCATCCAGCTGAAGGCAGTCTCTAGTGGTCTGCCACAGGGCTCTGTCATTGTCCTGGCCTGTTCAGTAGAACTAAGCAGAACAACAGGTTTAGGTACCAAAAACATCTCTCTCAACTAACCACATAGGACATGGTCATCCATTTCTCTCCTTTCCAGCAAGCTCATTCTCAGTTTTCAAACCCACCCTTATCCCTCCTATAGGAAAAACAGACACAAACAAACCCAGGGGCTTGACATCTCCCCTTATCATTCAGACATCTCTTTGACGCAATGGAGTAAGGGAGCCCTCCATGGCTAGCTAACTCCACTCACCCCCGAGCAGTGCCCAGGGAGCCAGGTCCAGCAGACATTGACATTCGGCTACACTGACCACTGCAACTCCCCCTTCGCCTGGAGGCCCTGACCCCTTGGGACCCATGCACCTGACTCCCGGCTCCCCCAGGGCCTCCATGATGGTCTGTCAGTGTCAGCCTCTTCCTCTGCCTCCCTGGGTATCTCCCAGGGCTCCCAGCTCTGCCCCCTACTCTCCCTACTGAGACGTCCTCTCCCTAGGGGACCTCATGCTCTTTCATGGTGCCCACTACCACCTCGTGATGGTTAATTTTATGTGTTGACTAGCCACGAGCTGTCCAGATTAGACAAGATTTCTAGGTGTGTCTGTGAAGGCATTTCTGGAGGGGATCAGCATTTGAACTAGTGGATCCAGTAAAGCAGACTGCCCTCTCTAGTGTGGTGAGGCCTCATCCAAATGGTAAGAGCCTGAATACATCAAAAAGGTGGAGGAAGGAGGAACGTGCCCCTTTGTTTCCTGCCCCGCCGTTTGAGCTGAGACATTATACTCACCTTCCCCTCCTCTTGAACTGGGATTTACATCATAGGCTCCCCTGGTTCTCAGGCCTTCGGACTCAGACGAAATCACACCACTGTCTCTCCAGGGTCTCCAGCTTGCAGACGGCAGATTGTGGGACTTCTCACGTAACCATAAGAGTCAATTTCCTATAAGAAATATACATCTATGTCCTCTTGGTTCTGTTTCTCTGGAAAACCCTGACTAATCCACACATAAAATCTCATAAATCCTAAATCCACTTGGAGTGTCTTTCCTAAAACTGATTGACCTAGAATTTTCTGAATCTTTCTTTCCTTTCATTGCCTCTTGCCTCCCCTCACCGAATTTAATAAACATTAAGTCCTGCTGATTTCATTCCTCTGTGACTCAACCCTCGCCATTCCTCTCCATCTCCATCTGCATTACTGTTATTCCAGCTCAGGCCACATCATCTCACACCTGGACCAATGCATCGTTTTCCTAGGAGAGCCCCCACTTCCCATTTTGAACCTTTACAAACCACCCAGTGATCTTTCAAAACGTCTAATCATGCCACTTCCTCACTTCTAAATGCTGTTCAGTGGCTCTCTGTGGTCTGCAGGACAACATTCAGATCCTTAACGCTCACACAGGCCTCTATGGTCCAGACCCTGCCTCTTTTTAAGCACCATCTTGACTCCTTCCTTCCCTTCTAATTATTATTAATTCATTATTTACACTGAACCACATAGAGTTTTTCACACTCACCATGCTGGCCTTTGCCACTGAGTCTTGGCTCAGGCTGCCCTTTTCACCTGGAATGCCTCCCTCTCTATGTCTTTCCCCCTCCCTCAGCTCACTGGCCCTGAGCCTCTTCCTTTAAGAGGCTGTTCTTCCTTAAGACTTTTCCTTAGACTTTTTTTTAAGGGGACACCACCTCTAGGAAGCAGAGCCCAGGTAGCGAGTTGCGTTCCACAGCACCCTACCATCCGGGACTGTAATAATGACACATACCATCTATGGAGCATTTATAACATAAGAGAAGCATTTTTCTGCATTCTCCTATTGCAAAATCCTCATAATAAGTCTGTAAAGTTCTATTGTTCTCTTTACTCTAAAGATGAGGAAAGTGAGGCTTAGAGAGATGCAATGACTTCCCCAAGGTCGCAAAGGTCATAACCAATGGAGCTGGATCTGAATCCAGGTTGACAACTGCCAGAGCCCATCATATGACTCTCATTGATTTGTTTACAAGCCTCCCTATGCCTCTTAGAGGATCCTTCTCATCCCCTGGGCCTCTGCTTTCTCTCGGAGATCTTCTGTAACCGACCCACCTTAAGTCTGGCTCGACACCCATCCTCTGCACCCCGACAGTGCCCTGTCAGCTGCATCACAGCCCTGGTCCCTGTGCATGACTCCTGGCCCAACCCCCAGCTGAGCCTGGAGCTCCATGAGGCTCGGGCAAAGGCTGCTTTTGATCACCAGTGAATCCCCACTGCCTTGCACTATGCCAGCAATTCCTGATCAAATTACTACACGCTTTGCTTCTTTTCCCACTGGAGGCTGAGCCCTAGTCTAATAACTCTGTCTAATAACTTCTAGATGTAAAGTTGGCTGGAAGTGAACAAATGTCAAAATTGTCCAAAGTCCAGAAGTCAGCCTGGTAAACTGAGCATCAGAAGTCCCAATTTCCACCTGCTCTGGGGTGATTTTTTTTAAACACCTTTATTGTGGTGTGATTCCCGTACAGTAAACTACACGTTTCAAATGTACAATTTAATTAATTCTGATAGATGTATACACCAATGAAACCACTACCAATGAAACCACAAAATAGCTAACATTGCCATCGCTCCCCAAGAGGTGCAATTTTCGAATTCACCTGCTCTGGGGTGATGTTTTTAAATGCTTTCATCAGATGGGGAATAAAAACAAAGACAGTCTATGAGCATCCTCTCGTGAGAGTCCATCCTTTCCTCACGCTAGTTCTCTGGGCCTCTCCACCAGTTTTGTCTTTTGTTCTTTTCCAATCGTGAATGCAATGTCTATAAACATTTTCTAAACGATGAAATGAGTTGAATAAAAAAGAATAATCTGAACGTCAAGGGACCTGAGTGTTAGAAACATGTCAGCTCCTCACAGCTAGACTAGGGACAAACCACTTGGCCTGGTTGAGGTCAGTTTCCTCATCCAATTGGGAACTTAGGTGGAATGGCTGAATGTATTCTTCTAGTTGTAGAATATTCTATCAGGGCCTATGTCACCTGGCTGGTGGCCTTTCTGATTCTGCCTCCTATTCACCTTATGACCACTCATCCCCTCTAGCCACCCTTGACTCCTTACTGTTCCTTGTATGTGTCAGGCCCACCTCAGGGCCTTTGCACTTGCTGTTCCTGCTGCTTGGGTCACTCTTTCCCCAGACATCCTCCTGGCTCACTTCTTCACCTCTTTCAAGTCTTTACACAATTAACATCTTCCTAAGGAGGATTCCTGGGTTACCCAATCTAAAATTGTAACCTCCACACCCTGAGCCCATCCTACCCCCTTTCTCTTTTCAGTTTGCTCTGCATTCATCAACATCTGTATCCTAAATATTTCACCCATTTGGTTTGTCCATTATCTGCTCCGTATTCTCGAATGTAATCTCCAAAAGGGCTCTTGTTTTGTTTACTGCTTTAAGCCCCAAATTTCAAATTGCATTTGGCACACAGTATGGGCTCAATAAATATGTGTTAAATGAGTACCTGGTTCTCCATCAAAAATATACAGTCCCATAAATGAAACCAGTGAAGTATCACCAAATCCCAAACAGTTCTTTCACTAATAGCTATCAGGGCTTGGGAATAGACGTGACCCGTGTGCCTCTCTCTGAGCTTGGGTGCATTTCACTGTGACCAGCACCGGCCATTGTTTTCCTGGGGCCCCCACCTGTGATGTGTCCCCAAAGCCTCCCTTTTATGAACCAATGCTTACCCTTTAGCAAAAAAAGCCCAAGGCCAAGCCCAAGCTGCAGTTTCACTAACTGTCCTCCGTGAGCTCGCCTCGGCAAGCTGACTGAGCATTCGGGGACATCTCCAAAGGCACAGCTATGGGAGCCGAGCTTAGATTGGCATTCTGGGGAACGTGGCTTTGAAAGAAGATGTCGCGGGTTTCCTTTCAAGTATTATCACTCACCGTCATGCACGTTAGGGATTTTTCAATCCAAAGTTCCCTGGGCAGCAGGTGCCCGCCAGGCAGAGATGAGCTTCTCTCCCCGTGCTGCGGGCGATCCTTTGTCTCTCTGCCACCAGCATCCTGCACCCAGGCATGCATACCACCTGTCTTGCTGCTCAGAACACAGGCCTCCTCATGTTTCTCTCTGGACCTCAGGGTAGAACCCATGAGAGCTCTCCCGCTCTCCCGAGACCCTGCATTCCTCTGCTCGGCCAACATTTCCCGAGCCCCTCCTGGGCACTGGGCACCTGCACCTGCTTCAGGAAGATATGAAGGGAGCCAGTAAGCCCCTCGGGGTGGGGACCAGCTATCCTTTGCCAAGTTCAATGCTGTCCCTGGTTCTCCGTGCTCTGCAGGCTGGCCTGCCCTCTCCCCTCGATCTCTGGAAGGAATTGAAGCTCCAGCCACTGCAAGAACTGGGGAACTGACATAACTGGTTCCCAGCGGCACACCCTGGAAAAGGGGTGATGGGCCTTCTCTGAATACCACAGGCAAATGCAGTTTGGGGGAGTAAAGAGGACCCCTCTATTTTATCTCTACTCCATCTCGGTCATCTCGTCTAACCCATGGCTTCAGACACTATCTGCAGGCTGGGAGGCTCCAACTTATACCTGCAGACAGGTTCTCCATCCAACTGCCTATCCACCAGGTCCTCCTGATGCCTGGCAGGCACCTCCAACCTCACAGTCCCAACAGAGCTCCCCATCTCGGCACCCCTGAGCCTGGCCACCAGGGGCTTCCCCACCTCGGTCAAGAGCAGCTCCACGTTGCCAGCTACTCCAGCCAAAACTCCTGGAGGCACCTTGATTTCTCCCTAACACCCCACATCCAACCCGCCAACCAACTTTGTTGGCTCCACCTGCAAAATCTACCTGGAACTGGCCCACTTTTCACGCCCTCCACTGCTACTGCCCTTGTTGTGGGTCTCTTATCTATCTGTCCCCTGCATCTCTGCAGCTGATGCCTGCCAGTCTCCCCGCCCTCACCCTTGCCCTCCTTTGTAGGTCGGATCAGGCCATCCTCTGCTCAGAACCCGCCAGTGGGGCCCATTATGCTCAGAGTAAAAGCCAAGTCCTCCCCACAGCGCGGAGGCTGTGCCAGACCTGGCCCATTACTCTCTCTGACTTCATGAAATCCTACCTGTCTCCCACCACTTGCTCTACTCTGGCCACGCTGCCGCATCGCTGTTCTTCAAACGCGCCAGGCAAACTCTTACCCCGGGGAGCTGAGGGGGCTGCTGACTCAGCCAGGAGATTCGCCAGCAGAGGGTGGTACGGAGCCCACCAAGCAAGCGCCCACCATGCCGCCTGCCCCCTCCCTCAGGTAGTGATCACACTGCAACACAGCTGTTTGATTTCTTATCTGTCTCCCCACCTAGATCATGACTGTGCAAGTCCAGGACCAGGTCTTGCCCATCTGTGTTTTCCCAGGCCCCATTCAGAGTAGATATTCAAGGCGTATTTATGGATGGATGGATGGATGGACCAAAAAGCTAGGTTTTCAATAACTTTTACACTGTTTGTGACATTTTCTCCTCTTGATGCTTGATTGGACAGTGAGGGACCAGGAAATATGCTCTGTGTCCCAAGAAGCCTCAGGCAGAAGCCAAGAAGTCCATGTGCTGCCTCGAAGCAGCATCTTTGCTGTTCTCCAAGACTGCTGAGTGCAGCACAGAAAAGTGGACACTCTCCCTGGCTCAGGAAAGGTGAAGCTGCTGAAACCACAGCCCCCTAGACATATTTCCCAAGGCAGGTGGGGAATCTTCCCATATCTCACCTTCCATTTTAGATGGACACGGAGGCCTTAGAAGAGTTTCACATGGTCCCAGAGCAAGAAGGGAACCGGAGGAGGAAGTAAACTCTACCCCTCTGGGCTTGGTGATAGATGAACACGGCAGTTATCTCTCTGTGCTCATATATTAAGTCTATTTTACAGATGAGGAAACTGAGGCTCTGAGCTATTATAAAGCATTCCCCAGGTAACACACAATGCATGACAGATGAACACAAGAACTATTTTGTTCCAAAACTACAAGCTCATTCTACTGTCCCGGCTGTTTCCTGTTTCCCCCTGCCTCCAGAAAAGGGTGGGAGACTAGGTAGGTGAAAGGCAGGAGCAGGCACTGCAGACACTGGCTCTAGGCTTACCCGTGCCTGAGGAAGGCTGATGCCCCAGGTGAGGCTGCCCTGCCTTCTCAAGCCCTCTGCAGCTTCCTGGATCATGCAGGGCTGCAGCAGTTCCACCGGGGCTAGAATGCGGGTCAGGAGAGGGTTGTAGGATGGGGGGACTGGCCACGTGCCTGTATCACTGCAGTCTCACTGTTACAGGGACTTGATTGGCAGGGCCCAGGGCAACACTAGAGATTAGAAAATGCTTGGGAATCAAAGTCAATCGAATTAATGGATGGGGAGTTGCTGATTTAAAGTCATGAGTTACAGGATCACAGAGCCATTGAATTAGCAACTCTGAGATTTGTCGTGAATTTTCGAAGACGTCTAGGGAAACAGCCTATCCAGTTCAGCCAAGCTTCTTGCATCAAAGAAATTTCAGCAGGAAAAGAACCTGGGTGCCTGTACCTGGGGTCCAGGAGTTCAATCTAGTGTGGCTGGCCACTGGCATAACCTGTTTCTGAAGTTTCCTGCTCTGTTGTTTTGTTTTGTTTTTTTTTTTTAACAAAAGTCCATTTGCATTTGACTCACCTCCCTCTCTCTTTCTCTCCATCTCTCTGTGTGTGTGTGCTTGCATGTGTTTTTTTCTTTCTCAGTGGTGAATAAAATAGGAGTGCATTGTACCATTGATAGAATGTTAAATATACACTAGTTTGAGAGGTATGTTAACAGCATCTCTAGCAGACCTTGATAAATCAAACCCTTGCTTGATCACCTCTAGAGATAGAGAACTCACTACCTCACAAGGCAGCCTACTCCAACTTATGACAATGAAGGCCATGGAAAATTTCTTCTTGATTCTTGGCTGAAATTCACTGCTCAGAGGGGCATCTTCTCAGGAACACAGGCCTCCTCTTGTTTCTCTCTGGACCTCGGAGCAGAACCCATGAACTCTCCCACTCTCCCAAGACCCTGCATTCTTCTGCTCAGCCAAGATTTCCCGAGCTCCTGCTGGGCGCTGGGCACATCTATTCATTGGACATTGTTCTCTTTGGAGTAATCCAGAAAAAACATTTATTTGTCTTTTCCATGACAAATTATCAAGTCACTTCCAGGTCTTCCTTTTAATTGTTCTTTGTGGGATCATCACTACGTCCCTCGTTCGTTTCTCCCAAACACCTGTTCTGTGCTGGGTCTTATGGGAGATACAGTCCATGACCCTTGAAAGCACCTTGTCCTGATCATTCCTTTATTATGTGGGGAGTCTATACGTCTATCCATCCAGCCATATGATAATCAGCTCACCTCAATCACAGCCAAATGAAATTTCTATGTAGTTTTCACAGACACCAGGACTTCATTGCTGTTGATTTTGCTTTACTCTTTGATTCTGAATTTTCTATTTGCTCTTTATCACATAGTCAGCACTAGAGAACTCATAAAGTGGAACTTAAAATTAAAAAATCACCACAGTCCCACTGCCCTCCCATATCAATTATTTCCTTTTTTATTTCCATCCTGTCCCTGTCCATATAAGACCTAGTTTCCATGGTGGTAATAAATATGGGGAAATAATTCTGTATTCTGCTTTTTTCACTGAAAAAGATCATAGACATCTTTCTGTATCACTAAATAATGCTATTATAATTGTAATTAGCTGCATAAATCCATCAGGTAGATATACCATAATTTCCTAGCCAGTCCCCTATTGTTGGACGTTTTTACAGTGTCCAATTTTTCATCATTATAAATAATGCTGAAATCAACACTTTCATGCATATAACTTTCTTCTTCTGTTGAATTATTTCTGTAGGATATAATCCCAGGAGGGGAATTACTGGGTCAAATGACAGGAGCACTTTATGACTCTTGATACACGTTGTCAAATTGGATTCCCAAAGGACTAATTTCCATCGCCACCAGCAATGTGTGAGCATTCCATTTCTCTGCAACGACCCAGCACTGTATCATGTCCTCACAAGGCTCTTCGAGCTAATTTACTAGGGATAAAGTGTTGTTTCATTGTTTTAATTGAAATTACTTTGATTACTAGCAAGACTGAATAGCTTTCCTGTGTGCTTACTTGCTGACTCTATTTCCTCTGGTGTGAACTCCAGATAGCTTTCTTACCACTTCGGGGCTGGTTACATAATATCGAGATTAATCCTTTCCGGCCATATTTGGCATAATATGATTCAACGTCAGCTGTGTTTCTTTCTTTTGGATGCTTTCTATTTACATTTGAATATAGATTAGTGCATCATTTCCTGTTGTTAGATCTTTCAAAGTAAAAACCTTGGCATTATTGTCAATTGTAGTGGAATACTTTATTTTGACCCAATTGTCCCAGCTTTGTGAAACTATTTTATTTTTTGCAGGCTGAAGTAAAAAATCCTGGGTTCAAACTCACATTCTACCTCTTAATGAGCTGTGTGACCTCAAGCAAGTTACTTAACCTCTCTGTGCCTTATCAGCAAAATGGGGATAATAATAGTGCCTACCTCATAGGACTGTTGTGTAGATTTAATGTTAAAATGTAAGGCACTTATAAGAGTACCTGGCACCTGATAAGAGCTGAAGTGATGTTAGCTTTCATTGCCATCCTTACAATGATCGCTGTCCAATGCATTTGCTCTTCCTCCCTGCTCTGAATCCTCTGCAAAATTTCCAAGTGTGCTCTCTACAGCTTCATCAACATTGCTTATAACTGGAGACCACAGTCCTTGAACATTCAACTATTCACTACGACTTTTTCTTTTTTTTTTTTTTGCTTGTTTGGGTTTTTTGGGGGAGAGGGCGTGGTAATTAGGTTTATTTATTTATTTTTAATGGAGGTACTGGGGTTTGAACTCAGGACCTCATGCATGCTAGACATGCACTCTACCACTGAGCAATACCCTTCCCTGTCATTGGGACTCCTAAGGTGAGCTTGTTCAGTGGGTTGCGGTTACATCATGAATGTCTGTAGACCAGACAAGACTATCATAAATAGTTTCACTTAAGCCATCAGGAAAGCCAAGCTGCTCCACATGTGGGACATTCCTTTTCTTCCAGCAGCTTAGGTCCCCATCCACAGGGAATGTGGGCAGGGTGGGGTGAGCCCGAGGATAGCTCTCCCCTTGTCCTGGCACTCTCCCCGGTACTGATGAAGGTCTGGGCACATTCTGAGCTGGATAATGGTCCCCACCTGTGACCGGCTCCTTTGCCTCTGGTTCCCCCTGCCCTCCTCATCATCTCTAAAGCAGAAATCTCAGAGTCACCTCCCTGCTTCAGACCCTTTGGTAATGGGCTCCCTCTGTGAATAAAGCCCCAGGCTCCTTCCGGGGCCTCCCAGGCCCTGCACGAGCTGACCCCTGACCCCTGTCCAGCTCAGCTCCTGCCGCCCCCATTTCTCATGCTTTACACATGGTTCCCCACCTCAGGATTCCTTGCATGTCTCAAATACAGACACTCTTTCTTTCTTCTGGCCTTTGACTTCATTCATTCATTCCTTCATTCATTCACCAACTATTTCTTAAGCACCTAACATAGGTCATAACCTGTTAAGAAGCTAAGGATTCAGCAGAGAACAATAACAATGCAAAAGAGACAAAAAGACCCTGACTCCAGAAAACTCACCTTTGGTAGGGGAAACAGACAGTAGGCAAGTAAACAAATAATTGTATCATACATCAGGGGGTGACGGGAAGTGATGGGCTGGGGTGGCTGTGTTAACTCCTGTGGTCAGGAAGGCCTCTTTGACAAGGGCAGTTTCAGCAGACACCTGAACAGGAAGAGGTCCCCAGGAAGAGGGCCATGGGGCCACCAGGGTCCAGAAGTACAGGCAAAGGGAACAGAATGTGCAGAGGCCTTGAGGCTGCAATGTGCTTGGCTTGCTCGTTCCCCGGCCCCCTCCACTTCACAAGACTAACTCCTGTAATTTAATGCACTATCAAGTCCAATCGGCATGACTCCGAAAATGTGCTGGATAAAGGTCTTAATGGAGGGCTGGACGTGAAGAGCTGGAAGGAAGGTTGAAAAGCAGGGAAGGAAAGCCATTGTCTGCAAGACAGGGTCTCAGGCAGCATCAGTGGCCTCAGCAAGACTAGGCTGGGGCCGGTAGGTCCTGGGAGGCGCTCCAGCATCATGTCCTGCGCCCCCTGCCTCTCCAGGGCCCCTTCTTTCTGTGGGGTCGGAAGATGTGGAACTTGGGAAACTGTATGGAACTCATCTGGGGAGGCAGCACCGAGTGGCAAGAGGTGGGCTTTGGAACCAAACCAGTTTTCAAACTGCTCATAACCCTCAGGTGCTGTATAACCTCAGGCAAGGTAACTAACCTCTCTGGGCCTTGACTTCCTTCTCTGTACAGTGGGGATTCCTGAGGCCTCGCTCGCCAGCTGGTGATGTGTCAATGTCCTACAAAGCTCCCACTGCACTGCTGAACATGTCACGTCGAGGCCGCTCGACAAGACCTGGGCCCCCTGTTTTCTTCATCTCAGAGGCCCTGGGCTCAGGGACCCAGGGCATGTATGCGGATGCAGAACTGGCAAACAACGCCTGTCATTCAGCGTGGTGTAACCTGCCCATCACCAGGTCTCCAAATCAGAATCTCCTACCAACGCCCTGAGTGCTTTCCTCTCCTGCTGTTCAAATGGAATGTCAAGGGGTTCAACCCTCAATTATCCACACTAATGAAGGGAAGAGCTGGAAAGAATACTCCAAAACAGTGGCTAATCACCCCCCACCCCAAGTCATCAATTAATAGGAAGAGGTGGATGGGAACATCCCATCTGATACCAACTACCTGGACACGTTCTCTTCCCACTGCTGCTCAGCTCCTGGGATGGGAGGTAAGTGCCCCCATGGAAGAGGCAGCAGAAAGGCACGTATCCCCTGACCCTCCAGGGTGAAGGTCAGTTGAGGAAGCTCTGATGAGATCACCTGACCCAGGTCCCCAGGAAGGAGACAGATGTGTGTGTCCAGTTATAGTCAGGTCAGGGCAGTGGTTGAAGGCTGACCCTCCCACCTCCTACTCAAATGGGAGAATTACATCCAGGTCCCCACCCAGTGATGTCCTTAGTGCCTTGGGGTCATTGGAGGAGGGGCTGGCAGTGGTCCTGAGGGAACCATGTTTAGATGCTATGGGCTCCCCTGACTTGGGCACAGATACAGGAGGCAGGATCAAGATCAGGGCATCCCGCTGCCTCCCGCGAGAAGATCGTTTATCAGCTGAAGACCTGTGCTAATAGGTGTTCAATAGAGTTCAATGGAGAAAATTGAGAAGTAATGAGACTTGGGGCCCAGAGAATACATTAAGAGGTGATCGCATGTCCAGCGAGAGCCACCGCCTGAATGCTGAAAAGGAGAAGCCCTGACTGTCGGAGAGTCCTGGGTCAGAGAAGAGGTCAGAGCAAAGAGCAAGGCTGGGGGTGATCAAAAGCAATTAAGCAGTTACCATGTTTCACAGTTCTAGGGAACACATTTCTCTCTACACTTTCATATGTTTGAAATTGGGACGTCTTAAAATCGATGGCACGTCGTACTTTAATTGGCAGCACGTTTCTCTTTCTTAATGGTACATCCAACAAAGCTGCATCTTATAACTGAGGGCACCTTGGATGCAATGGAATATAGTCCCAGGTACCTTGAGTAAATCTCTTTCCTTGTCTGGATCTTTTACCTTGGGTGAAATATCCTATTCACTTATTTAATCATTATTTATTGAGCATCTACCAAGTGTCAGACCCCGGGCTAGGCACAGCTGTGAACATGGGTCATAACAGCCCGCACGTCTGCTTTCTGAGAGTCTATTCCACACCAGGACTGTTAGGAACCCTTGACACGTGTTGTCTCATTTGTTCCCAGCGATAATCCATGGAGTAGGGATTATTATTATTACCATTGTCCCTGTGACAGCGGAAGTCACAGGTGGTTAAGTGACCTGCTCAAAGTCCTACACTGGCTGCCAAGTGGCTGATCCAGGAGTCGATTCTTCCCCCAGCTCAGTCTTGCTTCTCCCCTGTGTGTTCTGGCTATCTGGGAGCACACACTGGAGGGGAGAAGGCAATACACAAGGGACCCATGTGATGGAAGGAGACACACAGGGAGCTAAGAAGGAGAGTAACAGGAGTGTTGGGCAACCCCTAGATTTGGTTTAAACAGAGACTGGAAGGAGACAAAGAGGCAGCGAAGAGTGGCCATGTAGGGGAGGGAAGGTTCAGGAGAAGGGACCCAGCATGTCTGAGGGATGAGTGGCAAGACAGAGTGCAGTGCATCTGAAGACCAGGCCAATGTGGCTGAAGGAAGAAAGGGGTGGAGGTGGGGTGGATGCCCAGGGCTTTCATGGCCAGGTAAGGAGTTTGTGCTCCATTCGGGAAGTAATTAGATGGTTTTAAGTAAAAGCTCTCCAAGATCCTTGCACTCAGCCTCTAATGATTCTTTGTATCATGGGTGACTGTGGACTCCTAGGAGGAAGGCCCTGTAGCAAGGCTGCCATGGGCAGCTATTCAGGCAGAGCGCTGCAAAAGGGTGCCCAGGCAATGGGGTGATGAGAACTAAAAATCAAGCCTGCACTCCATCCACTAAGCTGCACACTCACAGGGCTGTGTCCCCTCAGGGTGGCCACTTGTGCTAATTTGCACAAAAGCCCTCTGTGGGCTGGCAGAGATCCAGGTTAGGAGAGGCAAGCACTGGTTAGTACTGCAGTGTCCCTACTGTGTGCCAAGCCCTGATGACACAAAAGAAGAAACAAAAAATAGGTGACATTCCTCACTCTTGGAGACCCACAAGGCTTGACAAAGGTTTTGTCATAGGAAAGAATTTTTCTTTTCATTCCTCCAAAATACACCAGCCCCTATTCTAAGAGTTTCCTTTGACTGAGTGCCTACTATGTGCCCAAAGTGGTGCCAGGTGCTTTCTGTGCCTTACCACTAATGCTCACACCCCCCTCGAAAGGCAGAGGTTACCCCATGTCCCATAGGAGGCAGCTGAGAAGCTCAGTGCCTTGCCCAAGGTCACACAGTGGGGACGTGGCACTTGATCTCCAGACACCCAACCAGGCATGAGAGCAACTTTCTCCACGTGGCCGAGGACTTGGTGTTTCATGAATAGAGACTCTGGGCCAGGCAATTTCCAGGCATTCAGTCTTTGAGTCCTCATTACAAGCCATTGGGGTGGGCCTTACAGTTTTTTCTTTTGCAAAAAATCAGCTCAAGGAGGTTGGGAGAGGCCCAAGGTGTCATGGCTAGTCAGGGTTTACGCCTACCTCTTCCTGAGCCCTGTTCCTCTGCTCTTACTCACTCCTCTCCAACAATTTTAGGTCTCAGAGCTTCTCGAAGGTGATTCATTCATATTCCTCAAAGTCTACCTTGGGACCTGGCACAGAGCAGGTTTGCAGTACACATTCGTCAAATGAATGAACAAACAGGGACGGAGAAGTAAAGTGGATGCGCACCTCACCTGCATGTAATCCAGCCACCTGTGGATGCTCTATTCCCCTCATCACTGTATCTTCTGACCCCCTGACCTGGGGAAGGTCAGGACACTGGAATCTGGCATGATATATCATCTTCAAGCTATGTAAATATTCTTCCCCAAAGGGGTAAATATCACTGCATATGATGAACTGTTTGTGGGATTACTGAGGACGTGAAATGAAATTCATCCTGATTCCCCACTTATTGAGAGGCGCTGCCCAATTTGTCTCAAATGTCACATCTGTGTGTCTTCATTTACTCCGCCACTGTACTGATTAAAAGGAATGCTCTCCCACTCCCAAGGCAGAGCCCTCAGCAATGGAGTGGGTTCGCTCAGGAAGGAGGCACACACAGTCCCCTCCTGGGCAGAGGGAATGGCCGTTCATCACCTCCCCCCAAGAAGGGGCCCCCTGCCAGACACGCTGTTCTGGCCTGGCTGGGCTGAGTGGTGAAAACTGCATATTCAGTGTCTATGTGTATACGGTCAAAGAGCGTCCATTAGCCCAATTCTGAGCTGTCTGTGGAATGCCCCAGGATGGGGGAGCTCTTTCGGAACGAGGAAATTGTCTGAGAGGCCAGGACAGGGGAATCAGCAGGTCTGATTACAGGAGGGAATGAAACCAGGAAGGGTCCATTTCTGGACCTCAATTTCCCTGTGTGCAAAGTGACATGATCACCTCAGCCCTGCTCCCTGCTCCAAAAGCCAGGAAAGCACACTCTGTCCTGAACCTGCCTCTGTCTCCTGGCAGAATGACACACGGAGCTCCATCTCCATCTGCCGGTCCCTCCAAGATGCGTGTGTCTGACCCCGTTTTACTAGGCTGTGGTCTTTAGAAAGAGATGACATTACTGACCTTGCAACTGGGAGCAAAAGCTCACCAAGAAGTGACACTAAATCGAGCTCTTCCTCTTTCTCCCCCCTGTTCTGTTCCCTTTGGGAGTGTGGACGGATAGGGGTAGAGGGGGCAAATTGTGACTGTGAAGAAGAGGCTTGGCTGAAACATCAAGGACTGCACACAGTAGGCTCTCAAGACGTATCAGCTCAGTAAATGAAAGAACTTCTACCATTAACTTTATGTGTGATGTCAGCCTCACTGGGCTCAGTTTTTCAGGTGGACCAATGGTTCATGGGTAGACTTCAGGACATCTGAATTATATTTTTAAAAATACAGAAAAGTATTGTGTTTCTGTGAGTGTGTGTGTGTGTGTGTGTGTGTGTGTGTGTGTGCACGCATGTATGTGTGTGTCTGGAGACAGTCACAGCTTTCAAGTCCATGACCCCAAAGTCTAGGGTCTGCTGAATGTGTCACTCGTGCCATTAGCTCTAAAGCCACCATCTCTGATACAAAGAAAAGAGACCATGAAAAGACTAAGTTCCTGGGATTGGCCTCATAAGCTCCAATCTACCAGGTGACAGGGCCAGCAACCCCAACGGGCAGTGCTGGGGCTCATGGATACGGAGACTCCTCTGCTCCTCCCTCACAGAAGTCACGGTCTGTTTATAAGCCCAGACACACCATGAACAACTGGGTTGAGGACTTCATGCAAACTCAGGAGCCGAGGGGCTGGGGTAGGGCTGGGATTCTGACCTATGGAATTGACATCTCTTTTCTTCCATCTCCAGAAATAATCCCAGGCCAGGGAGGTCAGGATGAAGGTGACTTCATTAATTCGTTGACATTTATGGAGCACAGACAACTTGCCAGTCCCTGTGCTGAGTACATCATGTGACTTGTGTGTTCTCTTCCTTAGTCCTCACAATTCTGTGAAGTATTATTCTTACCCTGATCTTACAGATGCTCAGAGAAATGAAGCAACTTGCCCAAGGTCACACAGTAAATGAGTGGCAGAGATGATATTTGATTCCAGATATGCTGCAACCCAGAACCTGAGGTCTTAATCATTGTACTATGCTGCCCCTCCCCTTATGGCTGCCAGGGAGTTTGCAAAAATACGTGTTCCTCATCCTTCTAGAATCTATGTGGAGATAATAAGTGAAATAGAACAGGTCTGATTTTTAAGGAAGGCTCTTATGTATTTGAGAATGAGAACCCAAGATGGAACTTAGATTTAGCTAAACAAAAATACCTGTTTTTATTTTATTTTTAAATTAAAAAAAATTTAGTTAGTTAGTTATTTGGGGGAGGGGGTAATTAGGTTTACTTCTTCTAATGGGCACTGGGGATTGAACCCGGACCTCATGCATGCTAAGTGTGCACTCTACTGCTGAGCTACACCCTCCCCACTAAGTACTTGTTTTTAGATCTAGCTGATTATATAGCTCTAACTGACCGAGACCCAGCCCTCAGACATGGGATCTCCTTCATGAAATGAAGTGTCAGAGTGGCTGCTTAAGATTAATGCTGTTAAAATGCAAAAGGTGCAACCAGGGTTAGGCATTAAAGCCTGCAGAGACTGCCGTCTACCTGACATTTCTGATCTGCTTATGACTCTTGTCTACCTGCTGATCAGCCTGGAAGAGGCAGAAACCGTCCCATACGATCTCTGAGAGCTGTGCGTGGAGAAGGTGTGAAGCCTCGATGCTGGAGGTGGGAGAAACGACATCTAAATGGCAGCAAGACTAGAAACATTGGGGAGAGACAGGCTGTAGGGGAGAGGGGTGGAAATCGGGCAAGTCAGAGGCTTCCACACACTGGAAGACAGACACAGAAGGACACACAGCAAGCACTGGAGAGTCTGAGACAGAAAGAGAGTCACAGAAGCCAAGACTGACACAGCTGAATTCTAGAAGGATTTAAAAGTGAAATGTAAAAATAGAAAGCTAAAAGACTAAGATGAACATCTAAATGAATATTTAGCTGGTCTTGGCATGGAAAAGGTCTTTCTAATTATAATACCAACAGTTTATTATAAAAGAAAAATTTAAAATTTAAAAGTTAGTGACATAAAAATGAAAACTGCTGCACATCAAAAGGAAACTCAATGTATTAGTATCCTTGATATGCAAAACCACTCGCAAAAAGGAAAGGGAAAAGTACTAACACCCCAAAAGAAAAGTAGGCAGAGACAGGGACAGGCAATTTACAAAATGATCTACAAAAGTCCAGACAGTGATGACAGGTGCTCAACCTTCCCTATCATCAGAGAGATGCAAATTATAACCACAAATGAGATTTCGTTGCACCCATTTTAATCAATGAAACTGACTTGAAATGCACAACATAGGTAAAGAGAGGGAATGGGCCCGCTCCAGCCTGGTGGGTGGAGGTGTGCCTCAGCAGAATCTTTCTAAGGACACCATGGAATTATGTATTAAAACGTAAAACTGACCCACTCTTTGACCCAGCAATTGCACTTTCAAGAATTCACTCTAAGATAATTAGATGAGGGTTTAAGTTGTATGTATAAGAATGTTCTTAACACACTTAAGTGTCCACAGAAGATGACTGGTTAAATAATTGTGGTACAGGCAAACCACAATGGCTTCCTCTCTGATATTCATTATGAAGAACAAAGTAGGCCTGCTTTTATTAACACAGAAAAATGTCAGCCTTGTTAACCAGACTACAGAACTACACAGATAGCATAACCCCAAGTGCACACGGATCTGCATCTCAGTGCACGTGTTACAGGGTGCAGAGAGTTGTCAAATGGACACTCCCTGGAATAGCAGAGGCGAGGCTAGGACCCCCTGGAGTGGGTGGGCAGTCCAAGCCAGGCAGAGCAGGACGGGGCGAATCTGTGTGTCAGTAGGAGGTAAGTGGGGTCAGGGTTCCTGGGGAATCAGCACCAGAAATGGGGATGTAAGGAAAAATACAGGATACTCCATTCAGTTTGAATTTCAGATTAATAGTGGATAACTTTTTAGTATAAGTCTATCCCGTGAAATATTTGGGATAGACTTATACTAACTTTTCTTCTGAAATTTTACAAACTTGAATAATTAAAATTCAAATTAACTGGGCATCCTTAATTTTTTCTGGCAACCTTAGCTGAGATGTTCTGGACACATCTCTTGTTGCCTCCCTGGATGACCCACACCAGCCTGGAGGGGCAGTGACACCAAGGCAGGCTTCATGAGGGTCCTCCCTACCACTGACTTAGCTCCAGTTCACCTGCCCATGAGTCACCCATCTCTGCTTTACTCCAGGAGTCTGGTAGGGAGTGAAGTGCAGGAGAACAGTATAGTCTTTCGAAACAGAAAAGCCAAGTGAAAATTCCTGGCCTTAAGTAGCCTTAAGCTGAGCACAAAATCCCTGAGTCACAGCTCGAGCACCTGTCAGGTGGAGATAGCAGCGTCCGTCCATGGGGCTGCTGTGGGGATTAAATGAGATGATGTATGTAAAGTGGCTGGCATACAGTCAGCACTTAACACAAGCTGATCCCCTTCCCTCCTGTCCTCGGCCGCAGCCCACACTCTTGCCCCGGGGGATTACACACCTAGTATCTCCTGTCATCTTGGGCTTTGACGGTTGGCCTTTTTTGATCTTTTCCTTGAAGCAGCAGCAGTGATGTGCTGACACTCTTCACCTGACTTCACCTTGCTCCCAAATCCCCAGCAGCAGTTCAGCTCTTTATCTGCACTTCTCACTCTCCCTAGGAGGGCGGAGGAGGATCACGCTGGCTTTGATAACTGCCTTGTAGGGACATCAGCCAAGGGGATCTACCAAGAGCAGGGCCTCGATGCCATCTGGAAATGGGTCCGGCAACATCCAGAGTCGTGATGGTGAGGAGGCCACCCTGACTCGGGGCCGCCCAGGCTAATGGGGCTGGGGGCCCTCTTGGAGCCTGTCTGTCCATCTGTTGGCTGTCCAGCGAGAGTGACTCAGGTGGGCTCTATCTACAGTGGAGGGAGCGGCTGACTTATTTCCCTGAGAGCCAAATCTTCACCAGTTTTTGACTACTGGATCTCCCCTGTCCCCAGTGAGATCCAGAGAATTTAAAAGATCTGCCCATGTTTACCCAGTTAGTCAGTTACAGGCCCAAGAAACGAGTATTTATCAGGAAATCCCTAAATATGGGATTATCCTGTGTCTTAAGTCCAGTGATAGAGAGGGCCCAGGCCCACACTGTGGCCGCAATGTTTCACGGGGTTAATCCCAGCAGAGGCTGCCCCTACTGGTCCCTCCCACCTTCCCTCTTGGCCTCCCCACTCTGAGTGTCCCAGAAGTCGGTGCAACGCACACTTTTCTGGATGCACAAACTGCCCCGTTGTCCAGTTCAGAGCCAGATCAGTGGGCTTTGGTCACAGCCTCAGCCTCGGCTTCTCCACACCTGACTCCCTTGTTAGCCTCTGCTAACATCTGTGGGCCCCTCTGCCAGGCCACAGGAAGCCAGCAGCCGCCCAGACTGCGGAGCTGGCAGAAGCCCTGCCCAGGTGGCCACGTGGAGGTGCACTCAGCTACAGCAGCCTGCTTGCACCTGTCCAGGACTTGCCTGGGCCTTGCCTGGAGCCTTTGTCTTCTCAGGGCCAATGATTTGGAGACTTGCCACCATCATGTGGCTGAGGGAGGGCAGGTCCTTCCTTCTGCCCTGTTGGTCCTGCGCCAGGATACCAAGCATCGTCACTGCTGGGCTGCCTCCGCTGGGCCAAGCAGCTGAGAAGAGGAACCCACCGGGCTCCACTTTGTCCTAGCATTCCGTAACCTTTGAATCCAGGACCCTTCATGGATCTGACGGAAGCCCTAGCCCAGCCCTGTCTAGGAGGATTTTCTGAAATGATAAAAATGTTCTCTGTGCTGCCCCATACGGTAGCCACAGGCCACACATGGAGGCTGGTGCAACTGAGAAACTGAATTCTAAATGGTGTGAAATTTTTAATAATTTTAATACAAATAGAGGCGTGTGGTTAAAAGCTACTGTATTGGGTAGCACAGCTCTAGACCAGGAATCAACCCCTTTTTTGGTAAAGGGCCAGGTAATAAGTATTTTCAGTTTTGTGGGCCATGTGGTCCCCGTGGCAATAACTTAGCTGAAGTTGCAGTGCGTACAGTTATAGGCAGTGTTGGCAAATGGGCTTGGCTGTGTTCTGATAAACTTTATTTACAAAAACAAGCCAGGAGCTGGATTTAGCCAAGGGGACTATAGTTTTTGATCCTGTTCTAGACCCTTCCAAGAGAAAAATACACATATCCTTATACACTGTGGATTCTGCATCTAGTTTCAAGGGGTTTGAAGACATTTGACACTCTACTGTAGACCTCTCCATGAATTCCAGGCTAAAGCCTCTGATTTTAAAAGGCTCTGTGAATGTACCTTCCACTCTGCTCTGCGTGGTGCAGAAACACTTGGCATTGTTTCTCAGAGAGGGAAGTGTGGTCAGGGATCAATAGAACACTTTTCTCCTAAAGCCTCATGAAAGTTCTGGCCTCAGACAAATATCCACAAGGATTACTAAATGAGGACGCCATGACTCCCAGCCGGGTCCCCCTGGGTGTCAGCCCCTCCCAGGATCTCTGCAGCCACCAGCTCTAGCGTCAATGACTCATTATTCCCACCACCCCCAAACACAGCCAGCCTCCCCAAGGCCAAGAGACTGTGGGAGGAGCTCATGGCCAGAGAGACTCTTAAGAAGCTTCCAAAGAGGACTCCCTTAGTCAGGAGGTTGTAGCTCAGGCTCGGAGAAAACTAGTCTGCATTCTGAGCCAAAGGTTCAGGGTGAAGACATAACCTGGATGACCAAGATCACACGCCTGATTTGGGGAGGAGATTATTATTTTGCCAAAATAAGCTGGGCTCTGTCAGGAGACTTCACTTTTAAAGACAGGCAGGTCTTTTCAGGAGTCCTCAGTTAAAGCAATCTGGAGTTGAGCCAGAAGCCCTCAGTTAAAGGCATGTGAAGCTTTCTCTGGAGCCTTCTCAGTATCTTCAGTTAAACTAACTGAGACCTTGGGAGCCCTCAAATACTCAGGTTAAAGCACCAAACTGTGTTCCCCACACCCCCACCAACAGGAGGTAGACTCTGCCCTCTCTGCGTGGTGTATTCCTAGCCAAGACAAAGGTGGTATCTATTTCTGTATTGCTATAGCTTCATTCAAGAAAGCGTCTTATTCTTTCAGTTCTTAGAGGCAAGAGGAAGAAAGCTTTCGAATAACTGGCATGCTTTACCAGAGTGTTATGTCATTACTGTTATTAATTATCATTAATAGTCTTAAAATATGCCTATTAATGATCTCAACACAAAATAGCAGTATGAATCTTAGCCAAGAGCAGCACAATTACCTATTAATGAGATGTAAATTTCCCAGGGAAATGACAGAGATCTAGAAGTACCACCTTCTGAACTAACATAATAAAGTTAATAATAATAATAGTGTATAATCTGAAGATATTAGTGTTAATTTGAATGCTAACACCATATTTAAACAGGCTGAGAGAAGTGGAAATTATTTGCATAACTCAAACCAAGAAACCCTAATCTATGCTATTAAGGAAAAATGGATTGTTCTTCTCTGAATGATCTAAAACTGACTCTTTGCAGTCACTATATGGAGCAAAAAAATTTTTTGCCAGCTACTTATTTCATTCCTTTTATTTAGGGTTTATATCTCTCTTATTTCCCGAAACCAAGCTGAGGTACCTGATAATACAATCAAGCCCAACAGGAAACAGAATTAAAGAAATAAAAACACAGCAATACCCAGTTAAGAGGAAAGATAGAGATGTTACCAGGCCCCCGGGATAAAGGACCGCAGCTCAGCTCCAATTCCAACTCTCAGTTTCCTGGAAACGTGGCGAGGGCAATTTAAGTAACTGAGCTACTGGTTAGTAACCAGCTTTGCAGGGACAGGTACAAGCTGAATCTGAAGATGCCCTTCCCTGCAGCCGAGAACAGCGCAGCCCGGCCTGCAGCTACTACGACCTCACACATCAGGCTCCCGACACGGGGCCGAGACACTGACCTTCGTAACTGGCGTGAAAGCCCTGGGCACTGACCGCGTAGTCACTGATGAGGCGCAGAGAGAGGGTGGTGGCTGCGCTGACGATGGTGGCTGGCAGCTGAAAACCTGTGAGCCTGAAAGACAAGGAGGTGAGACTGAGGGAGGATGACCCCCTTAGGAACTGCACGTCCTTAAGCATTTATTGAGCGCCTACTGGATGCCCGATGCTGATCTTGGGAGGACAGTGAAAGAAGCTGAACGCCAGGCACATGCAAGGTATTCAACGACAGTGATTCTCCGCAGAGGGGGTGGAAACCAGCAAGCCTCCCATCACAGAAACATGGGGGCTACTGCCCCCAAGCCACGGGTTACCCCTGACCTGGAGGCCTGCCTCATTTATGTCTCTTCTCCTGCTCCAGTTTCTTTTCCTGACCCTTCCTTTTCTGGCTGAGGTCCTCTGAGGCTCTGGGTAGACTGCCACAAATTTACAACAAATAATCGCCAATAGACAATATTTATTCACATACAGAGGGAAATAGATCCAACTCAAGCAGCAGAATGTGGATGTGTCTTATCATAGACTTTATGCTTTAAAAGGGACAGGTCTGCTGCTCTTACAGAAATGATAAGTGCTTATTATTTTTAAAAGATGAAAGCAAAAAATAAAAACCCAGTACAATGTAGAAATAATCATTCTTGACAGTTGACATACAAAGAGATGGAAGGATCAGTAGTTCGGATCATATTCAATCAAATAATTTCATACAAATGGGATTATATTGTACGTGCTTTTAAAATTAAAACACTTAGATTTTTTTCCTGCAAGTTAAGTGGAAAAAAAGAAACAGAGGTGCAAAGAAAGGAATTGTTGAACCTGAAATAATGTTTTTTGCACAAGAGAGTCATTTTTAAAAGATTCTTCTAATGTGAAAAAGATACAATAATGAAGCTTTCACTGAATACTTGGGAACATATTTTAGGAAAGAAGTTGTCCATTGCTGGGCATCCACACATGGTGGCCCCCACAGGTGATGTCATGGTGCACAAAGGTGGGGGAGTGGCCAGTCTCCTGTCCACCTTTCTCCTTTCTCCTCTACCTGAGGTTCATTTGCCTATCCCCACCCTAGCAGGGCTCTGGGAGGGAATTCAAGGTGTACCTTTACCTCCATTTAAAAAAATGTTTTTCTTTTGTTAAATTATTTTTTCGGGGGGTGAGCTAATTAGGTTTATCTTATTATTATATTTTTTTAGAGGAGGCACTGGTGAGTGAACCCAGGACCTCACACGTGCTAAGCATGCACTCTACCACCTGAGCTATACCCTCCCCTTCTTTACCTCCATTTTAAAGTAGCCTGGGTATCTGTGTAGCTCCTGGATTCATCTCCATACCTCCCATGGCTATATAATATCTGAGTGCCCAGATGTCCCCTGGAGGGCACGAGTATTGGGTTCAAACAAATTAAATCAGGTATTTGCTAACCCCACCATGAAAAGCCCTGTGCTCAGTGAAGCCCTGGCCCTTCCCACCATCCTAATCGTATAGGACTGATGTTAACTTAGAATAAATTCAAGGAAAAGAGAAGGCAAAGTAATCAAACTGTAAAATGAGTGACCAAGTAAGTTTCAAGATCATCTTCTCTTCAGGTATAAAAACACCCAGCAAAGGAGCCCCCCACCAGCCCATCTTCCTGGCCCCTCCTTCCCTGTATTTCTGTCTCCATCTCCCTCATTTTCTCACACAGGCCAAACATTTATGTGTAAAATAATGAAACCATACATGTTAGAAGAAGACAAACTATTTTCTAATCATCTTATGCTGGGGAAGGTCTTTCTAATCATGACATGTTTAGACAACTCCTTTGGCTTCTACCTGCCCATCATTCTTTCAGAGAATGGTCATTGCAGGGGGTTCTGACAGGTACCCCACCTGCTCACTAGCCAGAGCACTGGGCACATGAGCAATCATGACACGTACCTCATCTTTATGGACTGGTTCAAGGCATGGAGAAGAGGGAGGAGGATACATAACCCAAGCAGAGTCATTCTGAGTCCTTCCATGGGATATAATATACAGACTTCGAGAGTCTTTTATTGTTAGATTCTAAATCATTAGAACGTACGCTCGGGACTCCCAGCAGTCTTTTTTTACCACTTCACAGAGACTATCTGCTTTAGAGAAAATGATATCTCTTGTAGATCAAGACAAAGCTAAACAGTGAAAAGAGAAGAGAGATGGAGTCCTGATGAAATATCGTGGAGATTCTTAATCCACCCATGCAGTAAGATCTGCCTCTGCAGAGCCAGTTACATGAGCCAACATTCTTTCCTTCCTTCCTTCCTTCCTCCCTCCCTTCTTTTCTCTCTTCTTCTTTTTCTTTTCTTCTTTTCTTATTTCTTTTCATTCAGTCTAGTTTGATTGGGGTTCTGTCTCTTGAAATTGATGAAGTATTGATGAATACAGCATAAAACCCCAGAAAGTCTTGAAAATATTGAACGATTCAATTACATGAAAATTTAGAGCATGGATGTGGAGGAAAAGAAACTATCAAAAACATATAGATAAAAGTGCAAACTGGGAAGATTATGTAAATACATATGAGCTGAAGAGGTTTAATATTCATAATCTATAAAGAACACTTATAAATCAATATGAGAAAAGATAAACAAGGAAGGACAAAAAGAGCAAAGGATACAAAGACAGAAAGATGCTCTACCTAATAACAAAAAAATGAAAAATATGAAAACTCAATACACAAGGCTCATTTTTCACCTATCAGATTGGCAAACATCCAGAGTTGGCAAGGGTTAAGGAAAACAGACCCTGTAGTTATCAAAATGATAATAAGGAAATACCACAGATTACACACATACATTTGTGTGTGTAAATTAGACGAAATGGACCTGTTCTTTGAAAAGCACAAACTACCATAACTTTCCTAATATGAAATAGATCATTTGAACAGCCCTATAGCTATTAAGGAAATTGAATTAGTAATTTAAAAACTCCCCAAAAAGAAATAACCAGGCCCAGAAAGTTTCAATAGAGAATTCTTACAAAATGTATACAGAATTTACAGCAATTCTATACAACCTCTTCCAGAAAATAGAAGGGTCAGTAACAAACACATTTTATGATGCGAGTATTACCCACACCCAAACCAAAGACAGTACAAATAAAGAAAACTAAAGACCAATATCCTACAGAATGTAAACATAAATGCCTTAACAAAATATTAGCAAAGAGAATTCAGCAACACATAAAAATAATTATACACCATAACTAAGTGGGGTTTATTCCAAGCATGCAAGACTGGTTCAATATTTGAAAATAAGTCAATAGCCACCATATTAACAGGCCAAAAGTAGAAAAACCATATGACTGTATCAACTGATGCAGAAAAAGCAGTAGACAAAATTCAACAACCATTCCTGATTAAAAAAAAAAAAAAAGCTTTCATAAAACTAACAGAAGGAAACTCCCTGACTTGATAAAGAGCGTCTACAAAAAGTCTACAGCTAACATCACACTTGATGGCAAAAGACTGACTGAGATCAAGGCAAGGCTCTAACAGTCCAATTGGAAAATCGGCAAAAGACATGAAGAGACATTTCACTAAAGGGGACATCCAGGTGGCAAATAAGGACATGAGCACCATTCACCATTAGGGAAATGCAAATTAAGACCATGACGAGAGATTGCTACGTATCATTAGAACAGGTTAAAACAAAAAAATAGTGACAATACCAAAGGCTAGTGACAATGCAGAGCGGCTGGGTCTCTCGTAATTTGCTGGTAGAATGTAAAATGGTACAGACACCCTGGAAAATAGGCAGTTCCAAAAATATCACACATACACTAATCACATAACTCGGCAATCACACTCCTAGGCATTTATCCCAGAGAAATGAAAACCAATGTCCATACAAAAACCTGCACGTGATTGTTTGGGGCAGCTTTGTTTGCTTGTTTGTTTTTGTAATAGCCCCAAACTGGAAACAACCAAAATGTCCTATATCAGGGGAATAATTAAACCGACTGCAGTACATCCATGCCCCAGAATACTACTGAGCAATAAAAACGAATGGTCTTCTGATATGTATAACAACTGGGAGGGATCTCTAGGGCATTAGGCAGAGTGGGAAAAAAAAGCTTATCTCAAGAGATGACATACCAGATGATTCCATTTATATAACATTCTGGGAATGACAACTTTCAAGAGATGGGAAACAGATTAGTGGTTGCCCAGGGTTAGGGATGGGGAGGGGAAGGGGAGCGGGGTGACTATAACAGGGTAGCACGAGGGAGATCTTAGCAGTGATGGAACAGCTCTGCATCTTGATTGTACTGGCGGTGACATGAATCCACACGTGATAAAAATGACACAGAATTATGCAGACACATTGTGCCAACGTGTTTCCCGGCTTTGATGCTGTACTGTAGTTACGTGAGATGTGCCCATTGGGTATCGGGTACATGGAACATCTCTGTACTATCTTTGCAAATTCCTGTGAATCTCTTAATTGTTTCAAAATTAAAAGTATTTACAAATCATACATGTGGCTCACATTATATTTTTATTGGACAACACCTCGGTCATCCATTAGATCTGACCTAAACTCAGTCTACTTAGATTGAGCCTTGGTCCTTGGTGGGCCCCTCCCTTCAGCTGCCTCCTGTTCATTCTAATCCCTACATTACTCCCTCAAAAACACACACACCTGCATCCCTGGCTGGATCTTTCCAGGACCATAACCCTGGCCTCCAGATCACCACTCTTTGTGCGCTGGCTTCCCATCGACTTGCCCGTGCACCAGACATCCTTCTCCAGACCCAGAGAGTCATGTGTGCAGATGCCAGACTGGCAACCCCAATGGATCCCGGTATCAAAATACTAAGTTATCCTCAAAGGGGCCAGACCTCTATTTGGATCTGATCTTCAGGCTCCATCCCAGCTGGCCCTCATTTGTCTCTACCTCCAAGTGGGCCCAGTTCACAGCAGCTTCGACTTGCCTCTCACCCACGTGCACCAGAATTACGTCCCAGGTGCCCTTCCCAGATTCTCAGTCCGAGAAGAGGCTTTCCTTCAATAACACACAGCTTCGTGGAGGAAACTGACATCTCACCAAAGCTTCTCCCATGAAGTCGTCTCTGGGAGTGGCATTCTGCCCATTGAGTAGAACTTGTTGATTTGATTCCCCTAGCTAATCCCACGATATCTTTGAGGTTCCATTAAAGCTTCCCAGACCCGAGTTTCCTGGTACTATATTGACACAAGCTGTGAACAGCTAATGTACACTGTCAACAAACAATTACAGTTTTATCGCTTGCAATATATGGAATTGCAGCTTACTAGGCATTTTCTCTAATCAGATATTTACCACTGCTCTGCTATTTCCCAGGCTTGGTAGTTAAAATCTAGCATGGAAGAGGGGGCGGGAAAGCTTGCGTCTCCCCATCTGGATGCTTGACTCATCATTCCTTTGCCCTACTGCCGGCTCTTCCCTCACCCACTCCTTATCACAGAATCGATTTTAGACAAGCCGATGAGCCCACAAGTCAGAAGGAGTTATCATGTTGCATGTCGGAATAAGCAAATAAAATTTTCAGACTTTCCCATCTTTTACCTGACAAGTCTAAATGCTATATTGAAAGGAGTGAGGCATCCTTCAATAGTGCAATCCAGACCTATTAGAGAAATGGGGTAAAAGGAAGGCAAGAAAGGCCAGAGATGCCTATTACTGTTGGTTATCTCCCTGTTGACTCTGACACGTGCTGAGAGCAGCTTGTGCCAACAGGTGGCACAGCCACAGATGTAAGCTAATACTCTTCTTTCACTTTATCAAGGCTTCTTGTCTCTGCCACTTCCTCAAAAGTTTTCTCTTTGCTTTTGCCTCCCTGCCCAAAGTAACCAAGAGTCTTGGAAACTGGTGATGCCCATGACCCCAAACTTCGCTGTCCCAGTTCAGAATCCATCAATGGCTTCCGACTATCCTTAGAATTAAGGTCAAAACCCCTAAGGATGCCCATCAAACCTGCATGATCGGCCCCTGTCAGATTCTCTCCCCTACACCCTGCCTGGCACCAACTCCCCCAGGCTTGTTTGGTCAAGGGCAGGGGCAGTGGTCAACCCAAGTGCGGGCTATAATGGGTGCATTTCCTGTGCAGAACTTGAAAACCATAATAAAACAGACTTGAAATTTCCACTTCTTATTATCACAGGAGTCCACACTCCAAACAGTGTCAGTGATAAAATACTCTTTCCCGCCTCTCTCCCCGCCCACCGCCTTGGTACACAGCTGGCTTCAGTTCCTTCAATGTGCCAACCCTCCCCTCCTCCATCTTCAGGATCTTTGCACATGCTGTTTCCTTTTTAGAACACTGTCTCACATCCCCTCCACCTGCTTGTCTGGTTAACCCCTTCTCATTATTCAAATCTCACTGCAAACATTTCAACACTATTTTCAGAAAGATACGTTCCTGACCTCCCAGACTAGTCTATTTTGCATTCTCGAGGGTCCCTGTGTAAGTCACTGGTATCTCCAGCTTTCCTTCCAGACTCATGGTGGCATAGCCCCTCCTGACCCTTGCTGAGGACAGCCTGGCCATGGCATTGGCTTTGCCACGGATGTGTGGGTAGCAGCCAAGTGTTCTGTTTCAGGGAAGGAGTCTCAAGAAGACTGTATTCCTTTTGCTGAATTCCCCTTCCCTTTTCCCTGCTGCAGTGATACTGGGTCTCTGTCAACCGGGGTCTCTGGGTGACCCCTCTAAGCAGACAGCCCCTGCAAGCCATTTTTGAACATGCAGTATGGCAAGAAATAAGCTTTTCGTGAGCTAACTAATATTACTGTTAATAAGTGACTAAATTCGGGGGATTTTGACAAACACGTCACACCTGTGTATAACTACTACCCCAGAGAAGACAGAGAACGTTACCATCACCCCAAAAAGCTCCCCCGTGGTCCTTTCCCAGTCTGTCGCCTAACGCACCAGGGCAATTGCTCGTCTGATTTCTATCATTAGAGATTTGTTCTACCTGTTGCAGCTGGTGCTCCAGGCCTCAAGTGAAACCAGAGATCTAGTCAGCTCCAGGGGTATAATGACTGGGAGGGACAGAGACAGATTGTCTCTTGGGTCATGTGGCTCAAAGCTTTGCCCTTGCAGTACTTGGCCTGCCTTTCTCTCTGCCTCCGCTCACATCTCTCTTCCCCTTGTTCTCTCCCCTGCACCCATACTGGCCTCTACCTTTCTCTTGAATGTTCCATGTTTCTTCCTACCCCAGGGCCTTTGCATATGCTGCCCCCCCTGGGCTGCATGCACTGCTCTTCTGCTTAGCCACTGAGGCCATCACCACCTCACCCACCCATCTCCCACTAGCTTCTGGGGTCTCAGTTTGAATGTTACTTCCTCTGGGAAAGAATCTGGGGATCCCTGGCAAACATCCTCTGAGAAGAGAGTACTTCTCTTTTGCAATATTCATTCAAATCATAATGAATTGATTTTCTTATTGAATTACTTATGATGTAGCTGTCTTTCCTTCTTGATGGTAAGTCCCTCAAAGGTAAGGACTACCTTTAATTTCTTCTTTGTATCACTAGCATATATAAGATGGACTATTGTTAATGGACTGAATATATCCCCCAAAATTCGTATGTTGAAACCCAACACCCCCAGGGAATGTGATGGTATTAGGAAGTGGGGCCTCTGGAAAGTAATTAGGAATCAATGAGGCTGCGACGGTGGAGCCCTCTTCAATGGGATTACTGCCTTTACAAGAGTCTCGGAAAAGCTTGCTTCCTCTCTCTGCTCTCCACCATGTGAGGATACAAGGAGAAGGTGGCAGTCTGCAAACTGGAACATGGTTCTTACCAGATCCTCACCATCCTGGCACCCGAAATCTTAGCCTTTCAACCCCCAGAATGATGGGAAATAAATCTCTGTTGTTTATATAAGAAACCCAGACTATGGAATTTTTGTTATAGCAACCTGAGCTGATTAGACAAATACATATAGAATGAATGAATATTCAGCTACTAGAAAATGGACAGAAAAGGCTTGCCTGTTGTCCTTTGAAATGCCAGTTTACAGGGCTGGCCCTTGGCTGGCACCTGGAACATGGATTTCAGGAGGATCCCCACAATTCTCAGGACTGATAAGAGTGTCCTAAACTATTGGTACAAACATTGTGGTTTATACTGACCACCTGTCTCCCTCTGAGAGTCTGGAACTTTGGTACCTGCCAGGAGAGGGTGCCTATACAATCTGTCCCCAATTAAACCTCTGGGCACTGAGTCTCCAATGAGCTTCCCCAGGGGGCGACATTTCACATGTGCTGTCACAGTTCATTGCTGGGGGGGGAGTAAGCATGTTTCATGTGACTCCACTGGGAGAGGACACTTGGAAGCCTGTGCCTGGTTTCTGTCCCCAGACTTCACCCCATGCATGGTTTTCCTTTGCTGTTTTGCTCTGTACCCTTTCACTGTAATAAATTATAACCAGGAGAGCAAATGTGCTGAAACCTGTGAGTCCCCCTAGCCCATCATTGTAAGAGTGATCTTGGAGCCCCTAACACAGGGGTGACAAATGAAGACAATCAGATTCTTCTGGAAAGTACAAATACTAGCTTATACTCCAAAGGATATCCTAGGGTGTTCAGTGGTTAAACAGAAATGGGAAATGCTGGGTTCAACAAAGTTAAGCAAAGATTTTTCACAAACAAAACAAATAAAAAATAAGGTACTTGTGGAGGCTTTTAATAAGCTAAAAGTAAACTTCCCAGGCAGGAATGGATTATGTAACAATTCCCCAACATACTTGATCATAAACCCTTTTATTCTTATATGGACTGGGGTTCTGTGGAACCTTTTCTAGGAAATGATATGCTCAGAGTAGGCAGGTCACAGAACTTGAGCTGATTGCTCCATTGGGCCAGGAGGCTGCTGGGGATCCCAGTCTCAGAAGCCCTGAAACCAACCCAGAGGGACACCAAAAAGCTAAAGACATGGTTCCTGTGCTGCCCCAAGACCTCGAGCTCCTCATAAGAAATTCCCATTTCTGAGGGTGACCCGTGCATGTCTTCCTGGCAATCTTAAAGACCCCAACTAATATCGAATTACCCAGGCATAAACAGTAATACAACAAATTGGGCCTTTATTGAGTGGCTCTTATTTAAGGCTCTTAGCACATCAAACAGAGATATACACATATAAAAGAAAAAGACATGTCAATTGACCTTGGGAATAAAGGAGTAAATGTAAGCAGCATTTGTCACACTGACAGGCTTGGCAAATAGTGTTTTGATTTGCCAGCAGCCCCACTCCAGACAGGAGCTACTAGTTAGATACATAAACCATTAAGCTAAAAACAGAACTGTCATTACAGGTATCATCTAGTAATTTTCAGGTAATTGATGGACATTAGTCATAATCACACACAATACACAGACACACATACACACCCCTACAGACACATGTTCTCTCTAGTAATTCCCATTTGCATTTCATCAAGAGCTGCTAAAACTGGGAAACCTAGGAAACTTAGCCTTTCTGGGCTTTTAAGTCTAAATATCATAAGTGTTTTTACCCCCAGAGCATCCTATGGGCTGGGGTTCCATGAAACACTCTCAGGGAAATGAAATGCCCAGAGTGGGCAGGTCTCGGAAATCATGTTGCTGCTACGTTGGTTATAAGAGCACTGACACTGACACCCTTGGTCTCGGAAGCCCTGAGACCCACAACAACCAAAAATATGTAGAGATGGTTCTTCCGCTGCCCCAGGATCTTGGGATCCGCGTAACAAACCCCCATTTCTGAGAGTGACCTGGCATTAGCCAGGTAGCTGCTGAAAAACCCCAGCTTAAGTCCAAAGGATCTTCTTGCAAATGTCCCAGTCTATCCAGAAAACATGACTGGAATTACACAGCTCTGCTTTCAGATGCACGTGTCCATGTGTTTTTTGGAGGCCAGGAGACCTGTCCTACATATGGGTGGGTGGGAGCAATGCCAGGTCCCCAAATATCCATGTACCCTTTCTAGAGTCATAGTAGGCCCACCTGCTGAGGTCTAAAAATAGGGGAGCAGCACTGTATGCTCCAAATGCAAATCCTCTAGGCACACTTTGTCAACACCCAGGAGTACTTCCCGTGGAACTGCGCTTCTGGCTCTGCAGCAGGGAGTTCTAGGTACTCTTGCTTCCTGCTCTCTCTCAACAGTCCCCCAAACCCAGACCACGGAATACTATCCAGTGTTCTGTTAACAGGTTTGCCTGAGAACACGCGCCAATGATCTGGGGAAACGCTGCACGCAAAGTAGCACCATAGTTTCCAAACTGTGCACCATGGTAACCTAGAGGGGGTGCCTGCAGGGGTATTTTAAGAGCGCCGAGGAAGATTTTACATTTTCAGGGGAAGCTGTGATCAACCATATTTGCTGGACACACAAAGTATTAGCTCAAGGTAGCTTAAGTTTCAATGTGAAGCTACATTCCATTAAATGACATCATATCTTTGCAGACCTGAGTGTTTGGTGGTTGGTGTCATATAAAGTAGGTGCCTTGTGACAATCAGTAATGAACAAGATATGAGGGTGGGAGTGTCCAATCTGATTTCAAGGTTTGAAAAGCTGTGCAGAGCCCAACAAGTACACACATTCCATTCGTAAGTATCTGTGGTTATTTAAGGATGAAATAAAAAGTGAGTTTTTTTTCTTTCAACTTACGTTCACTATTTTTTCAAGAGCTACAAAATTGTTCGGATATATACACTTATTCAGCTAGTCGGATCCTACTACCTAATAAATGAAGCTGATTAGGTATTTCTTTTATCCACGGAGAACTATGGAAAAATTACTAAAGCACTTAGCACCTTAAACTAAGAAGTGTTGGGAACCTGCGCATTACTGCATTAAAGGCTCTGAGAAGTACTGCAGCAAGAAAAATAGCATTAGAGCCAGTTTGCCCCCCACTTCTCAGTTCAGCACACCCACGAACAGCCTCCTCTATGATGTCAGCTTGGGAAATCTAAGTGGATGGTACCCGCAATTTGCTCTATGATCTGATAGGTTCAAAAAAGAGACCAGAGTCTGATTATTCCCACTATTAACATTTAAAAATGATTTCTCCTCAATCATTCATTCAACAAATATTAATCGTGTGCCCTATTACTTATTATGTACTATGCTTCAGTCTGAGGATAGAAATTTACAAGACAGGGCCCTGGCCCTCAAGCAGTTCACCTCAGAAGGCGGCATTCACATTAATTTATCTGGAAATTCAGCCACTTCTCATCACCTTCATTACTGCCATCCTGGTTTAGGGCATCTCCATCTCTTACCCTGGGTATTGCAATAACCTCTTAATTGGTCTCCCTACTTCTCCTTTATCCTTATATAAACCATTCTCAACACAGCAGCTAGCATGATTATTTTAAGTCAGACTGCATCACTTATCTGCTTAGAACCCTTCTAAAGGTGTCCCAGTTGATTTCACAACAACGCTAAAGGCCCTGGGCAATCCTCTGACACCACTGCCCACTCCCACTCCGTTCTCTCTCTCTCTCTATCACCAACGCATCTCCCCTTGCTCACTCCCTCCAGTTGTGATGAACACACCTGGCAAGTTTCTGCCTCAGGGCCTTTGCACTTGCTGTTCTTGCAGCCTTCCCCAGCTACCCCATCTCTTCCCAGACATGTCCATGGCTGGTTCCCTCCTCTTCTTCAGGTTTTTGCTCACATATCACTTTTACACTGAGGGTTTAAATGAACACTCCATTTAAAATTGCCACCCTCCCCACCACCAATTCGTGGCTTCTGATCTCTGACCCACATTTCCTCCCTAACACTTATCACCATCTGACACACTATGTATTTGATCAATCCCTATTTATTAAGTCTACCTTTCCGTGCTAGATGTAAATTCCACCAGGGCAGGGATTTTTATCTATTTGACTCCGGTTTATAGCCAGCACTCGAGAACAGTGCCAGGTACACAGCAGGCATTCATAGCCAATTATGTTATTGCTGAAGACACAGTGATTATGCAGTGATAGAGACATGACCAGGGATTGTGACATCACCAGCCTGAGCTGATTGGAAAAGATCAATTATTAGCCGATCATCCAAAGGGCGTGGAGGGTAGAGGGAGGACGGGGGGAGGGAGTCATTTCAAGCAAAGGGGACGGCATGAGTGGAGGAAAGACAGAACCCAACTTTACACGTAATTTATGAAATTGTTCTCCAACCAAAGACAGAAAAACAAATGGAGACAACCAGCTGTTCATCTTTCACATGTTTGCCATGACTGCTTAATTACCAGTCTCCCCAAGAGGGGATTTTTCTGGAGGCTGCTCTGCCTTCCAGCAGGTGCAGACTTATTTGCTTCCACAGGATCCTGGAAGCCCCTGACCCAGCTCAGTCTTCCACGACAGAGGCTGAAGCATCCATCACAGTGGGTCAAGAGGGGTTGCTGGGATGGAAATGCGAAAGGGGGCTTCGAGGAAGAGGGGCCATCACATTCCAGAGGCTGCCTCTGCATCCACCTCCCCCATATCGGGCCAGTGACATCCCCTGTTTGGGAAGGGTAGCCATCCTCTTTCGGTCAAGGCTGCCTTTAAAGTCTGAATCACCTCAAGAGGGTCCATGGAGCAGCTGAGACCTCCCTAGGGTATCAGATGGGGCCACCCTAGTGTTGGCAATACCTGGAAGACCTTTGCATTTTCTGCTCCTCACGTACCAGGGAGACCAACGTAATACCCGTTGTCCCAATAGGAGTGAGTGGTCAGCAGCATCTCTCTCTGGAGAGTCTCCGTCTTGAGGACTCGTGCCCGCTTAGCCTCTGCAGAAGCCGCCCTGCGAAGGGAGCAGGTGGGGCCTCTGTGAGGTCTGGGGGGGGGGCTCAAGATGCTGAAAATATCTGCAAGAGGGTAGGGGAGCTGTACTAAAAGAGTGGGATGGCCCCCCCGACCTGCTCCTGCACCCCCATGCCCTCCCTTTCGGCTACCAGAGCCTGTTCTGAGGAGCCAGGTCTGAGGAGTCCAGGTGTCCATATTAGAGACAGAACTTACAGTGTGCAGCCCCTGTGCCCAGCTGAATGACAACTACCATTGTCACCAGCTGCTGCACACCCACCTCCAAGTAGATACTGGATGTGAAGCCAAGGCACTCAGACCCTATCCTTGTGACCTGGCCAGTAACGCCTTTGGACTTGGGTGGAGGGCAGGGCCAGGACAAGGACACCCAGGGTACTGGACACCGTGTCTGTTTTCCCAGGTGACCAGGGATGGTAACCGTGAACAGCAGAGGGTCAACCTGAATAATCATATTGAAACAAGAAAGATGTGTGCTTGGCGTTAAAGAACCCTTCCCTGCGCCCTCACCTGGGGACTTGGGAGGAAGAAGCCACAGGGGCAGTGAGACAGTTTGGTCACCTGGGATTCTTTTGCAGGGACTTTGGGGAATCTCTCAGGCTCTGTCTCCCAGGGTCTGCATGATTCTCTAAGTCCCCGTGGCTTCCAGGCCCCCATGGTGCACAACTCCAATGGGCAGTATTCACACCGTAGTCCATGGCCCTGGATTCAGAACTGTAGCCTTATCTCTGATTCCTGTCTCTTTGCCTGGAGCCTCAGCCTTAGTCAACTGTCAGCTTGAATTTGGAACTGGGTTTCATCCCCTGGGTGTCATCTTTTTGATCATCTCTGGTGCCAAACTTTGCAAAGCAGAGACTGATCCAGAGCAATCCCTTAATCCCCAAGATCCTGCCCAAGTCTACAGAGAATGAGAGGACACAAAGGAAGACATGGAAACCTGGAGATAGCGCCAGGATTTAAGGGACTGTTGTGTGAAAGTGATGGAGGTACCATGTCCATGGAGGGGTTCCCATTGGTCACACCTCCCATCTAATCACACCCTGTCATCATCCTCCATCAGTCACTTGCTCTATTTCCTCATGACCCTGAATGGCTTCTTGATAAGTATTTCTTTGTGAATTGCCTATCCCCCTCTGCTTGAATGTAAGCTCCATGCAGAGCAAGGACGTGGTTCATCTTGGTTACCTTTGTGTGTTCAGGGCCCAGCATGGTGCCTGACACACAGGAGATACTCAAGAAACATGTGTGAAATGGAATGAACGGGTGAGGAGTTAGTGGTGTCAGAGAAGCTGGTAAAAGAAAATGTTTTAAGAAGAACAAGGTCAATGGCAGCAGACACCATTGAGGGGTCTGGTGAGGGAGGGTCAGAGGGTTGACGGATGTGGCAATTAGGACAGTAGTGACTTTTCCCAGAGCCATATGGTGGAGCAATCAGACTGAAACTGGGCTACAGTGGGGAAACCGTTAGCAGGAAGACAGGAAGTAGAGACACTGAGTCTACATGGCTTTCTCAAAAAGTGGCGTTGAAAGGAAGAGGGTCAATCAGAAGCTGCTTTTAAACAAAAGCCTTGTTTGCCCCTAATCAGAAAATGCTCATTTCTACCTCCCTCTCCTGCACATCCCTTCCTGTGGCTCCTCTCAGGGCACATACCATTAATCATCTCTCATTACTTTATTGTTTAATAGAATAAGCAAGTTCATGGGCGTTTGTTTCAGTCTAATATTCATTCTCTTGGCAGGATAATAATTGATACCTTAAGTGACCTCATTAATCAGCAGGGACAATTAGAATGATGTAAGTGGAGGACAATTTGCTGTGTCGCCTGTCTAGGAAAGACTGAAAGGTCCCCACTAGCTCTAGGTCAGAATGGGACACTTCCATGGGTGACTGCATCCTCATTAGTCCACCTTCTTGTGCCCTTTTGAGCAAAGTAGAGACAAGAAATCTCCAAGGAAGGTTAAAATTTAGTGGCATATGTAGGGTCACAATGGCTCCCTTTTCGTCACTGGGCTCTGCCACCCTTGAAGCCTTCTTCCTGTCTTTCTTCCTTGGGGAAAATATGTCTGCATTGCTCTACAGATTTCTGAAAAGGCCAATGAAAATATAGCTTTAGTAGATGTACTTCATAAAATGTGGCAAGAAACCATGCCATTTGCAATCCCCATCAAATTACCCAGGACATATTTCACAGAACTAGAACAAATTATAGTAAAATTTATATAGAACCATCAAAGACCTAGAATTACCAAAGCATTACTGAAGAGAAAGAAAGAGTCTGGAGGAATAACTCTCCCAGACTTCAGACAATACTATAGAGCTACAGTCATCAAGACAGCATGGTATTGGTACAAAAACAGACATATAGACCAATGGAACAGAATAGAGAGCCCAGAAATGAACCCACAAACTTTTGGTCAACTAATTTTCAACAAAGGAGGCAAGAATATACAATGGAATAAAGACAGTCTCTTCAGCAAATGGTGTTGGGAAAACTGGACAGCAGCATGTAAAACATTGAAGCTAGAACACTCCCTTACACCATACACAAAAATCAACTCAAAATGGATCAAAGACTTAAACATAAGACAAGACACAATAAACCTCCTAGAGATCAAGGGAGTGACTTAGGTAGATGAAGAGAAGAGGTGTTGAAAAAGAATGGAGCCAAAGTATTAGAAACAGCATCAATGTGCATATTAAAATCACCAAGAATTAAGGCAGGAGCATTGGAGATACTGACAACGAGCCAGAAGTTAAAATCAAGAAATGAAAGTAGCCTTGGTCGACTTCAAATTTTATTGCACTGAGATCTTAAGAGGAGCTTTTAAGATTACTAGCCTTTGAAGTTCACTGAGGTTTTCTATGTGGCCAAACTTGTTTCATATTTGGAAATGCTCCATGGGCATAAGATAATATGAATTCCCTACTAGGAAAATACAAAATTATATTTATAATTACGTTTCATTAGGTTGTTCTCAGTGAATATGGAGAGGTCAATTAGGAGGCCATTGTATAGACAAAAGATGGTGGCTTGGATGAGGCTGGCAGCAGCAGAGATAAAAGGAACAGGACAGAGTGAGAAATAGCTAGGAAATCAAATTACTAATGATGAATTGCATATAGCATATAACAGAAAGAAATGACAAGGATGCCTTCTAGGATTCTATACAAAATGTGGATGATGATCTAGCAGTATCATTAAGAACATAGACTTGACAGAAAACAAACTTATTGTTACCAGCTGGGACAGGGGGTGGGGAGGGATGAATTGGGAGTTTGGGATTTGTAGATACTACTGTATATGAGATAGATAAATAGCAAGGTCCTAATGCATGGCACAGGGAAATATACTCAATACCTTGTAATGGCCTATAATGAAAAGGAATATGTAGGTATAAATGAATCACTATGCTGTAGACCAGAAATTAACACAACATTGTAAATTGACTATACTTCAATTGAAAAAAAAACAAAACAAAACACAGATTTGAGAAGTCAGGACACCTTTGCTCAGAGTTAGCCTTACTTACATGGTATGTGATAGCCACGAGTTATTCGACCTCTCAATTTTCTCAGCATGAAAAGATAATATGTGAGGTTCTTATGAGGATTAAATGAGTTGATGAATGTAAGGCACTTATTTAGACCTAATGGTGCTGAGCTCTCAGTGAGTGTGAGCTATTCTTAGCCTTTGTTGATAGGAAACATTCAAAGATGACCCAGTTTGAAAGGCGAGTGAACGAGCTGAGTTTTGTACATTTCAAAGATGCATTTGAGGCATTCACATGCAGGTGTGAGGTAAGTGAGCAGTTGGATATTCAGGTCTGGAACTCAGGAAAAATATCTGGGCTAGAGATACAATTTAGTGAGTCATTTGTGTATAGGTGGTAACTGTATACAGAAACCATAAGAGTAGATAAGAGTGCCTGGAAAAAAAATAGGAGAGAGACTGATTCTCTTTTTTGAATTGAGATAACATTTACAGCATAAAATTCACCATTTTAGTGTAGAATTTAGTGACTTCCAGTACATTCACAATGTTTAAATTTGAACATTTTCATCACGCAACAAAGAAACTCTGTATCAAGCAGTAACTCCCCAACTTTAACATCTCCCTAGTCCCTGGCAACTAATAATCCATCTCTATGGCTCACTTATTCTAGACATTTCACATAATTCCAATCAAAATGTTAATGTGATTGGTGTCTGGCTCCTTTCAATTGGCATGGTTTTCAAGGTTGATCCATGTTGTACCATGTATTTTTTGAGAAAAAAACTGGGTAGTCACCTCTCTGCCTTGGCAGAGTTCCAAGTTAAGCAAAATAAAGGCAAGCCCTTTGCACTAGTCCTTCAGGGAACCACCAGACACGTCAAAATAAACTACCACAATAATTTGAGAACAAAATCCAATCTGCTCCCTCTGTGACCAAGAACCTACACTAGAAATGCAGATTGTTGTCTTCAAAACTGCCACTGAGCTGGGGATGAGAAAACGGGACCAGGACAAGTTTAAACGACACAAATTTTTCTACTGAGATTCAATCACCTTTTTCTTGATTAAGTGTTTTCCTAGTTATTTCAAATGTTTGACTTGTTTCCATAGTTCACATAAATTTGATTCTGACAGGTTGTGCTAATTTATTTGCTGTTTATATGAAGGGATGGGTCCTTGGGAGTTCTGTATTCACCATTTTTGCTGATTCACCTCCAAGGGACTGATTCTTGAAGAACATCAACATCTGGTAGTGAAGATGAGTCTGTAACAAGGAATGAGAGGAGCTGTCAGAGAAGAAGCAAACAAGAAATGTGATATACTACAGAAGCCAAGAGACAATGGTAATGCAGAGAGTAGCAGCTATCAGTGTCAAATATTCTGAGATCAAGTAAGAAAAAGACCGAAAAATGTTCACTGGACACAGGTACACAGAAGTCATTTGTGACCTTAAGACTATTTTCCAATGGGGCGCTACTGGTATTTTGAGTAGGACAATTCTTAAATGTGAGGGACTGTCCTACACATTGCAGTGTGTTAGGCAACTCTGACAACTAAACACCAAAAGCACCCCTGCCCCCCCAAGTCATAACCAAATGTATACAAGTGAAAACCAAAAACCAAAAAACAACTGCCCCAGGAATCCTGCTCCTGGGCTTATATCCAGAAGGAACCCTACTTCAAAATGACACCTGCACCCCAATGTTCATAGCAGCACTATTTACAATAGCCAAGACATGGAAACAGCCTAAATGTCCATCAACAGATGACTGGATAAAGAAGATGTGGTATATTTATACAATGGAACACTATTCAGCCATAAAAACCAACAACATAAAGCCATTTGCAGCAACATAGATGTTCCTGGAGAATGTCATTCTATGTGAAGTAAGCCAGAAAGAGAAAGAAAAATACCATATGAGATTGCTCATATGTGGAATCTAAAAAAAAACAAAAACAAAAACAAAAACAAAGCATAAATACAAAACAGAAATAGACTCACAGACATAGAATATAAACTTGTGGTTGCCAAGTGGGCAGGGGTCGGGAAGAGATAGACTGGGATTTCAAAATTGTAGAATAGATAAACAAGATTATACTGTATAGCACAGGGAAATATATACAAGATCTTATGGTAGCTCATAGAGAAAAAAATGTGACAATGAATATATGCATGTTCATGTATAACTGAAAAATTGTGCTGTACACTGGAATTTGACACAACATTGTAAAATGAATTATAAATCAGTAAAAAAAGTTAAAAAAAAAAAAAAAAGAAACCATGCCATTTCAAGGCAACCTCTGGTGAATCTTGTTCAAGTGGAATTCTCTCTCCAAGTGCATCCTCATCACATTCATTCCCTTTTGAAAAGAGTTACCAGGTGGTAAAATCAGGAAAAGGTGACAGGTGTAGGGTACCCTGGTTTCAACAAGGCATAAACACACAAGAAGAGGAAAGGTGGGCTAGACAGCATCATAATAATACAAGTCCTTAACTGGCTCAATGATCATGCCTAGATGTCAACTGGGAGCAGGGCTGTCCTGCCCTGTCCACTATGATCTTTAAATAAAGTCCTTATTTTGGAATAATTTGAGGTTTACAGAAAAGTTGCAAAGACAGTACAGAGAGTTCCCATGTATCTTTCATCCAATTTCTCCTAATGTTGACATCTTCCATAACTATGGAATTGACCAAAATAAAGGGATGAACAGATGACTTACTGAGTCAATATAGGTAAAATGTTTGTCATGGTGCTTAGCACATTGTAAGTGCTCAATAGCTATTTTATAATTATTTCTATCAAAGTTTTTAGCACCTGGTAGCTATAGTCACCTGGATCAGGTTTCCACAAAAGTAGGACCTGGGTTAAGGATTTGGGTGCAAGTGAGTTTATTTGTGAGTTAATCCTAGGAAGCACAGTGAGGGAGACGGGAAGTGACTTGGAAAAGAAACGCATCCTATAAGAGGGTCCTAGTCAAACAAGGTGCCATTGTGAATCCCACTGGGGGATGCTGGGAGTAGGTGCAGAACAGGCAACTCAGTAGTCACTCTATTGAAGGGGGAGGAAGTTGGGATATTGATCCACCATCTACCTTCCTTTGTTAGTTGTTGGTTGCTCCCAAGGACATTAGCTCCAACCAGTGACCTATGGTCAGGACATCTACTGTGTCCGCTGGGTCTCCCTCCACTCCCATTTGATAGTTGAGCACATGATCTAGGTAGAGAGTGAAGGGGCAAATGTCCAACAGGACTTCTGACTGTGCCCCTGGTCGCCTGGCTCCTGCTCTCCCCAAGTCTGTCAAGAGCCACTGGCCCCTGCCTGTCTCTCCCCCTGACTCCATCCTGATCACAGCTTCCCAAGGGCTGGCACCGCAGAGATGTAACAGCCCTGAAAACTGATCACAGTAACCAGCCAGTAAGCCACACCATCCTCAGCATCAGGCTGATGACTTAGCAGAAAGCATCCCTTCTCCCTCTGAGACCCCCTCAACCCAGGGCGTCCCTCACCAGTCCCATTCTGACATTTTTTTCTGCAGCGTTAGTAGCAGTGGCTCCAGTCTCTGGCAGGACCCACTGGCATACAGCACATTATGGTGATTTGTGGCCGGGTCCCCACCCCCTCCCAGCAGGTGGCTCAGAGGCTGGGCCTGAGAGACATGGGCTGGGAGAGAATCCAGCTGCCTGCTCCTGCCCTCCGCCCCTCCCCACCTCCTCTTCCTGGCTGCCGGCTTCTCATTACTCCCTTCCACAACCCCCTGGCTTGTTTGTCCCTGGTGCCTGGTAATTAGGCTGTGTTTATTAAACCATGGGCTCTGGCTCTGCTCACGAACTCTGCTTACCGTAGATTTTCCTGCGAGGACTGCAGAGATCGTAAAAACAACAACCCACCTTGTCTCTCTGGCTTATTTACTAACTTGGCCATAAATAATCAGGGCGATTTGCATATTACTACTTGGCTTTTTATAGCACCACACATCTGAGCACTGGCAGGCAAGCTGGGGGCGGGGGGCAAGGAGGTGAGCCATGCTCTAGACTGGCAGTGACATTGGCCAGAGAGGTTTCTGATGTCCTCCTTTTAGTCGGAGTGTCTGGCAGGCTTGGCTTCTCCTGGCCTGAGAACAGAGGGGGAACCAGTGTTGGGGTGGTGGAGGGGTAGGAAGGGGAGCTGGGCGTAGCCACCTGATCAGGGGCGGAGGTGGGCACGGCTGTAGCAGGAGGTGGTAACTCCAATATGCCCGTTTGCAAAGGATGGTCTTTGTGCCAGGAGAGCAGAATGGCCCATCTCCCCAGGGCCCTCCATCAAATAGGAGCTCATCCGAGTGGAGGGCTCAAATACTTGAATCAAACCCAGGCTCTGCCATCTACTCCCTGTGTGACCCTAGGCAGGTCACTTCTCTCTGATCCTTGCTTCTCACCTGCGAAATGGAGAGGATGATGGCACCTACTTCAGATGATCTTCGTGATGACTCAGTGAGTTAATACAGGGAAGGTGCTGAGCAGGATACTAGCATAGAGTAAGGGGTCAAGATGATGATGATGATGATGATGATGATGATGATGATGGTGATGGTGATGATGGTGATGGTGATGGTGATGGTGATGATGATGATGATGATATAAAAACAAATCCTCTACATCCCTACAGCTATCAAACACATCTCATCTGCGTGAGGTCACACATCCATCCCTCCGTCCCCCCGCCATGCTGGACCATGGAACATCTTCATACCTTCACCTCTGGGCTGCCAGAGGTGGACCCCTTGGGTTTCACCACAACTGTGAGATGGAGAAGAAAGGGAAAGAAGAAAGACAGGAAGCAAGGGTGCCAGCATCTGAGGGTGAGGACCAGGACCGGAAGGCCCAACGGACGTGATGCCTCGGAGGGCAAGGAGTGTGAGCTGTGCAAAGACCCCAGGGTGAGGTGCAGGTTTGTGAACATCTGCAAAGAGGATGTGCAGGTAGGGGCTGCAGGGCTCAGAAACCAGCCTTTAGGAGATGACACAGGCCTGGACAAAGAGAACAGAGTTTTCCTGGGGAGCCATTTAGAAGTGGAGGGAGGAGAGAGTGAGGGCATTGGGGAAGGGTGGGGCTGATAGAAGTTTGAGAGAGGGATTTTTTTTTATTTGCCTTTGAAGAATGGTAATAATGAAGCCAAGGCTGAAGTGAAGGAGCAGGAATGCAGCAAATGAGAGATGCAGAGAGATAGACAGTCAGTGGGGAACAGTGGGGAGAGCCAGGGAGAAGGGTGGCCTCAAAGAAAGAGGGACCGATAGGAACCTGACAGGTCTCTGAAGCAGAGAGGCCTCTAAGAGGACCTCAGTAAAATGAGAAGTGAGGCCTTCTAGTCACGTAACATGTGGGGCCCTGTAAAAATTAAAATGCAGGTCCTGGTTCAAAAATTATTAGGAATTTCAAGACAGTTGAACCAAGAGTGGGCCCTTTCCAAGCACAAGACCCTATGTGACAGCCCAGGTCCCACATCAGGAAGATGCAGTGGGATGTCAGGAGATCAGAGGAGGTTTGGAGAGGCCAGCAAAGACTTGTGATACTGGAGGCAGGATGAGGATAACTGGGATGGTCTAGACCGCAGGGAGGACCCAGGTAGCCAGGGCAAGGCTGAAGTGGAGGTGCCCAGCACACATCTGCGGCCCCAGGGACCCCAGAGGCAGATGGTGGGAGTTATCCGGGAACTGTTCATCCTCAACGTGGTCGGCAGGACAGAGTGCTTATTTCTTGTAAACTCTGAACCTCATCTCTCAAGATCCATCCAAGCATGCCTGGCATGGTCCCTCCTGCCAGCCACTGCTCACACTGCACCCCCTCCTCTCTCTTGTCCTGTCCTTCCACCTTCATCAGATTGATTCTTCAAAACCCAGCGTGGGCCCGTCTTCAAAGATAAGACAATGCCTTGTGACAGCGCTCAGGCCATCAGTGGTGCTGTAACCCTTTCCAGCCTGTGAGCGCTCATGGGAGGTGGGGTGGAGGTGGGGCATTCTGCCACTCACCCCTGTCTGCCCCGGCAACACTGAGCTTCGGGGAGTTCATGGCTGGTAGGATGAGGGGCAGGGGGACCCCAGAAAGGCTGGACTCTTCCCATCTGTCTAGGACAAAGTAAATGGGGGAGGGGGGAAGAAAGTAGTTATAAAATAAGATGTACAGTATGATCTAGTTTTGGTAAACACAACGTGTAAGTGTATGGGGTGTAAGTTTTGGGGTGGCAATATTACAGCTGATTTTTCTAAAAGTCTCCTTTCTCATAGTCTGCATTTTCCAAGTTTTCTATAATTAGACTCTGTTTATCTAATGAAAGGATATGGATCAAATAAAAGGAAGGGGAAGGACTCAGAGGCCGAGGATGGGGAGGCCCTGGAGGAGGAGAGGTGGGAAGGCAGGGAGGGAGCCCAGAAGGGTGGCAGCTCTCCCCTGCTCCCCTGGGTACCGCTCCACCCCCGGGGGGCCTGGAATTCCTCCTCTGAAGCCAGGCTGCTCAGCTCTAGGGCAGCAAATGGAGGATTTGTGCAAGTCATGGGGCTCCCTGCTTCTATTTTTTCCTTCTCTCCTCCACTTTGTATTTTGTAAGACTCTAATTTTAAACTCTCCAGATGCCATAGTTTTGATCTTTTCAATTGACTCCTTGCGGAAATGGAGTAACAGAAGCACCGTGCGTCTTGTTAATGGGACAAGATACGGAAGCTGTGAAGGCTTGGGAAGTAGTCACTGTTCCGTCCCCCTCTCAGTCTGCCCTTACCTTCGTGCCCCCACCCCACCCCTGCTTCTTCCTCGAAGCTGAGATGCACAAGGGCCCCACCCACGTGCATCCCCAGGGACAGAAAAGCTGGCTTCTTGCTGCAGTTGCAGGCAGCTACTTGCACAAGAGACCATTACCTACAGGTACGGATGAGACCTTGGGACAGACGGGGAGCTCACCCCTAACCCGTAGAGCAGTGAGCCTCAGGCAGGAGCAATATTCCCCCCACTCTAGGGACACCTGGCAATGCCTGAAGACATTTTTTGGTTTCTCTAATGGAGGTGAGGTTGCTACTAGCAAGCCAGGGATGCTGCTAATATCTTACCACGTAGAGGACGGCCCCCCAAAAAGGAAGAATTTCCCAGCCCCAAATGTCCGTGGGGCCGCAGTGGAGGAAGGCTCCCTGCAAGCCCTTTCATGGGAACCTCCTCCTTCTGGCCTCTGTCTCTGCCCCGTCCTTGGGTCACCCAGACACGCATAAAGGCTCTCACAGCAGAAGACAATGCCCTGGCTTCGCCCAGCTTCTCCCAGGCACCAAGGGCCATCGCTCACATTTTCTGCGCCATCTTACTGTTAAGAGTGGGCTCAGGGGCCCAGCTGCCTGAATTCAACTCCCAGTACCACCACTTAGGAGTCACTTAATGTCCCTGTGCCCCAGCTTCCTCATCTGTAAAATGGGGACACCCACTTCATAGGGTTGTCATAAGACTTACTATATGCAGGTGCAGCATGCTTACAGCACCACCTGCTCCACAGCAAACGCTCAGTAAAGAGCGGCTAATGGTGTGAAACTGATCACTGAGCACCGTAACTCACCACAACTACACGGCATCCCCACCACACACACACACACACACACACACATACACACACACACACAGGAGCACACACTCTGGTTCTGGTTCCCAAAGACCTCCTGGAGGCCTTAGAGTCTGTGACTACAATTGCCATCCATGTGCAGAGCCCGACAGGTCAGAATCCCCACTTTCCCAATAGGAGACTGTCGGCTCAGCTGGGTGAGGGGCTTGCCCCAAGCCTCTCCGCATCTGGGTATGGGATTCCCGCAGCCGGGATGAGACAAGACCTCCTTCTGGAGAATATGCTGGTCTCCCCTTCAGTGGGGAGTCAAGCAGGACAGATGTGGCTCTTAGGACCCTCGACTCCCAACCTTGATGACTCTGAAATCAATCAGAGCACCTTCTAGCATGGTCTTTGACCTCACCAGGACCCAGGAGCTGGCAACAGCTCAGGACTTGACCTCGCAAGTACCCACCAGGCCATCCCAGACGCTGCAACGGCATTTTCAGGCAGACAATGGACCCGGGATAAAAATAAACTGTAAAGCCTTCAGTTATTTTTATTACCAAGTAACACATGTCCCTGGCATCTATCGGGGTGTCCATGGCACTCATGTCTGGTAACAAAAGAGTGGCCTGTACATTCTGACATTGTCCCTTTAATGTGGATGCTTTAAAATGGCCAAGCCAGGAAGTCCTGCTGGGGCCATGTTTCAGGATATACATTTGAGCTTGCCTGAGACAGCAGTGTGGAAGACAGGGGACGCAGAAGACAGGAAAGGTGGTGGAGAGGCCAGAGGGAGGGGCAGTGGGGGAAGGACCATGAGCATGAGAACAGAGAATCAGGACCCGACCCAGAGGGTGGGGCAGCGGGCAGGGTGGGGGACAGCCAAGGGCAACCTCCAAATCTCTGCCTTTGGACTTGGCTCCACTGTGGCCAGTCCTGCTTGATGGCCCCCAGCCCCATGCTTGCTTCTGCTGGTCTTTAAGACCCTTCTCTGACTCCACAACTGACAGCCACTGAAGAAGCAAAGCAACAAACCTAGATGCAGAAACCACCGCCCTAACCCTAATCTGTGAGAGGACCCTCCTCCCCTCCACTGCCCCGAAGCCCTCCCCTTCCCCACGGCCTCCCTCTCTCCTTCCGCCCTCAAGACTTTCTGTCCCTTGAGAATGTCTTCTGGATTTCCTGGAACAAACTTCCTCCTCCCTCCCATGCCCAGTTCTGCCTTGGGGCCTCCTGACTCTGCCCTCCTTCCCCTCAACCCCTGCCCCTGCTGTCTTCTGCTCTCAAAGATGGGGGATCCCTGCAGGATGCGCACAGAACCCATCAGGCCTGGGCTGGGGTCAAACTATCCAAGAGGCATCCGTTAGAAATCACTCCTCAAATCTCCATTTCTCTCCTGCAGTCTCAGTCAGCGTGGGTTCAAGGGCACCGCCCAGCCCTCTGCAGGGTGGCTGTGGGGCGTACAGGGCACTGGCTTTGGAGTCAGCAGACCTGGGTTTAAGTCCATCTCTGGCGCTTACCAGCTGCTTGAGTTTGAGAGACTAACTTGGCCTCTCTAAATCTCAGTTTTCTTTCCTGCATAATGAGGTGATTATTCCTCCTGGAATTACTATGAAGAATAAATGAGATAATTCCCAGAAAGCCTGTAGCACTGTGCCCAAAACATAGCAAATGCTCACAAATACACATTTCTGTTATGATTATTGCAATTCATGTGAACAGCCCCTAAAGCAGGAGTTCTGAACCTGGGGCTCAAAGATGGGTCTCGAGCGGTTTATCTGTCCGTCCACTGAAATGAAATGCACATCGTCAATGACTGTGCGTGTTTTTGCAGGGAGAGGAGAGTCCATTACTGTCATCAGGAGTTCAGAGGGGTCCATGCTCCCCATCCTGCCAAACTGGGAACTTAGGACAATATTGCATAGTGGTAAAGACTATGAGCTCTGAAGTCTGACCACCCGGGGCCAAATCCTGGCTCTGCAACTTACTAGCGACATGACCCTACTCCATTACTCCTCAGTCCAATTTCTGTCCACAATGTGGGGATGATAACAACACCTACCTCACCCACCTGCTGAGAGCCCTGAATGACATGCTGCCAGCCAAGCTTGGAAGAATGCCAGACACATCATGTCCATGGTGTGTGTGTGTGTGTGTTTTATACAAAATCACATATATATACAAATAACATGCATATAAATAATTATATATACATAACCGTATGTGTTATTTTTCAGTATCTGGAACCACTGTCCCAAAGCCTGCTTTTGATGTTCCCTGCCCCCTCCTTGCTTGTTCCCCCTACTGCTTCTCACTTTCTGCCTTGAAATTACCTCTCCCTCATCATCCCCTGCTCGTTGGCATCATAAAATACCCTTTACATAGGCAGAGGGAAGGGGCAGAGGATGGAAGGGAGGGAGAGGAATCAGAATTAGGGTTTCAGCAACCATTCTGGTGGAGTGGGAAGCCCAGTGAAGCTGGAGGCACAAGGCCTTGGGGGCTGGCCGGGACCTGGCGACCCTGTCTGTCGTGGAGTCAGGAGTCGGAGAAGAGTCCAGCCTCGGGGAGAAGTGGGCTGGCGATAGTCACATGGAGCCCTGGCCTAGGGAGCAGGGCAGGCTGGGGCTCAGCAGGCATGGACCACATGCACCTCAGCACAGCAGGCACCCAAGTGTCCGGGGTCCCTGGATCCTGGGCCCAAGATGCTCAGCCCTGAGTCACCCTCTGCTAAAGATGGGTTCTCTCCACAGTCAGGCTGCGGCAAGATGGGTTGGGGTGTGGGGAACAGCACTGTCTGCGGCTGAGCAGCAACGGGAACAACGGATAACGATACTGAATAATCAAATTAGAAACATCACAAATTCCCAGAAACAGAGTGCAACGACTCTGCTCCGAGGGACCAGCGATTGACGGCATTGGCAGGCTCCTGGAGCCTGGATAGATTGATGGAGAAAGTCGTGCTGGCTCCATCCACCAGTGACAAAGGCATGTTCGAGGAGGAGCAGGCTCCCGGGAACTGGGCCCCCAGTGGGCAGCCGGGGAAGGCTGGCCTTAGGGGATGGGCTCCAAAACAACCCTGCTCCCTCACACAGGACTTCTTTCAATGACTCACAGCTCTGGGTAGCGATTAGAGGGGAAAATATTGAGAAACACATGTTTACTCAATTCCTACACTTGATCGGAATGAAACATGCATCATTAGCCATAAAAGCAGGATTAAGACAACAAAGCATTATTTGCAAATGATCCGCAGTCATGGACACAGACATAAACATGTGCAGAAGATATAAATCTGGGCAAGAAACGCCTGGTTCTATTGCTCCTAAAACACAGTTCTTACATCCAGCCTGGATTCATTTGTGTCTGCTCTTCATTCTTACTTGCTTCCTCTCCATTTAACAGACTCTATAAAGGATGGACCAAAGATGCAGACATAAGCTACTGATACTCTGCCTTTCTAGGGAGCCAGGGTCCCTGGAGCTGCCGGGAAGGCTCAGAGACCACCCTGAACAGGCCATGAGCCAGCAGCAACCACATCACGGGGATCTTCATGGGGAGGTGCAGAATCTTGCCTTTCCCTGCCCCCTGGATATGCAGAATCTGAACTGGCACTTTCCCCAAGTCCCCAGGTGACTTGCATTCACGCTCAAGTTTGCTAAGCACCCATCTGAACAAGTGTGTCAATCTTTTAAAGCCCTGAGGCCCCTTGTGATCCACAGAAAATGATCACTTCCTTCTTTAATGAGGTTTAAAATTTCAAAATAAAATGAATACAAACAAATCAAAGGAATGGTTATTCTGAAGATGCTTTTGAAACTGCACGTCTACCTCCCCTCCGGCTCCTTCCTAGAATATTTGATGCAACATCACTTCTCTCACTCCTGGGGTCCAGGTAGAGATGGGGAGGCATGTCCCTAGGTGGAGCATCACTGATCTATAGAGCAACAGTTTCTGCTGGACAGGCAGGGTATCTGTGGCCCAGAGGGGGACATCCCTGGGAGCCCCGGCGTCTGCACTGATTCTTCCAGAAGCAGGAAGCTTGGTGCCTCGTGAGGCAGGGAGCCCCACTTCTAGAGAGATACTAGAGTTCCATGTGACCTGAAGTTTGCTCCCTTGTCCTTTCCATTTCACAGCCTGAGTGCTGCCATCTGATGTCAGCTTTTGAGTCCTCTCCCCAAGCCTTTGACAACAGCTATCATCTCCCCTAAGAGTCTCCTTCCTCCAAGTAAATACCCCGGAGTCCTTCAACTTCCATCTTGCAACATAAACAAAATCCCTCTCCATCCTGGTCATTCTCCTTTGGACCCACTTCAGTTTGTCATGGTCCCTCCATGGGCATGCGTGGAGAGCAACAGAGTTAAGTTTTTCCCTCTACATTGAACTTTGTATTAATTGAGAATGCATTCTTACTATAAAAATAAAACCACAATATGACAAAAAATTTTAAACAAAGATGACTAAATAATTTATAATCAATCCTAATGCCTATATTATTAGCAGGCTGCTGTCTTTCCCTGTAATCATTTCCACCCGGGTATATGTTCTTCCTTAGTGATGCACCCCATGCACAGTCAATTCTGTAGCTTGCTTCGCTTTGCTTTCTTAACTCCAACATTTTAAAATGCTGTGACAGTAGTGACGATCATCCTTAGCATCCCCTCCCAGTGTGTAACGGAGGGGAACACTCGGTCTCCTGTCCTGGCATGGTTTGGCCAGTTCGGAAGAAAAGAGAACGGTGTCTCCCACCCAGGCTCTCAATTGGCAGCCGCCACCGCACTCTTCATACTGTGTCCAATGGGGACCAAATGCCCTGAGGGTTTCATGAATGAAGCCCTCTCTTCCACCTTTTGATGGTGTTACCTACTTTGGGGGAGACCTAAATGCACATGGTATTCATTCATTTATTCATCCACTGGGCAAATATTTGCCGAGACCCACCCTATACCAAGCACGGCACCAGGGGCTGTTTTGCGATGGTGAGCAAGACGGCTCTGGTCTCCTGAGCTCACAGAGCTTCCGTGGGGGTACCTCCAAGAGGTGACGGAGCACAGAAAGGGGAAGAGACGGACGATCAGTGAGAACCCAACACAGGTTGGGCACTAGCTGTACATACACACCTCATCTGTTCTCAACAACTCTCCTGTTTTGCAGATGAGGAAAATAGGCACTTACCCAAGGTCCCAGGCTGGGATTCAAACCCAGGACTGCCTGACTTCAAAACTCCTTCTGAGTTCTCTAAATTCACACTGAGATGACAGGAGGCTGTCTTTCTCTCCTGCCCCTCCAAGGGCTCCCGCAATTGAAAAAGGCCATTAACAGACACTCCCAACAGTGTGCTTCAATTATTTCACAAAAGAAAGACAAAAATAACAGAATACCACCTGGTCTCACGGGCATGGTTACATTTGGAGAAAGGAGGGGAAAGGGAACTTTTCTACAGAAGCACATCAGCCAGGAGCCCGATTTAGACGGAAGTGTAATTTAGAGACCTTATTTTTCATTTGACCGGCCAGCAAACATTTGTGCAATTTAAACCTTTTCAGAAACCACTCTGACAACAAGTAACCAGGGGTTGACTCAGGCTACTTCTTATTACTACCAGGCTTTGAAAACTCCACCTCCCCCTCCATAATTACTCCAGGCAATCAGCACCAACTGATCAATCAAACAAAGGAAATTGCAGGTTTGAAGCTTTAATTAAATCTATCTGGCACTATCTAATTAAAGAAAATCTTTACTCTTCTACATACTCCAAAATAGAAGGAACCCACTCCTTTGGGGTTGTGCAAATAATCTGCCATGTCGAGGTTGTCACCTAGCTTACGTGGGGGAACAGCACAGCAGAGAGAAGACAGTCATTCCATTCTCCTGTCCTTTTTGCCCAAATTCAGGTAAATTCTAATACTGGCGGGGTGGCGGGGAGCTGTGGAAGCGGGGTCACATTTCTTATAGTTTCCCTCTCATCCATCGTGGTCCTTTAGGCTGGATGGCTCTGTGCTTAGGCTGCCTTCCTTCCACCCCCCATTGCATCATCATCTAGACGCCTGCAGGGCACTGACAAAAGAGCAGGGATAAAAAGCTGAGAACTCGGCCGCCTCTTGTTGACATTGTACTTATTCGTCATTCTGAACCTCATCTTTCTCTCCTGCAAAATGGGACCCAAAAAGAAACTCATGCAACTGTTGAGAAGTAAACAACACAAGGTGCCTGGGAAGCTCAAGCAACCAAACAGAATAGGGAGGAGCAGTATTACGTAGTCAAAGGGGGGTGTTTCCAAGCCTGCCTTCGTCTGCAAGAACTCCTCTGGTCTTCATTCCTCCACTAAACAAGGGTCTGGGCAGCTTTCTCAATTTATCTGCGGACAGGGATGAGTTTCTGTTATGAGTGAAATACAGCTGGACTCTTGGAGCCAGAATCTGTCACCTTTCCCCTTTGCTGTGTCAGATTTATGTAAGAGTAGGATCCACCTTGTCTGGGATGTGTGGCTGCCAGACTTTGGAGAAGAGAGAAGTTGAATGTGCTGCTACCAATTGGCCAGGGGATCACAAAGCCCTCAGATCACCAGTGGAGAGCCCTTTGGGACAAAATATCAAAATGGAAAGGTGGAGCCAAATGGATACCCTTCCTTCCCTGATAAGGCTTCTTGATAAGACAACCACTGCTCATTAAGGGATGAAAATGGTGATGGCGATGGCGATGGGAAAGACCAAATCAGGAGGGGCCAGGGAAGAGGAGCGTGCTGACACAAACCTACAGGCAGGATTGAAGACACAGCACTGCCAGCCTCCAGCCTCCAAGATACTCAGGGGCAACATGAGATCAGAAATCGCTTCTGTGACTTCACCAGCCTTCTCTGCCTCGGTCACATTACCCTGGGCACCTCAGTCAGCACAGCTCTACGGGACAGAAGCCATAACTTGTGCCTGAGTGTCTATCATGTCACCTGAAGTTACCAATGAATACTTATGTTTCCTCTTCCTTCAGTTCCCATAATAAAACCTGTGAGGCCCTGGGAAAGGGAACACAGGTAAGGCTCATAACCCAACACAACAGGTGCCGTGGAGCCACCTGAAGATGAGCGGAGACACCAAGGACACCCTGTTTCAGGGTTTTACTCGAAAGTCCCCTTCTCAGTGACAGCTTCCTTGGCCACCCTATTAAAATTTTACCCCTTACACTTCACACTCCTTCCCTGATGTGTATTTTCCTCATAGTGCTGATCTAAGTAACTTTGAAAATTAGAGGAACCTGTAAGACTAAAGGCAAAAGATCTATACATAATCACTGTCCTCTAGTTGAAAAGTTGTTTTCCATGGGGTTCAGGTTAACAATTCTGAAACCACTGTACCTGTACCCTGGAATTAGGCCAAAAGAGCCTAAGGAGACAGAAGGACTAAACATTACGTGGCATCCCGGATGGGATCCTAGAACAGAACCAGGATGTTAGGCAAAAACTAATAACGAATTTACTAGGGGATGTGAATAAAATACGGACTTACGGTAATAATAACAAATCAATATTGGTTCATTAATTGTGTCAAAAGTACCAGACACATGTAAGATGTTAATAATAAGGGACTCTGGGTGAGGGGTATTACATAGGAATTCTCTGTACCGTCTTCACAAGTTTTCTGTAAACCTCAAACTAGTTCTATTTATTTTAATTAAAAGGTCATTCTTTTTTTTTTTCATTGTAGCACATATTAAAAGTGATTTTTTTTTAAGCTTTTTTTCTTTTTTTATTGAAGTATGTTCAGTTATGCTGTGTCAGTTTCTGGTGTACAGCATAATGTCCCAGTCACGCAAATATATATTATATACATGTATTCATTTTCATATTCTTTTTCAGTAAAGGTTATTACAAGATATTGAATATAGTCCTCTGTGCTATACAGAATAAATTTGTTTTATATCTATTTTCATATATAGTGGTTAACATTTGTACATCTCAAACTTACAAATTTATCCCCTTCCACCCCCTTTCCCCAGTAACCATAAGATTGTTTACTATGACTGCAAGTCTGTTTCTGTTTTGGTGATGAGTTCATTAGTGTCCTCTTTTTTCTTTCTTTCTTTTTTTTTAGATTCCACATATGAGTGATACTATACAGTATTTTCTTTTCTCTTTCTGTCTTACTTCGCTTGGAATGACGATCTCCAGGTCCATTCATGTTGCTGCAAATGGCATTATTTTATTCTTTTTTATTGCTGAGTAGTATTCCATTGTATAAATATACCACAGCTTCTTTATAAATGAGTATTCTTTAAAAAGGGTAAAAAGAAAAGATCCTTCTAGCCCCGGTATTAAGGATAGACTGAAGGTGACAGAGACAAGAGCAGGCAGACCAAGCAGGAGACTGTTGTGATAATTATAGCAAAAGATGATGGTGGCCTGGACCATTGTGGTGACAGTGGAGGGAGCTGGAAGGGATGGGCTTTGGAGAGGACAATGATGACAAGAAGACTAACATTTAACGAGTGCTTACCACATGTGCAGCATCTTCTACACACTTTATGCCTTGTAGGGTAGTTGAATCTTCACAACTTCCCTGAAGAGTAGGTACTATTAAAATCCCAACTTTGTAGATATAGTAACAGAGACTTAAATTGAAGTGACTTCCTCAATGTCACACAGCCATTAAGAGGCAGACTGGAACTTGAACACAGGCAGGCTGGCTCCAAAGCCCCTCTCCTAACCTCCACATCACACATGTGCTCAGCTAGGGATGCAGGCAATGGGAGAGGGATACGGACTACCAGAATCACATTTTGATGCCAAGAAGAATCCACCAAAAGTCAGGAACACACTAAAAAGCTGCTTAAAAAAAAATCGTACTTTATGAGTCAATGGCCTAATTTTTAGGCACAAAGGCCAGAGCATCCAGGCCTATCATCTCCCTAAAAGCAAACAAGACCAAGTGCCAATTCTGGAAAGCTAATGGGCTCTGCTATCTAGAATCCTCACCTACCTCTAGGTTCTAAAATAAATTTCTAAATGCCCAGACCCAGAGCTTGCAATAGCTGAGGAAATAGCTAACAACAGTGATAAATAAACCCCAGACTCTTGGAGGTCCAAGAGTGTATACAAGTTTATGCCTCACTTATCTGAAATACAGTCAATCAGTAACAGTCGGGGTAGGGGTGGGTTCTACTTCACACAGTCATCCAGGCATTCAGGCTCCTTACATCTCCTGTCTCCAGGGAAAGGGACAGAGCAGATTACAAGGGAGCTTTTCTGGACCACACCTGCGAAGGGTACACAATGCTTTATTCACTTTCTACTGACCACTAAGTTACACGGCCCCACCTAGATGCAAAGGAGACTGAGAGATATTGCCCCTGGCTGGGCGGCTACTTCCCACGGAGAACGCTGCCCTGTGGAAGAGGAGCAAGAATGATGGCAGACAGTTAGCCTCCTCTGCCACAGTGCTTATCAGGCCCTGGAAGATAAACCCTTATGCCAAAGACAAACGGTGAAACTGTTGAAAAGGCCGAGAGCGGTACCTGAATAGGGCAGGAATAATCCAAGAAGATCAGCAGTATTTTATGGCCCTTCTACATACTTCTCCGGCATCACTCAATCACACAGTTTAAGAACTGGAAGAAGCTTTGGCGTCCTCCTGGCCTTCAGTCCTCAATTTGTAAGTCAGGAAAATGCAGCTGGCTCTGAGAAGGGACAGGACTTGGTGAAGGTCACAAGTAAACCAGTGGCCGCGCTGGGATGGAACCCAGGTCTCCTCGCCCCAGTCCTGGCGCTTGGCACCTCCTCTTGTGGCAGCTCAGATCCACCCAAGGGAGCAACAGCTTGGCTCTCTGCTCACGTAAAAGCTGTGAATCAGCTTTTATGTTTACTTTAAGGGAACGAGGAGCTCAGTACTCAGGAGGTGCTTATTTGGGTACCATTTCTCCTGAGAAATGGACCAAATGCTAAAATTGCAAGTC